>NC_137908.1:7409132-7419132 GCF_963457725.1 Sprattus sprattus | reverse complement strand
TATCATAAACTCTCATCCCGCCATGTTGGGAGAAGTCTCAGATGTCAGAGAAGTACACAACCTTTAGAAACAAACAAACGTCTTATGCTGTAGCACACCTTTGGTACTTGAGTGTCCACTGAAGATAGTGTGAGAGCTGTGCAGCAAACAAACAGGCTTGATCGGGTTTCTTATTGGAGAAAGAGTTCGCCATTAAGCGTTTATGAGCCGAATGAGGTAGTGGTGCTATGGTGACTGCCTACATGTGTGTGGAAATGAAATGAAGTCATTGCAATTTGTTTTGTTACTGCATTTAGCTGTTTTACTGCTCGTGGATGGAACATAGCTGACATGGGACACTTTTTTTTAAGTTTCTTAGTTAATTTTTTTTAGATTTAGATTTAGGTACAAATCTAGAAATAAAACGTTTCCCTTTATTGCTCCTCATAATAATGAATGGTGGGGGAGGTCCAGCACTCACACACTCCACAGCCTCTGGTGGAAAGGGCTGCCTGCTCTGCTGCCTCTCTCCGACTGGCCCTTTAGATTTAGATCTAGATTTAGACAGGCTAAATGTCTGTTACTGTGTTCTTGCACAACCTTGCACAACCTTTTCAGAGTGCTTATGTACAAGACATTTTTTTTGCATGAGTGTGCACTAGTATGTGTGTGTGTGCATGTGTGTGAGTGTGTGTGCGTGTGTGTGTGCGTGTGTGTGTGTGTGTGTGCACGTCTTTGTGTGTGCGCATACTTTTGGGCCATCCATGAGAATGGTGAAAACAGAGTTTTTGTGAAAACTGAAAAAGTTTTGTTACGTTATGGACTTTCGTCCACACGATACGGGTTTCAGAGTGGAATCTTTTGCAAACACAACCCTTGCATTGCCGTGTAGACAGGCGAATATTGAACCTTTTGACTCAATGCCAACACGGCCCCAACTTTATCCAATCATGTATCATTCTCCGTGAAGGTTCAGTCTGAGGTCTGTCCTCTGTCCTCCGAAGCCTACGCCACGTCCTCAGTGGCAATGAATAGATAATCTATATATGTCTTTATATGTCTGTTGCTGTGTTCTTGCACAACCTTGTTTTTCATAGTGCTTATGTACAAGACATTTCTTTTGCATGATGGTGCGCTAGTATGTGTGTGTGTTTGTGTGTGTGTGTGTGTTTGTGTGTGTGTGTGTGTGTGTGTGTGTGTGTGTGTGTGTGTGTGTGTGTGTGTGTGTGTGTGTGTGTGTGTGTGTGTGTGTGTGTGTGTGTTCAAGTCTGTTAGTTTATCTGCATGAGCACAGGTGTTGGGCAGGCTGAAAGCTACTGGCCAGACACTCCAATTCTCTTGTCACCATGCTGTTCTTGTCACCATGCTGTTCTTGTCTGCTTCCCCATGGACACACAGTGAGCTGAGCTGACCGAGTGTGATCCGCTGAGCCAACACTGTCCATGCCTCCATCTCCACTCAGTAAGCCCTCTCTCTCTCTCTCTCTCTCTCTCTCTCTCTCTCTCTCTCTCTCTCTCTCTCTCTCTCTGTCTCTCTCTCTCTCTCTCTCTCTCTCTCTCTCTCTCTCTCTCTCTCTGTCTCTCTCTCTCTCTCTCTCTCTCTCTGTCTCTCTCTCTGTCTCTCTCTCTCTCTCTGTCTCTCTCTCTCTCTCTCTCTCTGTCTCTCTCTCTGTCTCTCTCTCTCTCTCTCTCTCTCTCTCTCTCTGTCTACTCTTTTTCCCTCTCTCCTTTTTTTATTTTCCCTCATTCTCTGTCCGCCTGAAGTAAATGTAGCCTGCTCTTTCTCTATCACTTGTTCTCTCTATCTCTCTGCCGTCTCTCTCTCTCTCTCTCTCTCTCTCTCTCTCTATCTCTCTCTCTCTCTCTTGCTCTCCCTCTCTCTTTCTCTTTCTTCTGTTGTTCCTCTCTCTCTCTCTCTCTCTCTCTCTCTCTCTCTCTCTCTCTCTCTCTCTTGCTCTCCCTCTCTCTTTCTCTTTCTTCTGTTGTTCCTCTCTCTCTCCCCCCTCCCCTCTCTCTGGCCTGAGAATGCCTGGATCAGGCCAACTCCTAATCTCCATTGGCTGAGCGAGGAACACTGGGCCTGTTGTCAACACGGCAGCCAGATAGACCACAGCCGCTGACAAATTATTAACCGGCCCCCCTCTGCAGCGAGAGCGAGAGTGCTAGCAAGGCAGGCTGGCAGTGGCCTATCACCAACGCCAAACCCTGCACTTGTTCT
This sequence comes from Sprattus sprattus, assembly GCF_963457725.1. NCBI lineage: Eukaryota > Metazoa > Chordata > Actinopteri > Clupeiformes > Clupeidae > Sprattus > Sprattus sprattus. Next base: position 7,416,936 of record NC_137908.1, on the reverse strand, counting down.
ATGTTTCATCGTATGTCTTTATTTGCAAGACTTGGCTCAGATGCATGTAGATGCATGTAGCTGCATTTATGTCAAAAAGGTTAAATGTAATGTGATTTAGGGCTCACCTGGTTCTATTGATTTTTTTAAAGTAACACTTTGCAACAATTTCACGCTTTTTGAGGAATGGTTTTAAAGGCAACTAGTTCTGGTACCATCCATTAAATTCATTTTGATAGCATATGGTCATGTGAAGGACAGATCTGTGTCCCACTATCCATCCAGGATGTGCCTAGATGTAGTTCTGTTTTCCGGGCTGGAACACCCGGCAAAAATGGAAGAAAAGCTTTCACAGCATGACATTGCCAGCTATCCTGCCAAAAGTGTCTATCAGTGTCAACTCGGCTGTTGGTGGTGTTTGTAAGGTTTTTGCATACCTTTTAGGTAGTTAGCTTGCTAGGTTTGGAACAGAACTCCTCATTGTTGCTGCTTTAACATATGTAACATTTTCAGTGACACATACATACATACATACATACATACATACATGCACATATCAATGTGAGAAAAAACAGAGAGGCTACAGTTCATGGAAGGGATCAAAATGTGTCTGCATGAACAGGACTAACCTGAACTGATGCTAATTTGGATGGAAAGTATGGAGTGGGCAGGTTCAGGGTCAGAGTCAGGGCTGACTGCTTGGCCTGACTGTGAAAGACATCCGAGGGGAGTGTGTGAGATGTCGTGAAGAGTGACCTAGGGGATGTCCTCTTGAGTGTGTGTGTGTGTGTGTGTGTGGTTGTGTGGGTGTGGGTGTGTGTGTGTGTGTTTGTGTCCTTTCATACAGGGTCCATGTGGAAGCTGTGGAGGAGTTCCTGATGTGGGGTGTCTGCGATGCATGACTGCTTGTGTCGCCTGTCTCCTGTCTCCGGAGGATATACACACAGGACACATCTTCACTTCCTGCTGGCTACCCCTTTATCTCTAGCTGTCCAACCTGTTCCTCTGGTTGAGGAGGTGTGTCTGTGTGTGTGCGTGTGTGTGTGTGTGTGTGTCTGTGTGTGTGTGTGTGTGTGTGTGTCTGTGTGTGTGTGTGTGTGTGTGTGTGTGCGTGTGTGTGTGTGTGTGTGTGTCTGTGTGTGTATGTGTTTGTGTGTGTGTGTGTGTGCGTGCGTGCGAGCATGCGTGTGTGTGTGTGTGGGTGTGTGTGTGTGTGTGTGTGTGTGTGTGTGTGTGTGTGTGTGTGTGTGATATCCTGTGTATGAATGTGGCGGTGCTGGGGTGCAACCTGACCTGTCATCTGCATCTCTGAGGTGACCTTGGGCATTTGCCAGGCTGTAACACGATCCAACCCTTGTCATGGCGGAGGAGAAAAAGATAAACATTAACCAAGCACCTAGAAACACAGAGGCGCTGGTGCGTACTGCAAACTGAGCCTCTAATGGAGGTCAGAGACCTCTGGAAAATTGAGTTTGCACACAGTCATGCCCCCGACCCCCACCCCCCCACCCCACAACTTCACCGACAGATCACCTCTCTTTGTTTAGTATTTTATGTGCTACTCCCTGAAGTTTATACTGAAAGACTGAAAAATCACACTGGAAACTAATGATTATGAGCTCAATGTATTATTCAACCTAGATGGATTAATAGATTAATAGATTAATAGATTAATAAGGAGTGGCTTCCATAGCTGCTATCTTTGTATCGTCTTGCCAAAAAGCTTTGTGTTGATGATTTACGAATTTGGTTCAGAAAGGAAGAAAACACCTGTGTGACAGGACAGACTTCTGTGAATATATAGTATGTTGTTGTAAGCAGCTTTCTGTTAGCAAAAACACTATACGTACTGTATTTAAAGTTGCAGTGACTTGACTGAATTGGATCACTCTGATCGTCTGCCCTTTGAAAAGATAGCCTTGAGCATCATGTCAGCGCCCAACCTGTGATCACACGCTGTGTTTTGTTTTCTTAACTAGGACTGCTCATAGGCTGAGGCCATGAACAAATACCATGGCACCATAGCATGAGTCATTGTGGTAAGACCAGGCAAAATTAAAAGTCATAAGATTGATCCCATTCAAATAAAATCTCATGCATGGTAGCATGAGTAGATGGGGTGCCAGGGTGTGTGTGTGATTTATTTTTTGTCAAACGTCTTCTAACTTGAGGTTGTAATGTGTAATTCTATTCTTGATATAGCAATTTAATGTAACAGCTTGCAGCTAAACGGCATTTCCACCATAATGCAAAGACAGCTCTGAGACCTTGAAAAATAACCTCACTGATGTCTTTTAAAGAACATTACTTTGTTTTGAAAATGTTATATATATCTTTAAAAGAAACTTACTTTGTTTTGAAAACGTTATATATATCTTTAACAGAACCTTACTTTGTTTTGAAAATGTTATATATCTTTAAAAGAACCTTACTGTGTTTTGAAAATGTTTAGCTTGACATGTGTGGCACAGGGTTGCCATATTCGAATGCTCATGTAGCCCGAGGCGGTAATTACTCCGTGACTGCATATGCAGATAAGGATTCCTGGAAATACAAAACAGAGTAAGAAGCACTCACGGAGAGGGGGAAAAAAGGAACAAATACGGCCATGCCAGTTGAATCTTAACCAAACAGAAGTGGCCGAGAGTGTGTGTGCGTTTATGTTTGTGTGGGGTGTATGTGTGTGGTGTGGATGTGTGTGTTGTTGTGAGAGTGTGTACGGGCTGTGTGTGGCACCAGTGGAACCCCATCCAAACTGAGGCCGCTGAGTGTATGAGCAGCTGGAGAAACATCCACTGAGTGGGAGGCTCGCTGAGAAAACGCTATTGCCATGCCGTAGCCAGGGTGTGTGGAGTGTGTGTGTGTGTGTGTGTGTGTGTGCATGTGTGTGTGTGTGTGTGTGTGTGTGTGTGTGTGTGTGTGTGCGTGCGTGCGTGCGTGCGTGCGTGCGTGCGTGCGTGCGTGCGTGCGTGCATGCCTGCGTGCGTGTGTGTGTGTGTGTGATATCCTGTGTATGAATGTGTGTGATCCTGTGTGTTTGTGAATATGCGTTGTGGAATTTTACCGGGTCAGTCTTATGTTATGTAAGGCAGCAGGACAAAGAGAGAAAGACAAGAGAGAGAGGAGGCGGGGATATGTGCACGCACGCGTGTGTGTGTGTGTGAGTGCGTGCGTATGTGTGTGTGTGTGTGTGTGATGGAGGGGTTGTGGATCAGTTGTCAGTCGAGTTGAGGCCACAGGCTCTGCTGGATGAAGTGCAGCAGGTGTGTGTGTTTGTGTGTGTGCGCGTGTGTTTATGTGTGTGTGTAGGGTTCTGACTCCCTTTCCTTTACTTCCCTCTCTCTATCCTCTGTGACTTTTCATTCCTTTAGCTATGATTCTAACTTCTATTGTCTGTGTTTCCTTTACTGTGGTGGTCTCAGTTCATCCTTCTGGTCAATCTGTTCTGTATGTTTATCCTTTCTTCCCATTTCTTCCCCTTATCTCTCCCCTCCATTTCTCACCCTTTATGTCTCATTCCTACTCACACACACACACACACATTCTTTTTCTACATCTATTTGTGTGCCACCATGTGTTGTCCCCCAAATGTATATAAATGTATGTAAGACTCCTTGCTTCACATGTCATTCTACCTGCGTCACTCTCTCTTTTTTTTATCAGCCTCTTCCTCTCTCGCCCTCTCTCCATCCTTTCCCCCCTCAGCACCTCACTCCCGGAGGGAGAAGAGGTAGTTTGTTCATTAGCGATTCTCCTCCCATTCGTCTAGCTCAAGTAAATGTTTTCTCTGAATACGGCCCACACATCTGGAGGACAAAGCACCATTAGGGGGGGGGGGGGGGCGGTTGGTAGGTGCAGCTGTTTTTAGCAACATCCATTTCTCTCCCCCAGGGTGTCTGCAGTGCAGGTCTTGATCTGTTTCTCACCCACACACCACTTTCCCAGTTCTTTTCCTTCCTTAGAAAAAACTGATGATAGGACAGGTCACATGTCTGCCCGTACATCACAAAGCTTACTCATTCATGACGCCCCCTAGATAGAGATGATAGATCTTCTCTTTCGTTTTCTCATTATGTATTACTCAGTACAGAATGGATGCGATGGAGTTGGTAGTCTTCCGGAGACTCTCCCAATCTGTGTTTGTTCTTGATGCTTCTGGTAGAGTCTCTGGGTTTATACTCTGAGTTGAACAGTGCACTTTTTTCTCTCTGCTGTACTTTTGATTAAACAGAAGCACTGGAGCTGCCTGCTTGCCTGCTCAAGCCCTCTCATTAAAGTCGGAGAAAGGGAGCCGACGGCAGCAGAGAGAGCTCTCTCCCTCGCTCTTGTTTTTTTTTTTCTTTTTTCATTTAAATTATTTTTAGTAGCGGTGAAGGCTCAAGGGCAAGAGAGTGGGCGAGGGGAAGCAGACGGAGGGAAAGAAAGAGAGATGAAAAGAAACGAGAGAATCAAACTGAAAAAAGAGAAGATGACGATGAGAAGGAAAAGAGATTAGAGAGGTGAGAATAACAAGGATAGATTTTTTTTTTTTTAAACACTGCCATACACAGGAAAAAAGCAGCAGTACAAGTCCTTACGAGATAGCAGGAATGTGAATATTTCCTGGTGTAGCATTTGTGCAATTGTCAATGCACCCTCAAATTCACTTTTAAGCCCTCCATGTACCCTCTACTGCTTAAGACAACTGTGTCAACTTTGGCCTGCATGCAGGAGTACAGCTAGGGTCCTTCGCACTTCTTCGTCAAGTAACGTTGCAATTATAATATACGTATATAATTTATCCATAATGAAACAATTGGAACTTCGAAACATCAGGATGAATTAATCAGATTCAGAATCATGTTTATTGGCCAAGTACATTTTCACATACAAGAAATTTGACTCCAGGTTAAGAGGCTCTCTATGAATTAATGTGCATACATTTTGTATGCTTGGTCAAAAAATGCCATCATTTCCTTGATTTCCTTTCCTTCATTTCCATCCTAATCCTTAATACCCCTCCATCCAGGTAATGGCAGTGAATAAATAAATAAGCACTAAACTCAATCGTGTGGATACAGCAATAGTGGAATAGAATGGACACATCTACAGTACATTCTGCAACAGTACCTCCACCTCTGCCCCAGCCTCCACCTCTGCCCCAGCCTCCACCTCCGCCCCAGTGAGTTAGGTCTGCCTTTACTGGCCGGTGTACCACCTGCGTTTGCTTTCCGCTTTGACATGATTTTGAACAGTTCAAGTTGCTTTTGCGTTCCCCGTGGATTCTGTTTTGTACGCAACTCTGTAGTTGCAAGCACTTATACGGAGTTGGCGGGGCGTTTATGTAAGCAAATTCAGGTGTTCGAGAACGCATGTTTATTTTAAGCATAGGTGCAGAGCTAAAACACCTTTGGTGTTTTAAGAACACACTTCCAGGCGTTCATGAATCCGGCGGAGATATTTTCTTAGGCTGGTCTTTCGAATGTTCATAAAAAGATATTTAAGAAGACACTTAAGAATATGTTCAAGAATGAAGTCCAATGTATGGCTGTCACAAAATCCCACGGCACATCTGGACTTGAAGTGCACTGAAACACTGACATTTACATGCTTAAAACCATTACTCAAAACCATTACTAAATAATATCTTGTTTTCACTGTTTTGATGTGACCAGGAACGATACCAGAAATTTACTCCATTTTAGGCTTCATCTCACAACGATAGCTAGTCCATAACAAGCTAATGCTAGTTAGCAGAGTAAAGGGCATTTGGCATAAAATTAAGGCAATCTTTCACCAAGTATGCTAATTCTTCCTTAAAGTTTCCAGTTTAGCTAGGTATGGTAGTTTCCCATCAGGTGTTATATTATTGATGCAGAGTCATTGATGAGAAGTCCCATGCTTTCTTTTGCCCATGTTTCCGTCCACACCCTTGTTCAGAGATGCTTTGCCCTCAGGGTCTATGCAAAACATGTATTTCTGGCCCCTCCCATCAAACCCCACCCCTTCCACTCCAAAACAGAGACAGTAAGGTCGTACTGAAAGGTACTGACATCATAAAAAGACTTGCAGCATAAAAAAACTGGACAAAAAAAAAATGCTGAAAAGATGAAACAAAGAAAAGATTGTTATTGAAAAAGCACATTAAACAAAAAGAAAAACATCAAAATATCTTTTCAGTGCCCAAAGTTAATTTCTATTGAAGTGTTTCAATGCCAAACTTAAAGTGTCTGTTTTAGCTCCATAAAACAACGTTGTGTAAACTCCTCTTTGAGTGAACAGAAGAGTTCCTGGAGTACTGTCCCCTGGCGTGCGGCAAGGAGATGACTTGGCTGCAGGCTTTTTGCGTCACCTGTGGCGAGCGACCTTACAGGAAATTCCACATTACACATCCTCACAGCGAGTGACAGGCGTACTCAACACCGGTGTCACTCCTCAGGAGTGGAGCCATCTCTCAAAGTGACAGAACAGCACTGGAACATACGCACATACACACACAGACACACACATATAGAAACATATACACATATACACACATACGCACATACACACACACACACACACACACACACACACACACACACACACACACACACACACACACACACACACACACACACACACACACATATAGAAACACATACACACATACACACATACACACATACGCACATCCACACACACACACACACACACACATATAGAAACACATACACACATACTCACATACACACAAACACATGCACACATATAGAAACATATACACAAACACACACACACACACATATACACACATACATACACACACACACACACACACACACACACACATAGGACACACACACACACACACACACACACACACACACACACACACACACACACACACACACACACACACACACACACACACACACACACACACATACACACACACACACACACACACACATACACATAGGACACACACACAAACACACACTAGATTGCAGGTTTGATGCTGCACATGCTGTTGGCATGTTAAAGTAAGGGTTAGGCAACACACAGATTTCATGGAGAAAGAAACCCCAACTGTGTACATACGTGGTCTAAAACTAGGTCTCATTTTTATAAACTTCTACACACAACTCACAAAAATGCAAAACACCACAAATCTGCCAATTGAAACTCTGCAGTTACAGTGTTACAGTGTTACAGTGCACTTTATAGAACGATCTGACACAACCGGTTTAAAATAGACTGAATATATAAGTACACAAATAGAGTAATTTCACAAATTTAAGGTTGTTTTCCAAAACACTGTAAACCAAAGTGTTGCACACACACGGTGCCCCTTCTACATGTTCAGTGCTGGAGTAGAATGTACAAAATAAAAATAAAAAGTTAAAAAAGTACATCAAACTGAAAAATATTTAGTCAATGCATAAATGCTTGGACATTCAGGCTGCATAAGGCTATACCAGCAACAAAGACATTTTACAGTGTATGGAAACACATTATACACAATATTATAAAAGTAGGCTATGTATGAAGTGCAAAAATCTAAATGGACCCTTTTAAAATGATACATAAAAAGACTCTCACTGTGTGGACGTACCAAGCCTTTAATTTGGGCCTTGTCACTGCAACTCAAAAACATCAGGGCCAATGCCCTCCTTTGGAACGGGCAATTTGAAGGGCAATGCTTTAAAAAGGAACACAAGTGTTCAAGGTCTGATCATTATGTCTTAGAAAGTGAACTATGTGTGTAATGTTTTGCAAAAAAAGTGTTTGCCGAGAATGAGCTCATGGTCTGCAGTTTTGGTGTGGGATTTAGCTGTTTGAGTGAGACATTTCAGAAATGGTG
>NC_137908.1:7394132-7404132 GCF_963457725.1 Sprattus sprattus | reverse complement strand
CCATTCCACCTCTCCATCAACTCTCTTATTTCATCTGTACCATGATACACTCATTCGCCTGCCTATTAGCACCTGCCTAAAGCTTATTTGCATTATTCACATAGAGCATACAGTAATGGTAGTCCCTGGGAACCAAACCCTTGTCCTTGGCCCTGCTAGAGCCATGCATGCCTTGGATTCACCCCATACCCCCCTCCCTCAGGCCTGGGCATTCCCCAACCACTTCCCCCTCTGGGCTCTCCAATGCCCCTGCAGTACAGTATCAGTATAGTGTATAACTATGGATTAAGGGATGGATCACAGGTTACATTTTTCTGAGCAATTGTACAGTATATCACATTTACAGAGACTCACTCGGCATGCTAAAAGTGTAATATAGTGTTACATATGCATTAAATCCATTGTGAAAAGCATTGCGCACTCACAATTGATTCACTTATTTTATAAGCATTACTGACAGTTTCAGATGCATTCAGACAAATGTGTCAAACAGCTGGTTCTGAGGCAAAGGATGCTCCTGCAGATATTTAATCTCCTCTGTAAGCCCATTTTATGGCTGCAAAAGAAGATACACTAAAGTGGAATTCAGAAACAATTACATTGTTTGACTTGCGAGTGTAAGCTGTCTATCTACTGACAAAATATGAGGAAGGACCCAGGAACCCGCTGACATGGTTCACCTGTAACGTCATGTCTGCAGTCGTTTATATCTTTATACACAGGTGGGCTGTGCTGCAGCTAGCTGCTGCCAAATGGCTTGGCTTGAGCTTCCCTGTAATATAACGCGACTTGCCGTGGACTAATGCCCAATATTTGATGGCACCGCAGGTTCACTTTGGTTTTGCAGACTTCAGGTATGAACCAGACGTTGCCCAATGCTACAATAAACCTACAGTAACATAAATCACGTGTTTGCTGACAGTGTCTCAGACGCACCCACTAAAATGCATGTAAGCAGACAATCACAACTACACACATACTCACACATACACACACACACACATACACACACACAGACAGACACAGAAGCACATATTCCTGCACCCGACATGCTTGTACACATGCACACACACATGAACAAGCCCATTTGCACTTAAGAGTACATCGACATACTTTCTCTCACACACACACACAGGCGTACACGTACACACACACACACACACACACACACACACACACACACACACACACAGACACAAACACACACACACAGACACACATGCACATAAGAACCCTGCCGTGGAACGCCTGTGGAATGTGACCTCTTGACCCCCACTGGACTGAGCTGGATTGCTGGTCGTGTGAAACCAGGAAGTAGCCAGAATAGACCTGGCGCACGGTAACGGGAGACATGTTCTGTTTGTAAACCCTGGCCTTCTGACACACACTCAGACAGATAACACCAGGCCAGGGCATGCACTGTGAACACACACACACACACACACACACACACACACACACACACACACACACACACATACACACATACACACACACACACAAACACACACACACACACACACTCACACACTGTGAACACACACACAGCCCTATCACAGAGAAAGGAGAGCGAGAGAGAGAGAGCGGATTAAGGAGGAAAGAAAGTAACAGATTAAGAGAATCAGAATGAAAGAGAAAAACAAGTGAGAAGTATGAGATGAGAGACATATGACTACATTCTGTGAGTGTGTGAGGGAGAGCAAAAGAGAGAGAAAGAGAATGGTTAAAAGAGAAAGGGAGAACATGGGAAGATGAGTTCTATAAGAGCATTTATCCGTGTTTTGCATCAGGGCATGGATGGTAAATTCTAGAAGAGTACATGTTGTACACATCTGATGATTATCAGAATCATCATGGAGTTACGTTACAAATCGACAGAGAAGACCTAGAGGTGACACCTAAACACTTCTCAGCCCACACCCACACACACATACTCTCTCACACACATACTCTCTCACACACACACACACACACATAGACACATGCACATGCACACGCACAAGCACACGCACACTCACAGACACACATACACACACACGCACATGCACACGCACACGCACACACACACGCACACGCACACGCACACGCACACACACACGCACACGTACACGCACACTCACAGACACACACACACACATACACACACACACACACACACACGCACACACGCACACACGCACAAACACGCACACACACACACAGACATTCCCTCTGTTCTTGTTGTTTTTTGAAAAAATCTCTGAAAACTTAATCCATGAACTAGGACCCAAGCTATAATGAATACATGTGAGAGATTTATGTATTTACATGTTTGTTGATTACAAATACTGTACAAATGTTCATGTCCACCATGCTGTCAGTTATTTTGGATGATATACCATAGAGATATACCATAACTACAGTGTAGCTAAACGTATTTGTGTTAGATTTGACCAGATTTAGATTTGCTGAATTATGGTCCCTTGTTTACAGTACAATCCAAGGCAAGGTGTTTTTCAGACAGAGCGGAACAACCTGAAGAGTTGGTGCATTTTACAGAACGTTCAACACAGGGTGATTTACACTCAGTTCCTCTCTGTGGGGGTGACTGCGCTCTCTGGCATGGTCACAAACACCAGGATACTCACACACACACATGCACACACACACACACACACACACACACACACACACACATAGCGACACACGCACACACACACACATACACACACACAGACACACACACACACACACACACACACACACACACACACATACACATACACACGCACACACAGACACGCACACACACACACACACACACACACACACAGACGCATACACACACACACACACACACACACACACAGACGCGCACAGTCACACAGACGCATACACACATGTCATGCCTGCATGAACAGCAACCCTGTAATGTAAATCTTGCATAAACAGGCCGGGCCCAGTCCAACCTCCCCCACTGTGACAGGGGAAGGGACAGTGACAGATCTCACCGGGCTGGTTCTGCCAGTTACTGGGGACAAGCCTGCACGATTGCCAGTGGCCTCCCAAAACTAGAGCACTAAGACAGTCTGCACAAGGTTGACACTCATTTAGAAGCTTTCGTAATGTCCTCGCATAGGACACTATGTGATACATTTGTGTGAAAAGCCTTGAATACAGATAATAAATGCATTGTAAAACATGACGAATGCCACTGTAAAAAAAGCTTTTAGGGCCCAGTATAACCATTGACATAATTATCATTTTGAGTCTGTACCGTTTAAAAAAAAAAAAGACCCATAATTCATTGCATCTACAAGTTACTGCAAAAAAGCCACTGTTATAAAGCTTTTACGACATAATTATCATTTTGAGTCTGTACCTTTTAAAAATTAAAAAAAAGTCCCATAACTCATTGCATCTGCAAGTGACTGCAATAGAAATGTGTCATGAAGTACAGCTTTACCCAGCAGTTCTGTTAGGATGGCAGTTTACTCAGAGGTGTGCCCCCGGTGCCACTTCTAGTGTGATGCATGTGGTGTCTTTAACCCACGCTCATAAAACATGGTGTACATCTGCAGACCTTCAGTGACAGCATGACAGATAGCCAGATGAAGTGACAGAGGATCCACGGGCTAGGGGGATTGTCTCAGGGTTGGTGTGTGCATGTGTGTGTTTGTGTTTGGGGGGAGGGGGGGGGGGGGGTGTAGAGGATTGTGTGTACTAGTGATATATGTGATTATTGAATGTGTGTGTGTGTGTGTGTGTTTGCAGATATGTTTGGATTTGTTCCAAGTGAATGTGCTCTTGGGTATATATCCATGTGTGTGTGGGTGTGTGAGTTTGTACATCTGCATGAGTCTGCATGTGTGAGTGAGTAGTACACATATACTGTATGTGTGTGTGTGTGTGTGTGTGTGTGTGTGTGTGTGTGTGTGTGTGTGTCTGTGTGTGTGTGTGTGTGTGTGTGTGTGTGTGTGTGTGTGTGTGTTCATGTGTGTGTGTGTGTGTGTGTGTGTGTGTGTGTGTGTGTGTGTGTGTGTGTGTGTTTGTATGTGTGTGTGTGTGTTCGTGTTGTGTGTGTGTGTGTGTGTGTGTGTGTGTGTGTGTGTGTGTGTGTGTGTGTGTGTGTGTGTGTGTGTGTGTGTGTGTGTGTCTGTGTCTGTGTGTGTGTGTCTGTGTGTCTGTGTGTTTGTGCGCAGTTTGCCTGTATCTCTCTCTCTCTCTGTCTATATCTAACGGCTGCCATAACTGTCCTGTTAAAGCCACAGGTGCTTATCCCACCTGAGACAGACTGGCGGGTGCCAGCTGGTGTCATAAAGCAATCAGGATGAGGCAACAGCAGACTCCCATAGGACGGAGGCACAAGCCAGGGGGGCTATCAGGGTGAGGCAACAGCAGACTCCCATAGGACGGAGGCACAAGCCAGGGGGGCTATCAGGATGAGGCAACAGCCTCTTTTTTCCCCCACTGGCCTCAGCAGACACTCATAGGATGAGGCAACAGCCAGGGGGGCTACCTCTGCAGCCAGGCCACTCCACAAGCCAAACTCCAGGCTCCAGGGTGCAGCTCAGTCGAGTGCAGTGCAGTGCAGCTCCTGCTACGCCTGCCACCAAATTTTATAGAACAACAATATTGATTGCCATAGTTACAAACCAAAATTCTACGGAACAACAATATTGATTGCCATAGTTACGCACCAATTTCTACAGAACAACCATATTGATTGCCATAGTTACGCAGATGATACACAGATGTCTGTCTCTCTGACCAGATGACTAAAGCCCAATAGGCTCACTGTGTCAATGTTTAGAGCAAACAAATAATTGGATGAGCCAAAAAAAAATAAGGACAAGACAGAGATTATTGTGTTTGGCAGAAAAGTGAAGAGAAAAAGTATTAGTAAACACTTTGATTCTTGGGCTCTAAGAACCAAAGAGCAAGTCCGGAATCTTGATGTCCTAATAGACTCAGATCTCACCTTCACCAGTCATATCAAACCAATCACCAAAACAGCCTTCTATCATCTTAAACATTTAGCCAGAATCAAGGGCTCTTAACTGGTCTTCCCAAAAAGACCATTGGACAACTGCAGCTCATTCAAAATGCTGCTGCTGGAACGTTATCCAGGACCAAGAGAACAGAGCACATAACTTCAGTTCTAAAATCTGTACATGGCTTCCATTTAGCTACAGAATATATTTTAATATTTTATAGTTTATTTTCTACAAATCACTGAATGGTTTAGGCCCAGAAAACATCACTGATATGTATAAAGACTATAACCTGGTAGGCCTCTTAGGTCCATCGACTAGAAGCTAGTAAAGCCCAGAGTCTACACACTGGAACTCACTGCCAGACGATCTTAGGTGTGCCTAAACCTTTTAAAAAGGTTTTAAAGTTAAACATATTTATCTTTTTTTATGTGCTTATAATTGACCTCTAAGACTTGCACTCTATTCTTGTACTGCACTTTATTTGTAAACACATATTTTAACTTTAATTATAGTACTCTCTTTTAATAACGACTTTATGTACTTTGTACTTTAAAATAAATATATATATATTTGTGTTTATATTTGTTTCACTCATTGTTTTTCACTCTTACGCACTTTGTCTTTTTTTATCCCATGGAAAGTGTGTTCACTGCAGTGAGCACATTAAATTACCTCTGTGTATGAAAATGTAATATACATGTACATGAACTGGCCTTGTCTTGCCTTGCCTAGCCGAGCGGAGTGAACAGATGTTCAGGACACGGCCATATTTATTCCAGCCTGTTCATATTCATGCCTCAGGAATGCTACACATCTGAGTATGGTGGATTATAATGTAATGACTAGACGAGTGACGATAGGGAAAGAGATGTAGGATACTGGTATGGGTTTAATTCATGAGATTTTTAGCTTTTTTTCCTTATTTCTTTTTTCTTCTTTAATGGGAATGGGAAGCTGAAAACAAGTCATTACATCTGCTAGTAAGTGAGTCATTTTTTTTGCAAGGGTTTGAAGATCTGAAATAACACCAGTCTTTTTCTGACTGAGGAGGAAGTGAACGCAAGAGCAAATTAAATGGAAAATTTGAATCAAAGGTTGAATCAGTTGGTCTGGATTTAAAAGGCCTTTTAACTTTTTTTTCTTTCCTACTATGGACTCGATCGACTGAATAGAAAAAATGTGAACAATCTAAAAGATATGAACTGCCAAAGCTCTTTTTTGTTTCCCTGGCAACCACTTCTGAGTTCTCTCATTGACAGAAGACGCTATAGCCTGGGCAACAAGTAAGACAAACAATGCGGCTGAATCAGTAGACCCACAATGGCCACACTAAATACTGCTGGGTTGACTCAGTTGCAGGCCCTTTTTCTTCGAATGGGCAGCACACTGCTAAGCAAATCCACTAATCTACCACAGTTTGGTCGTGGCTGTTTGGATTAGTAACAAAGGCTCTTTTGAAATGTTAAACAGAATGGCTCTCGTGACAAAGTCTCTGCTGTTGCAGTAATCCAGGAGATCTCCCAAAGAGCAGCCGATTCAGGATCACCTGGTGTGGTAGACCCAGGTCTAGATCATTTCCAGTCAACATGTGTCTGACCGACCTAATAGAATACAACCTGAGTGACGTCAGCTAGCAAGATAAAGGATGTGGGTTTAGCAACAGTGGAATCACCTGTGACCAAGCAAACTACCCAATGTTATCCTTGTCCATGACTAACGTTATGACACCGTTAACCAAATGTTTCTTTTGTGGGCTATACATGCATGCCTAAATACATGTGCGGCAACCGGGGTATAACGGCCTTCAAGGTATCGTGGTAGAGCTAGTTTTATATCAAATATTCAAAATGGATTTGTATTGTTATTGCTATTATCAAATGATTGAAAGACCTTATGATATTTAAAAAGTGCTTGTATGAATACACCACAGTAGATTTGACACAAATACGTCAGTGCGAAGTGCAAAATACCTTATTTCAATTTATCGAATATCGAATATTGAATATAAAACTAACTTTTCCATTGTCTTCAAGGTGCCCCATTTTATGAAATGTATGGACTTGGCGGAGGAAACTACTCTTCCTTTTGTATCGTGGAGCTCTTTGCCACCGCCTCGTCCATTCATTTTGAATAACAGGACACCTCAGCTTTCTAGTCACACAGTCTGATGCTGACTTTATGAGGTACTTTCATATATTTTCTTAGAGTTACTCAAACTGTTATAGGTTACTTGTGTTATAAAGTTCACTGGAATGAATATCTAGGCCAGGTTGAATGAGATCATAGACACAGTTATGCACAGCAAGGAATATTGTTTAGCATTAGGTGATTTTAGCAATACTGGTGTATGTATGAGGAATAGCCCACATATCCAACATGTAAATACAGACCGTCTTTATGTCTATTAGGTGAAATGTTTGGGTTCAGTTTCATGTTTTCTGACTCCAGGCTAGCAGGGCCGTGGTCAAACCAATTGTCAGGGACTGAGAAGAGAAGGGGATAGGTAGAGGGTGATGAAATTCTGTCAGAAGTTAGCTTTTTTCATGCAGGGGCTCGGGGGTGCCGTGTGCTTTGTGCCCGTTAGTCGAGTCATGCTGCCTCAGAGATGACTTCCCCCCATATACCCCCCCCCCCCCCCCACACACACACACACATACCCCCACCCTCACCCCCCTCTGGAGGAAGCTGGAAAACAAAGTTGCATGTGTGTGTCGCTGCTGGAGCCGAGGCGTTGTGGCTCTGAGGGTCACGCACAGGCTATTGTAGGTTAGTCAGAGGAAAGTCTGCATTTTAGCTTCAGCTTCAGTACCTTATGCCAACCCCAACACATGCATGCAAATGATTTCTGAATCTCACTGTATAGATATAAGTCTCACACAACATACAGGGAATTCCAACCAGGCTGCACCTGGTAGCATTTTGAAGACTTAACTAAATAAATCACTTCCCCCCACTCTCCGGGCTCACTCTCCTCTAAATTCATTATTCACTTTTGTTGCAGGCCTATGTGAATGACATATGTATGAAAGATTTTGTTTGTGAAAACTAAATACCTCATATGAACTGCTATGAAGATGAATAATCATGCTTTAAATTGCACACCTTATCAGAAAAAAAAACTATTGAGATATTGTGAGGGCTGAGCATCAAATATTATAATTTAAACAAGAAATTGACGAAAAGTGTAGCCTACGGAATTAACTTCTTTTCTTCAGTAGTATTGCGAGTATCATGACTGCCTAGTAATAAGGGGTGTCTGAAATGTGTGATAGCCGTTTTGTCTTTGTAACTCAATACATAGGATTGCGTGCCAAAGTCCGAAAAAAAGTATGTCCTTCACGCAAAAGATGGAATTCATGACAAATGGTAAGAAAAGATAAGCTTAATATCATAAATAACTAAACATGTGCTGGAACAATTTCAGATTCCATACAATCTACCTCATTCCTACAGATAAGTGAAAGCAAAACTTCCTCTCAACCATCTTTGTTTGTCTTGTGTGAATTTATCGCTTGGGCGAGAATGAGCTAGGATTATCTTCAGGCAGAATTAATCAATGGCTCTTATCTCACTCAGTGTCACAATAAGAGTGAGTTATCAGTGGTGGTGGTGGGTGGGAGGTAACAGGCCGTGCCAAGCCACCGTTTGACTGTAAACAGAACAGTAGACTTGGGGAGGTAGAGAGAGAGAGAGAGAGAGAGAGAGAGAGAGAGAGAGACAGAGAGAGAGACAGAGACTGACACAGAGAGAGAGAAAGAGAGAGAAAGAGAGAGACAGAGAGACAGAGAGAGTGAGGGAGAGAGAGAAAGAGAGAAAGACAGATAGAGTGAGGGAGAGCGTGAAAGACAGAGAGAGAAAGAGAGAGAGAGAGAGAGAGAGAGAGGGGGAGAGAACCACACAACAGAAACTGAGTGTAACAGATGGGTCAGCCTTCCACTTGCCTGAGAAACCCAATGAAACCTTTCAAAGTGCCTCTTAAATCACCAAATTCTAACGTAATCTACTTTCTACTTCAACTTCCATGTTCACAACCACCCACTCTGCTTGGGAACCCAAGGATGTCTTTTACTGTAAAAGATAAACTGTTGTCACAATCAGCACTGGAAAACAATTATTGCAGCTTATATATCTTTATTTCATGGTCATAAAACTATCCCACACTGAATGACCACGTCATGGAGGTTACTATGGTTTGATTAGACCACTTAGACCATTAGACTCGATTCGACCCAGCATAAAACATTGGCATGTGTACAATCATGTAACGCCTCTGTTATGAAGCCCCAGGAGGCTGGTGGGCCTAATCAAACACTCCAGAGACAACGGGGGAGAACTGGCAGGACGAAGTGAGAAGCCAGAAGGAAAGACGCAGGAGATATGAGAGATACATCACATTTATTCATTTGGGCAGATGCTTCAGTAAATGAATGACTCAGGGAACTAGAAGAGAGCTCTAACTTCTTGGCCAAAGATGCTAATTGCTGTGTTTTCGTACCAGCTTGTGAAGTGCGTTGCGATCCTTGTCATCCCATGGGAGGTCAACAGTGTTCATTAGCGTCGGCCTGAGGGTGTGAGGTGGAATGCTTTAATAACTTTAGAAAAGTGGGCCCCCCAGAGAACAGCTGACTTTGGCCCCGATACGGCCCCCATCCGGCCCCGATCCGGCCCGGTTCTGGCCTTATCCACCGGATCTGCACCCGACCAGGGCTGGACCCTTTTCACAGTCAGCTGCTTTCTATCTAGGTCTCTTGAGATGCCTGCTGTAGAGGCAGACAGGATGTCATCTTCCCCTGTGTGCATGTGTGTGTGTGTGTGTGTGTGTGTGTGTGTGTGTGTGTGTGTGTGTGTGTGTGTATGTGTGTGTGTGTGTGTGTGTGTGTGTGTGTGTGTGTGTGTGGTTAGTGATGGACTCATCTTCCCCGGTGTGCATTTGTGGCTAGTGATGGACTCAGTAGGGAATAGCTGTGTTATGTAACACAAGTGGGGGTAGAGAGGGTGCGAGAGCGGAGAGAAGGAAATAAAGT
>NC_137908.1:7234132-7386632 GCF_963457725.1 Sprattus sprattus | reverse complement strand
TGACTGAGACTCCAGGTGCTTCAAGTACATGGAAGGGAGGGGTGTAATTTGATTGGCTGTTGAGTTCAAATATCAACAACCTTTCCTGAAATCGAATTGCAGACTTTAAACACTGTCTGTATTGGTAGCTTCTGTATAGACATTTGTTTATTAGGACCTTCTATGAAGTCGTTTGTTTGCAGGCTACTTTTATTTCATCACATATCTATACATGTGTTTATGTATATTGGTATCTTTCACAGAGCAACTGGAACACTGTGATTATGGGTTTCTTCCATTTTGGGTGGCATGCATTCATTCGTGGCTCAAAACATTCCTCTTAAGCGAACAACTGTAGAACAAAAGAAACTAAGAACTTTAGAACAAGTTGAAAACCCAACAACCGAGAAGGAGCGAGAAGATGTGATGTTCCGATGTTGCATTCTAAAAACCTTTTTATTCAGAAAGGCGTTTCCTACTTTTTTTAAACTTATTATTCCTTAAACTATGCTTTTGTTATGGGCTGTTTTTAACTATGTAGCACTCTGAGATTCTGTTTGAATGTAGAGTGCACTACAAATTAAATGAATTATTATTATTATTATTCTCTCACCGGATGCTCAATGACTCTTAGACCGCATGGGGAGAGGTCTCTAGATTGGTATTACGCCAAAGTTTACCGTAGAAGCCATTTAAAAAGAAACTCTTGTGCTGTCCCTTTGACCTGGATATCTGAAATCTTTATTAAGAGTGTGTAATGGGGTGCAGGGGAGTTCTAGGGGGGGGGGGGGGGGTGAGGTGCTCCGAGGCTTAGCCTCTGGTCCCGGGAGGAGGCTGGTCCAGGAAGTCTTGAGCATGGCCACTTCCTCAGCTATCAGCTCTCACTTGGCTTAAATTGATCGCTATGTTAATGACGATTTGACCTTGTCCTCCAAGGACAGACCATAGGAAAGATGAAAAAACCTGGAAAACTCATTGGCTGGGCGCCAGAGAGCCGGACATTAACTATTTCATTGCCAGGTTGAGGTGAAACAGTTAAAGGTGCATTACAGAGGCAGTAAACAGTGGTTATCTAACACTGACAAACTATCAAGCTGACAAACACCAACAACAGCGCAACTGGTACTGAAAGGTTTACGGTGAATTACATGTTGCTTTGGCTGGGTGACAAAAATGCGTCTGGACTTACAAGGTAAGTATAATGGCACACTCATATATTTATATATAATATCATTTATTTAAAACATTTTCAAGATGAATATGCTCAGATGTTTTTTTTTACACTTTTTTTTTCAGAAGAATAAAGGGATTGACACATTCATAATTTAGTTTCTATAGTGTAACAAAACATCGAATCAAGCCTTAGAGACATGATTGGAGGGAAACCTATATACAAACCTCTGATAACTTACAGGTTTGCATATTTGGACAGATTACAACATAATACAATGACTCTATTCAAGACACAATGCAAAATATAATTTTTTAATATCACTTGTACGACATAATTGTGTAAAAGTTTAAATTCCATATTTCAATTTCCTCCTCTCTGCAGCACACACCTGTTACTCTCTGGAACAGAGGGCTCCTAGTCTTCGACACACCACCATATGTGTTTAATAGGTCCTCTTCGTCGCACAGAGTTTAGTTTTGATACTCTTGTTAGCTGGATTTGGCCCAGTCCCATCTGTACGAGAGAGAAAGAATCCCGAGAGACATTCCTGATTTAACCACAGTGTGTGTCTGTGTGTGTGTGTGTGTGTGTGTGTGTGTGTGTGTGTATGTGTGTGTGTGTGTGTGTGTGTATGTGTGTGTGTATGTGTGTGTGTGTGCATGCGTGTGCGTGTGTGTGTGTGTGAGTGTGTGTGTGTGTTTTATAGCGTCTCAGGCTGACTAGGGGCAGACAGGACGGATGAGCTGTGCTTACATCTGGCAGACGCCGAGGCACTCGTGAAAGGACAGAAAGGAGGTGCAGTCGCCCCGCCTGGCCAGGGGTGCCAGCCACGAGGGGTAATTAATGTGGGCTGAGTGTGGTGAGGTGTGGATAGGTGAACTACTTTTAATGACATGAACTGAGATCAAATGGAGGTCTTAAGTCCTTATGACAGTCAGCTCTGAACACCTCACCTGTTTGCATGCAATGACACATACACATACACACACACACACACACACACACACACACACACACACACACACACACACACACACACACACACACACACACACACACACACACACACACACACACACACACATGCACACACACATGCAAACACACACACATGCAAACACACACACATGCACGTACACACATGCACACACACAATCACACACAAATCAAATAAATTAAAACTGTTATAGCATATCAAGAGGCAACAGAATGCACTTCCACACACACACACACACACACACACACACACACACACTCACCAATATATATAGACCAAAGCTCAATGTGTACAGATAAAGTATGCACCATAATGTACACACACATGCACACACACACCTCTTTATTACCCATAGTTCATTTTACAGCACCAGTAGTCGACCTGTAATTACCAACTCACATCCAGGTGAGCTCCAGTGCTCGGTCCTTATATAATGTGATAATCATGTGACTCAACTTCCAGTCACTCCGTCAGACAGCCGCAAGACTGTGTTCCAAAGACGGAACACACCCTCCATGCAGGCATGAGTGAACCGCCCCTTTACTATCTAGCATCAGGCAGCGGCAAACCACGTAAAGTTCAACACAAGCCTGTACAGAAGAGGGTAGCCAAGTTTTGTTTTCTGTGTGTTTATGCTGAAGTCAAGAGGCCTTATTTTGAAATCGCTTGGTTTCCAGGACACAGTTTCATCAGTCAAGGTGGAGGGAGTGATTAATATATGAAGCATGTGGGCTACCACAGTGGGGGATATGTTTCTGTAATAGCATGAAGTGCGGTAATAAGGTTGTATTTACATTTGTCATAAAAAGGCCTGGGTCTGTTTTTGTTGGATCTGTGTTATGTTTCCAGGACAAAATTAGTATTTGAGGATTTGTTTGAGAGAGTGTTGGCTTGTGCCATCTGTAAATGATCCGACCTGCAGTGACGAGGCTCACAAATATGAACCAGATTGGACTGCAGCGGTCTGGTTCGTCACTGGTAGTTACCGCTGTCATCCACATCAATGGATATGAGTGTGTCTTCCTTTTCAATGTTACACACTTCCTGGGAATTTCTGTTTCAGTCATGCACACCCCAACCACATACAATTAGAATGAAGCTTCCTGCTCAGACTTGTTCTGTTTAATGTGTTCTATTTAGCATACGGTTTTCAGTTTCAGTTATTGAAAATTTAAGTGATATATTGTTATAGTGTTTCTTTAGCCCTAATTGATCCCATGGAAATACATCATATTCCATTGAATTTTTTCACAGTGTTCTGATAACAATTATTAGAGATCAAACTTCTCACCACATACACGTGCCTTTTTTAGTTTGACATAGTATACAGACAGTTTTGTTTGTGGAATTTAGTTTAATTTCAGTTGTGCTCACCCCAAACACACAGTTGTAACGTGTTTCATTTGCTGTTCCCATATGGTAGTAAAGTATGTTTTATTGTGCTCTCACATTGTCCTGAGGACGTGTCAAGTACATTTTATTGAACAATATTTGGCAACACACTGTATGCCTTCTTTAAAAAGACTTTATAATGACTTATTCATGTCCTTTCGATGTCTCGTCTTCTTTCTTTTAAATCATACGAATGTAAGCACTGAATAGTAGGTATATTGCTTGGAGAGTTTTTCTTCTTCACTTCACGCCAAGCCAATAGCTCATACTTGACCTAATTTTTTCTCCCTGCATTAAGAATTCATGTCAAGTATGTACATATTTCCACCCTTTGCACTTTAATCCCCCATATGTCCATTGCACTGAGTCACCTGGAATGGACAGCTTGACACGGCGTACGTGGTGAGAAGCAGGACCTCAGAGGAGTGTCCATGACTTGATTGACGAGTAGCGTGGTGTGGCGTGAGGTCGAACCTGTGTGTGAAAACGAGGAGAGCTCCTTCCTTCTCCCTTGCCCCTTCAACACTGAAACACCTTTTCACCCTCGCTGCTTTACTCTTATCTCGGACGGCTTGAACTTTGATCCCATGGCTTTGAGAAATGCCTGTGGTGTTTGAGATGACATCAACAGACCGGGGTCATAAAACCAAAGTGTTCGAGTTCGTAGTGATGCTTTGTGTTTTCATTTACTACGGCCACACCCTTGCTGATAGAAATCCATAGTAGAGTGGCAGGGAAATTGGTCATAGATCTTCTTGCTAAGAAGGACGGGGGGAATTCCTTTCAGTTGAATGTGACACAGAGAGAGATGTGATTTCCTGTGGGTTGCAGAGAGATCCGGGGGGAATTACGAGGCGCTGGAGATTTACACCTGTCTGTTTTATGGAGTCTGTGAGTGTGTGTGTGTGTGTGTGTGTGTGTGTGTGTGTGTGTGTGTGTGTGTGTGTCTGGATGTGTGTGCGTGTGTGTGTGTGTTTGTGTGTGTCTGTGTGTGTGTGTGTGTGTGTGTGTGTGTGTGTGTGTCTGTGTGTGTGTGTGTGTGTGTGTGTGTGTGTGTGTGTGTGTGTGTGTGTGTGTATCCCTGTCTGTGTTTTCATGTCTATTTGCAAATGTGAATGACTACATATCTATGGCAAAGAACAACAATCAGCATTGGATGTCTCTCACCACCACCTCTCTCTTTGCCACTCTGTGACACTCACTCACTCAATTGATCTGTTCCAGACTGTTCCTTGTCAGTGCTGCGTGTTGTGGTCGCTTCACTATTTCAGGCAGGTGGTGTCCCAGCCTGGGCTGCCTGCCCCGACCCTTCCATTCAGAATGCCTGCCGTCTGCCTGCCTTTATAAGGCACTTCCTGCCTGTGGTGACATCACGTCAGCTGTGCGGTGCGGGCTGTAGGCGGGAGACAAGGAAAAAAAAGGGGGAGAGGAGGGAGGGAGGGAGGGAGCGTGTGCAGGGGATGAAAGTTCATGGCCGGGTTTCCTATCGGCGCTTGGCAATCTCTGCTCGGACCGACCATTCACGCTCTCTGCTCAAGCACGTTGTAAACGCACCAGGTCATCTAATGAGCGTTAAGGAGCGATTAGACACACAAGTCTCCAAACTAGTGTTACTAATGGCCACCAGGTCAACTGTGTACTGGATTTTTTCATATGCTGTGCAACCCTAAACTAGCCACCCATATGGTGAGTATTCATGTCAGTTGATTTTAGTTTTTTTTTTAAACAAGTATTATATCTGTGACTAGCAAGAACAGCAGAGGTGTTGTGCAAAATGCATACACAATGCATACACACACACACACACACACATTTCACCTACAAATCCATCTGGAATGTTCGTTCCCACAGAGCCCACCATTCCCGGGCTGGCCACAACTGGCGGGGTGGAATGTGAAGAATGTGCTTGAAATTATGAAAGGGGATTAGTCCGAGCCTGGCCCATCCATGGCCAAATATCTAATGATAAGCTTGTTAGGTTCGGGGGCCAAGGCCAGCAACAGAGGATTTGCTTACTGTAACACACACAAGTACATTTTGTTCTCTCTACATGCCTCCTGCTTCAACCTCTGTTTGTTTAGCGCTCCGGAGTTTCTTTGCAGGCATTGTCTCTATCTTTGTGCAATGCTGAAAAAGATTAATCTTCAAAACAACCTGCCTCTAAAATGAAATGGAAGAACACCTTTTGCAAAGAGGATAGTCAACTAAATACAAAGATCAGTACGAACAATCTTAATGTGGGGAGTAAAAACACTATTTGTCTCAGAGTTAATTACTTCTTTTAGAAATTATTTGAACTCCTACAACCGTTTCAGCATTTACCTCGATGGTATTGTATCTACGTGAAATACTTAACTAACCGCTTAAATCTACTTGCTCAAAGAGTCAAATGTGTATATAAATCCCTTGATCAAACAGCTCTGGCTCACTTTTCAGACTCAGACACAATGTGAAAGTGTTGTTTCTGACGTCCTGCCAATGTTTTCACTGCCCTCTGCTTAGGCGTGTGCTTAAAGGCAATGCACAACAGCACGAGAGCACAACAGAGCACACACACATCCTGTCCAGTTGGCCTGAGATGTGTATGAAATGTCTGTGTGTGTGTGTGTGTGTGTGTGTGTGTGTGTGTGTGTGTGTGTGTGTGTGTGTTTGGTACAGCAACCTAGGAGTGATCTCAGGTAAACAGCTGCATTTGCCCACACATAGATCTGATAAAGACATGGCCGATAATATGGTCTCCATCGAGCCAACCTGAGAAAAATACAAGGGCGATAAATAGACAGACTGTTCCTGCCTTCTTTATCTGTCCTCCACACACACACACACACACACACACACACTCTCTCTCACACACACACACACACATACACACTCACACACTCACACACACACAAACACCAACTGACCCTTCAGGGCCCATCTCTCTGTTTAGACAGGCAGGTTCACCCACACCATGCAGAATCTGTAAACACATTTCTGACTTGGCAGAGGAGTTAGCCGTATTTTCTATGATTTAGTATTATATATATATAATAATCGAACAGTGTTCAGGATAGATTCGATTTTAACAGTTAGCCTACTATTGTGTGCTATAGTATAGTATAGTGTTGCGCAATGAAAACCTTATTTGTCAAAGAGATGGGATGCAAAAAGACTTCAGAGCAAATAGGATTTGTTACCAAATGTGCCAGTAACAAAATACGTGGAAAAACACGAGACAACATTACACTGAATGATCGGTGTGAGATTGTGGTTCTGCCTGAAAAAAAGTGTACGGTGTCTTTAAGGAGAGTTTTGGGCGGAGCCAGAGGCTTAAAAAGAACATTGCACACAGAGACGGTGTTGTTAACGAGACTCTCCAAGTAGCGCCGCATAGTAATGAATGCATTAGCTTATCTCAGTGTTGTAGCGAGAGATCTAACTGAAGCCAGTAGACACAGTATTTTACCAGTTAAAGACGAAATCACAGCATGCAAGTCTGCACATAACTTGGAAATAGTGTGCGCTTATTGAAAACTCCGAGATTACTAAGGTGAGCATCAAACTGTGATTTGTAAAGTTATTATTGAGTCTTTTGTATGTTGGTGTGTGCGACGAGCGCCCGCGAATGGGTGCGGGCGTGCGTGCGAGTGAGCGGGTGTGTTGGCTCTGTGTGTATTGATGACGACAGCAGCGAGTACGATGTTATCAGTGTCTGGTTTGGACGTCTGATGAGAGATAGGTCTACACTACATTAAATTATTTACACAGTTCTGTTTGCAACAAGGCGACAAAACAACCAGACGCAGCCTAGGTTTGGACTTCTATCTAAAGTTGGGCATATATTACTTCTCTTGTTCTTGGGTTGTGCAATGTCCAAATATATATTTAAAGCATGGTGAGGTTTACTGTTCGTGAACTGTCAATTATGCCCGTATGACTGCTGTCACGGTCACAGAGACGAAGCACTGATGAGGAAGCAGTTCTACATCTTCTGAAGAAATAAGGGGTTCGTGTTTCGTCAGACTAATAGACTAATAGGCAGTTAAATTACATGTGTTACCTTAGAATGACTCATAGCGACTTTGCGGAAGCTCCTGCACTGTTCGTCCCGATGTAGGGGGTGTGTGTGTGCTTGGTGCTTGCCGCACAGGTAGAGCGGGTATGGTTGCTCGGAAACCACTGTAAATGTGTCAAGACCGGGGTGTGAACTCCGTGTGGTAAAACTTTATTCTGTCCATTTTGCTTTGAAGAACATGTTCTTCGTGTCCAGATTATTTCTGTCAATGTCTTCAGTAACCTCAATTAACTCTATTCAAAGTATAGTAACGAAGCTTATTGAGTAGTTTGAACACTGTGCAACATAGCCTGACAAGTTGCTTCCTTTACATTAGTGGGATGGTGACTTGCACTCTCCCCTGATTCCAGCTAACAAGCCTGTACCTTAACCTTCAAGTATGGAGAACATGAAATTTAAATGTGCGCCGTTTCGCTATAGGGACGCCCTCGAACGCACAGAGAAAGCGCTATAGCGCCGCCAATACGGTTCCTTTTTTTGCACCTGTTGCTAGAGGAAGCGCCAGTCTCATGGGATTCATTATCGCGGATCACGTTGCACCCCTTTGCAACCCTCCGCGGCACTCTCCCCTGCCCCCAGCTCTAAGGCTGTCCAGAGTTTGGAGCTCTAAGGACATACCCAGCTCATACGAAGCTCTGTTTGCGAGGTCATGAAACATGCCAGGATGACACGCGTTTCCTCTCACTTCTGTCACTTGTTAGCGCCTTTTGGGTTGGTTTGTACGCATGTCCCTCTGAAAGTCCCAGAGCTAAAGCTAAAACTCAAATTGACAGACCGTTTTTAACAAATCCGTCAGTCCGTCATGGTTTTAAGATCGCAATGATTTTACACTTTTGTTGTTTAACCTGCATGATACGTCAGTGTGGTCATAACTCAAACAATAAATAAGGTCGAGGAATTGTTTGAATGAGTCTTCCTTTTGCCAATATGTTTCTTACTCTACTGAGAACAACAGTGTAGCTGTGAATGATTCCCCAGTGAACATGTTGCAGAAGGGACATCACCTACTAAGGTGGCATTCTAATTGGCTTTACCATTAGAAATCTGTTAAGCGGAGTATTTTAAATAGAAATTACTTAAAAATGTATAACCTGACAAATACTGAAGATGTGCGTGTTCATCGGTGCCCCCAAAACTACCATCAGGCAGGCTGTGCGATTGGAAACTGCAGACATGTGCAAGTTGACATGGAAAGGTGCCTCAAACAGGATCATTTGATACACTGTAAAAGCTTTTTTTTAGTTTGTTTATGCATTTCAAAACAAAAATCAACCGTTAACATTCATATAAGCTAGTCTCAACTCGGTCACCCAATGGACGTTTCTATGGGGCACTAGTTTTAAGACTGTGCTTGCATAACAGAGCAAACCTGCTTTTGTTCTTAGATCTCATGTTGGAGAATTCAGTAACTCTCAGGCAGTAATAATGCGTCTTGTGGCATTAACCCCTTGACTAGACTTCGTGCATGCCTGCGAAAGCATTTCCCACACTAAGTAAGACCATACCCATCCTTCAGAAATAACCACTTACAGGTTGAAAACATTTAAGCCAGTCGAAAGTTCATTCTCAAACAGATTGGCTTGTTTTTTTTTCTTTCTTTGCAACTTCAGTTTGCCTACTTCAGAATGAAACGCTGCTTTCGCAAGCTTTGACTATATCTTGTCAAAGGCCTTTGTGAAAGAGACGGCCAAGTGTGTGTCATGATGAGATCAATCTGGTTGACTAAGAACTGCGAGGTGGGGGTTGTGAGTTTGTGTGATGGAGGTGGTTGCACCATCATTCAGTTCTCTTGTTACCAAAATGGCCCGTCTTACTTAGCCTTGAGAAGACGTTATCTGATGTTCCTCTTATGTGTTTGCATTCTATATTGTTGCCACATCGGGGTTGAGTTTCCAGAACGTATGCAAATGCACAGAGAAGCTGAGAAGTGCAGAGCAATTTCAGACACTAAAGACTGTATTCCTCCCCGCATGACACCAGCTAAACAGTATGGAGTATACAGCTTCCTGGGTGCAGGTATCGCCATAGCTGAGAGACCTGTAAGGTTCTGTATTTCAAATGTGATTTGAACCAATGAGTAGATGCCGTAATACTAATGAACTGCTACTAAATTTGTTTGATTTGTCTTAAAAGTAGTAGTCAATGGAAATCTGCACAGGTGGTGAGAACCTAGGGTGAAAACTTCACAGGTGGTGTGAGCCTAGGGTGAAAACTTCACAGGGTGCCTAAATATTGTAAAATCACTAAATGGTCAGATAGAAGCTATTCATAATTAGCATCCATCCAAGTAATGTTGACATTTTTCTCTTAAGTGTGTTGTTGTACAAGCTTGCAAGACAATATTAACTGTCCCTAGGGAAAATGTACTGAATCAGTGTACACTTAATCGATAAACACAATGTACTTTCTACACTGGTACATGTTGTTACAAGAGGGGGTTAAGGCTAGTGCGAGATTTAGTGATAAGGTTAGTTGTTGTAATAATGTTTATTTACACGAGACGTACACCGGATTATTTATTACATGCTTAAGCACACGGTGCACCTTGAGATCACTCAGGAAAAACAATGTCATAATGTGTGCCTGAGTTTTTCTTTACATAACCTACATTTTCCCTCGCATGTGTGGTGGTGGTTATGGCAGCCTACAGTGGTGTATTGATTTTACTCTGAGCTGTTTTGTGCCCATATCTTGTGGGGGCACAAATGTCATTATGTCACGTCGGAGCGAGCGTTTGTCAATCCACAGCCAGTGGAGCATGTCTGGAAATTGCCCAGTGCTCTTCTCTTTTGAAGTAAAAAGTCAAATTCAGCCTGAAAAAAAGCTGACTTTAAAACCTTTCAGTAGTGTTTTGTTATGAACTAAGAAGACAAGAAAGATGGAGGGACTACTTTGGTGTATTCACCTGATCTGCAGTCTGCACACATCCACTCTGTCTTTTATTGGTGCTGGGTTGAAAACAAGTGATTTTGTGGACTATTTATGGTTTCCCTGAAGCCTTTAATTGACTGATAAAAGTTACTTGGAACCCGTGTGTGTGTGTGTCCATCTCCATGGTAAGCTTACTTACTGGACTAGAAGCTTCTAGGGAAAATGCATGCATCAGACCACTCATGCGCGTCGAGAAAAGTAACAGAGACCAGTAATCAATGCTGTTTCATTGTCAGGCCATTCATGCCTCTTCTGCCTTGTGGCTGTTTTGCAGGTACATTTGTGGCTGCCAGCTTGGCGAACCCAACCGTTTCCTGGCTTTGATGCGACCCGATTGCAGCTGGAGTATGTCCACTGCAGGCTTGACTGCCCAGGAAGTCTGTTTACCCTCGCAAGCACTCTTCCTGCGGGGCAGCCTTTGTCACAGCATGGCCGGAACCAAGCCTTCCTGGAATCACCCTCATGATTTTGACAAGTGAGTGCCATGCAGTGCCATACAGTGTGTGGGTGTGTGGGTGTGTGGGTGTGTGTGTGTGTGTGTGTGGGTGTGTGGGTGTGTGTGTGTGTGTGTGTGTGTGTGTGTGTGTGTGTGTGTGTGTGTGTGTGTGTCATACTGAAACATCATAGCATCGCTGAAAAGAGAAGGAACATTTTTACTAAAGTGTGTAAAACTACTATTTTGTCCTCAGTAGTTAATGTCTGTAAAATGATTTTGCAAAATGTACCTGTCTGCATTCCTGTAAGATAATCACTAAAAAACACTGTATTAGCGTTGCCTGATAAACCATGTCAGGTCATACGGAAGATGTTGGACACTAGTTAATCTGTATGTCCATTATTTCAGCTATTTCAGCCTTGAACGGGATTACAACCCACAGTCACAACAGCAGGTCCCCTCGTCATCTGTAGACAGTGAGTAGCCAACGTCATTCTCTCTGTCTTTATATTTGGATTATAACATGAGAGAAATACTGTATTTTTAATTGTATTATTCGGTCGTTAGACTCAGAGGTATACTGGGGGATATACAGATGTTATGTGATATGTCCCCGCCACTACTTGATCATCCTCAAGGGAAGTTTTCATAGGGTTCTATGTGATCTGTCAGGCAGAGACTTGGCTTCTGAGCAGCTCTAATTTTAGCTTGGGGAATGTTTTGCAAAACAGTGGGAGGTTAGTCTTTAGCCCACCAGAGAACAAGGTGTGGTCACTGACCCTTAGCGAAGTGACTTTTCTCTCCTGCTAGCCATGACTTCTTAATTCTCAATTGAAAATAATTTACATTTAAATCTCTTTAACAGATCCTTTTAACAGTAAAGACCTCCAGTTCCGAAAACACAAGTTTTTATCGATGTATGTACCTTCTGTGATATGAACCTATGTTTGCTCCACAAGTTCAGCTGTTAAAACAAAACTGCACTAACATGTTTGACATATATATTGTATAATACTGCTTTTGCTTTAATTTGTATTTTTTTTTTTTATCTCAACCAGAATCGCGATCACTGCTCCTGTCCCGGAACAGTCCGGCAGTTCAGAGGCTGCACCTGAAGAAGCCCCGGCCCTCGCAGCTCACCTTGTCCTCCAGCAGCGAACCCCTCACACCCAGCCCTGTGGAGGATGACCAGGTAGTGCCCTCCTTCCAACGCCTGTCGGTCTGCGACCGCGTCAGTCCACCGCACACGCCCAGCCGTGTTGCCAAGCCCCTGCCTCCTCTGCCTGGCTCGGCAGACTTGTCCTCATCGGACCAGGCTATGGACAGCGAGGTGGGGTTCTTTGTCGATGACAGCTGTAGCCTTGTGCCCGAGCCGTATGCCAAACCCTCGGCCTTCCGCTACGGCACGCCTAGCCGGAAGAGTTTCAGGGGTCGTGGGATGATTAACTATGCGTACCACGAAGGACCATCAGCCCAACAGAGGCAACCTCAGCCTCAGCCTCAGCCTCAGACTCAGACTCAGCCACAGTCACAGCAGCATCAGCCGCATCACCAGCACCAGCACCAGCAACAGCAACAGCACCAGCACCAGCACCAGCACCAGCACCAACACCAGCACCAGCACCAGCACCAACACCAACACCAGCAGAGGCGGCAAGACAAGGATGTACCTGAACAGCAGCATCAGACTCAACATCAGCATCATCATCATCATCACCAACAGCCACAGGATCGCACCCGTAAGCTGCGACGCTCTCACTCAGGGCCCGCTGGCTCCTTCAATAAGCCCACGTCGTTGCGCCTGTCCTGTCACCACCGGAACGCGAACAACGGCCAGGACATGGACAAACCTGAGATCCCTCCCCGAGCCCCAATACCGCCCCGGCCTGCCAAGACCGCCGACTACCGCCGCTGGTCTGCCGAGGTCTCTTCGGGGGTGTATAGTGACGAGGACCGCCCCCCGAAGGTTCCGCCACGAGAACCTCTGTCCTGCACGAGCACCGGTGCCCGAACCCCCAGCCCCAAATCCCTCCCCACATACCTCCATGGCATCATGCCGCCAACACAGAGCTTCGCGCCCGACCCAAAGTACGTGAGCCGTGGCCTGCAGCGTCAGAACAGCGAGGGCTCGCCCTGCATCCTGCCCGTCATGGAGAACGGTCACCAGGCCAGCAACACGCACTACTTCCTTCTCCCCCAGAGGCCCGCATACCTGGACAAACTAAAGAAGTTTCTGACCGACTCCCCGGCCGGCCGAGGCGACGAGGAGGTCTCGAAGCCAGACGGGGAAGGCCAGAGTAAGCGCAGGGCACCTATCGACTTTGTGTGACACCAGGACACGCGACGCTCTGACTGGTGTGGGCAAAAGCATAGCTTGATGTGTAAATTGCCTGAGGACCTTAAAGACATTTCACTGCTGCTTCAATGCAGTTGCTATGGTTAGTTTTACCCTAGTATTTATAACATTAGGGTAAGTTACATACCAATTGCAGTTACTGGGACGATTTGTTGCTGTTGTTGTCTACGTTTTGGAAGAACTCTCGGCAAGGCAAGGCAAACGTGGCGTGGATGTGTGCAGTATCCCTGTGCATTCTCAACTGTGGATGAGATCAGTCTTATCCATTTTATGTATGTATCAAGATGGATTATTTTTGATATTATTCGTGATTTCATGGTAGTGCTTCTTGCCAATTCTGTGGTGCGATTGTTTGTGTGTGAGCTGGTCTCATCACCTCAGAGTCAGTGTTTGTGCTTTGCTAACCAGAATGACTTATTTTGAAGTCACATGTTGTGTGTTTCCTCTGAGGAGGCTGCTTCAGCCTTCCTGGAGAACAAGGCATTGCTTTGTGTCTCTGAGAATCGAGGGTACAAAGGATCCGTAAAACATTAGTAATCACTCGCTGAATGAATGAAGTCTAAGTAAAAGACCTTTGAAGAGTTTGAAGGCATTTATGAAGGATCGTCAGGCTTGAACCCCACACTAATTCCTGCAATTCGGTGCAGGCAAGGAAAAGCTTGTTAGTTTCTCTTTTCTACAAAACTTGTCGAAATGATGTCTGTGGATGATTGTTTGTGTGGTTGTGTGTTTGTGTGTGTGTGTGTGTGTGTGTGTGTGTGTGTGTGTGTGTGTGTGTGTGTGTCATGTAAAATGTACATCTTGAGCCAGCAGTATCACTAAATATCTACGTGCATGCTACAAGGAGGAATGTCTTGTCACACTTGCGTATTACCTCTGTGTACTGTATATTGTTTCTGGTGCATGAAAGGACAACCTGTTGGCGGTTAGATAAACGTATAGCTATAGTATGGTCTATATACATTAAGCTCTGCTACATTATGCCCATTTACAGTCTTAATACAGACTTAGAAATATAATATACTGTATGTCAGGTGTAATGTGTCTAAGCTTAAGCATTCTGTACATGTTAAGGTAGTTGGTGTTGCACAAAAGACTATTTGTTTCAAGCTTGTGAATGTGGCTTGTATTTGTAATGGCTAATTAAGTAAAAGGCCCCTGTTTTCAGTCAAGCTGTGAATAGAAATATGGAATGATCATACTACCTCCCATAATCCTCTCCTTTATTGCTTTAGACCACACATCCTCATCGTAGCAAGTTTATGAATATCGTTACAGATAAACCACCAAGCAGCTAATAATAACATCAAAAATGAACCAGCCTTCTTGAAATATGTTCTCATGTTTTTAAACTCTCAGACAATTCAGAAGTCAAGTGCATTTGTCTTGATGCCATTCTGTACATCCTTCAGCAGATGGTTGTTATTATTGCTATAATTCCTTTCGCCTTGGTTCTTTTTCTGAATGTAACAATGCAGTCAAATGTTGGGATCTGAACAGTGGCTTTGTGTTAGGCTCACCTGACACCTATACAGGCACACATTCAAACACACACACACACACACACACACACACACATATGCACAGACACACTCACACACTCACACACACACGCGCACACTCATAAAGACATGTTCTCTGACAGACAGACTCACAGACACTAACCCACACATACACAACAGTCTTTCCTGTTCTGCACATGCATTCCTGTCTGACATGACTGCCGTGGGTGTGGGCTTAGACTCGAGCGCTGCTGGCAGCGAGTGACGGAAGGTGTATTTCATAGTTGTATGTTATTAAAAAGACATCATTATGATGTGGTAAATGTAGCAAGTGCATCAAAGTGAAACGCAAAAAAAAAAAGCAACATGGTCGGATCAGGTCAAAAAGTCGTTAAGGTTTTCCACCTAGCAAAGAGAAGAAAGTCTAACTTTACTGATGCTGTTTTTTTATTTTCATGTTAAACGATGTTTACATTGCTCATTGTGTTATTTAGCCTTTGCTTTTTTCCATGTCTTACCTGAATGAAATGAAGGCAAGTTCAAGAATTATAGACATTCTCTACTGTGGTAATACTAAGAAAAATGCACTGAGATTACAGTTTGTTTTAATGTTTGTGTGTGTGTGTGTGTGTGTGTGTGTGTGCGCGTGCATGCATGCACGCATGTGTGAATGTGTTTGTGTGTGTAAAGTATTTAACAAAATTCTACTATCCATGATGAATTTAGTACTGTGTACAGTGTAGTCTTTAAATGAGGAAAAATAAAAAAACCTATTTATGTATCATTCATGATGATCAGATTCGGTCTTCTGTTGTTGTTGTTTTCTTGCCTTGTGAAAGAGATGCACCATATTCTGACAAAAACACAGAAATATTGCTGTTTTGCCTGTTCTGTCACTGCCCACGCCCTCGCTCTGCTCCATTGCTATTGGCCTGGGTCCAAGGGACAGGTGAGGGTGTTGCACCAGCAGACAAGTATCCATTACCACCTCCATTTCCTACACTGCAAAAAATGCTTTTCTAACCTAGTGTTATTACTCTTATATTGAGATGAAAAATCTAGTTGGTCTTGTTTCTAGCTAAATTGTACTTACCTAGTGCTTTCTTGGTAAGGTTATTTTTTACCTATTTCAAGCAAATATTCCTTATTTTAAGAAATCTTAACAAGCCAAATTTGCTTAACGCACTGGCAGCCAAATGTGCTTGTTTTAAGCAAAATCCTGCTTAAATACTGTATGTAATTATTTGTCTTAAATCTAGAGGGGCATTTTTTGCAGTGTATTTACTGAAGTATGCTGCTTCAGCTTCATTTCCCCTCCCAACCCTCCACGGCAGTAATGGTTCTGGGCTGGACCCGGCAGAGGACCGGCCCGGATAAGCCAGATGTGGGCCGGGTCTGTTCCAGAACCGTTTACAATCAGGGCCTCGTCGGTCGTGGAAAGGGCACAGGTATCTGGTATCTCAGGTTTTAGTTTTTCTCTCTGTGCGGTGCGAGTTGTCGGATTTTTGGGAAGTGCATAAATAAAACAGATTTTAGGTTTTTTTTTTTTTTTTTTTGATCCGTTGTTGAGGTGAGAGAGAGTGAGATTTACCAAATGTCTCTCATGTTACTCTTGGGAACTATAACTTACCTTCTATCTCCTGTAGCCTCATTTCATAAGACTCCCATCAAACTGTTAAAATATAGAAATGATCAAGGAGGTGAATATGCTGTCCCTCACCTATCTCAATATACAGAAATGTCTCCAGAATTAAATCACAGCTAGAGAGAGTAAAAAGATGCTCCTCTGTGAACCCATGGGTGACAATGGCTGAATTTCCATTTAAAGTTTTATCGCCCAGTAGTTCCAGAGAAGGTGCTGCGTTAGGGTGATCGTGATAGTCTCCCCCAAACACACTAAACTGCTCAGGTGATCTGCTGCCTGACAACGGTGGCTGCAGCCATGGGAACTATGACCAAACCCTGTCTGCTCCGATGGTTTGAAGTAAATAGTAAATGACAAACGCAACACACAACTACACACATGCAGTAAACTGCTGCTGTTGTTTTATATATATATATAAAAAAGACAAATCACATAATTATGTATGCATACACTCCAAATTCCAAATTTCGTTGTATGCGAATACAATGACAATTAAGGCTTTTCTATTTCTATACACGTGGATACACTTGACTTGCTCAGTTTCTTCTTTGCTAAGAGTTCTTTGTCATAGCCAGACTCTTTGGAGAATAGGCCTACTGCAATTTACAGAGGTGGGATGTAAGTTGCACGGCCATATAATGTACGTAATCTATAAGTATATTTGGTGAATTTGAGTGTATTAATACAGCAGATGCTTTTATTAGCGGTGACTTACAGTCCAAGTAAGAACTTATGTAGTTCATCAGTGTGTGTGCTACTATACGGCTAAATCCATTAGCTTGGTGTTGTTAGCATCTTGTTTTACCAGTTGAGCTCCAGAAACACTGGAGCTGACTCAGAGATCACATCTCTTTTGATAGAGAACAATGATGTGGGGTAACCAACACAGGCCTGAAAAGGAGCTGGGCAGTAGAACTGGAAGCCGGTCATTACCAGGGATAAAATCTCGCGTTTGATCTCCCTTTTGCTCCTTCCCTTTGCTTTGTTACAGAACTTGATCAAAGCAAAGGTTTATCAACCAGACGTTGGATTATAAGATAAACACCCAGATTTAAAGTATCATGGCGGAAGGCTTGACTTCAAAAGTGTTGTGTGTGTGTGTGTAGAAATCAGACAACCTGCACACCCAGAAGGGCCATGCAGGCGGGGACGTGACTGACTCGAG
Organism: Sprattus sprattus; assembly: GCF_963457725.1. Lineage (NCBI taxonomy): Eukaryota > Metazoa > Chordata > Actinopteri > Clupeiformes > Clupeidae > Sprattus > Sprattus sprattus. The sequence continues at coordinate 7,368,998 of NC_137908.1, read as the reverse complement.
CTGGAAACACACAAGCAATGTTTGAGTGTGAGTGTTCATTTGTATATGAATGAATGAATATGCATGCATTAAATAATTATATGATAGAAATCTACACAAATGTCTTTAAACCTGTTGAACCCAACTAGATACACACACGGGAAAAACGAAGACAAAGAAAGGCATTTAGAACACCAAGAAAAGTGCCATTTCCAAGGTGAGCCAAACATAAACAGTCTAGTTTACAAGGATGTCTTATTTTTTGGGTGAGATATCGTAGCCCGACCTATTATCCCGCACGACCTATTATCCCGCAAGCGCTGGTACACGTTACTTAATATTGATTTCGGTGTCATCCAGGATCGCAGATTTCGGAAAACTTAAGTCCCTGCCCAAAAAGGGTATTTAAATTAGCTTTGTAGCAAAAATTGCACATATACAGCGTATTGAAGTGTATAAGATAGTGTTGTAATACTGCGTGTACAAACCAGCCTGATACAAATAGTAGAATTTTGATTTCGCGACGTTCGGTGTAAATTCTTTTTCTTGTTGGGCTTGATTCCCAACGGCATTTTACATCAATGCGGGATAATAGGTCGTCGCCAACTTTGTTGCCATTTCGCGACTGTACAAAACAAATCGGAAAATACGTTAAGAAATGTTCCTGCTGAGAGTCAAACAAGACTTTGTGCATGTTCTACACACCTGTCACTTCTGAAATATGTAAGGTTGATTCATTAAACCATATTTATATTGATAAAAACATATTTGTTAAGCGGATATTTTGGTGGCCCGCGGGATAATAGGTCGCGTTACTATACATAGCCCACAACGTATAAATTATGACTCTTCATTTAATTCGGAGAAATGCCAGCCCATTGAATAGCCCATTTTCTTTGTTGCAAAAAGACTTTAACCTGCACTGTGATTGTGCATGTAGGCTGTGTGGCTGTGTATGTATATTTGCGTCTGTGTCTGTGTGAAACACTAAATGCACAGTTAGTAAAACACTGTACAGTTGACGCCGAAGTACTGCTCTCGCGACTTCCCTTTTGAGTGTATAGATATCTGATATCTGATTTACCCCAAAGGCCATGCTGTTGTGTCCGTGAGGTAAGGCCATAAAGTGTTCTCCACACACTGAGCAGCCTAACCAGCTGGTGTGCGTGCATCCCCTTTCCTCTACGGCAAAGTCATTTCCACTCAGTCATGGGTCCAAAGGAAGGGCAGCGCTGTCAAACATCTATCACTCGCTACGGCCTTGTCATATCTGAAAATGCTACTGTCATTCTGGAAGGGCAACGTGCTAATTCGGTCATCACTAAATACATTTAAAATGAATGGTTTCCTTTGATACAAACTGTGTTATGTCAAATATGTTTAAAGAAGCGCAGCTATATAACTTAAGCTTAGATCCTGATTTTGAAAGAAAGCCATTCTCCTGTAAATGTAGTTAGGTTTATCTGAGAGTGCACAACTGCCAAATGGGTCTGGAAAAAAATTATCCGTTGGTTCCCCCTAGCGGCGAAATGTGAAGCTTGGCTACAGCTATGTTCCAATCTGACTTGATCTTACAACTGTGTTGGTGCAAAAATGTTTCTCTGAAATGAATCAACATGCATAACGAGTAACACGACAGCTTGAGTGACTGTGAACAGGTTTGTTCTCATACTATAATTTACCGAAAACAGGAGAAAAAAACATCCCAGCAACCAACATGCATTTTGAGTTCAGAATTCCATTGTGCAATTGGTTTACAATTGTGTATCTTGTGGTAAAGGAGTGGTTTTGTAAATGTGTTTTCAGTGGTTTTTACAAACATTTATTGTTAAAAAAAAAATACAAAAAGTTACATTCAAATAAACGTTTACTTTTAAACAATTGCAACAACAACAACAATAAGAATAGTATGAAAGTGAAAGAGTGGTTTCTTAGGCAGAAATGCAGGCAAAGTTCTTTATGTCCTTGCTGGCTTTTGAAGGTTTAATTCATAGTTGATATCACTTCTGGTCGTTTTATCCTCATCTGGAAGCAAAATGAGACAAACAATTATTAGTTGAACTAGTAATGTATGTCTGTCTGTCTATATTTCTACGAATCCATCCATACATCCAGCCATCCACAAGCAAATATATACATGTGTGTGCACTGTGCACACACACACACACACACACACACACACACACACAAAGACAGACACGTGTGTATAATTTTAAGTGGTGATGGTGGAAAAAGATGTAATATATGCCACAGAATTATTTTTTTAAGCAGAGGAGAGTAACCGCACCAGTATCCGAAGACTTACACTGCGTGTTGTATCAACCATATCTAACTGTGGTCTAAATATTCCTGGACTGGTTTCATCTGACACAGACATGTTGTCAATACTGTACACTCCGGCTTGTCTTCCCGGAAGTCGTACCAAATTTCTTAAATGTCCTGTAAAAACACACACACAAACAAATGCATAAATGTACACAACTAATGATACAATAAAATTAGGCCAATTTTCTGAGGATGAATCATTGTAAAGGTCATTAATACAAACATAGAGAGGAAACTACAGACCACTACTTGAAAAATCGAAGGAGTCTTCATCGAAGGATTCAAAACTTGTGAGTCTCTTGTCTGTAAACCTTTGGTGCATAAACAGTTTTACAGTTAAACATTGCAGGTCAAAATGTGTCATTCTCTTAGTTCATGGTTGAGTATATTTAGGATACGTTAAATATCGATACTGTATTTACTGTTACGAGGATGTAACCATTATGATAAATTAATAAAAGAGTGCTGGCCTCTAATCTGAGCCCAAACATACCATGTTTGAGAAAGAGAGAGAGAGGAGGGAGTCAGGGTCGAGAGAGAGAGTGATGGGTGAAAGAGAGTGAAACTAAAGAGAGAGAGAGAGAGAGAGTGTGAGAAAAGAGAGAGAGAGACATACCATGATCTGCCTCGGCCTCTGCGCAGAACCACAGCCACTATGATAATGATGATGAGCAGGAGAAGGACTGCTGATAGGCTCCCGAAGAGAACGGCATAGAACCCGCCTCCCCTGCGATAGAACTCACACTGTGGCCCGTGGTACGTCTCCAGGAAGGACTCATAACACCTAGCAGCGTGCACATGGGAAGAGTACGCTTGGTCAGACATCTTCAGGGTCCTAGGCTCCCTGAAATGCTCAAAGCTTTTGTATTTTCAGTGAAATTTTAAATATGTGGAAAAAAAAAATCTCTCATTTTAGGCTCTCATTCTGAATCTGAAACGACCAGTCTTTTAATGACAGTATTTCCAAAAAAATGCATATTTATTTTATTTTATTTAACATACCTAATAATCAATATCTTTACACATCTTAGGTACACATATACACCCACCAACCCTGACCCCCACCCTACCACCACCAAGAACTTAGTGTCTTACTGGCAAACTGGTCCGCTGTTTTCATTTAAACAGTCACCATGTCGATTACAGTAATTGGGATTCGTGAGACAAGGTCCCAAACACGTCCAGCGTCCATCGGAGATCTCTTGTGAGTAGTTGCCAAAACGCAGGTTGCAGGTGATGTATGGCTTTAGATCAGTGAGGTCTACAATGAAAAGGACATTTAACTGTTAAATATACAGTATAGTATATACATAAGTGAATGCACAGATTCATGAAGCAGTTACTTGGCAAAATGTCTCTTTTGATTCACTTACTCTTTATTACAATGTCTGCCATTGTGATTCTTGGATCTTCAATGTCCACATTTTGAAGAGCTTCACTCAGGTTTTTGAAAGCTCCTGGTTCAGTTACGATACTTTGTAGTATGGGTTCCAACTGGTTATTAAGGAAGTTTACTTGCGATTCACTGTTGTGATAGTTGTATCGTGCCACACCTTCTGCAATAATACTCCCTCTCCTGGATACAAAGATGAAATGTAATGTAAATCAATGTAAATCAATGAAAAAACATTGTAATACAATAGAGGATTGTATGTGAGTTTCAAAGCCAACAGCCCACCTTAAGCTAAAGATTCTGAAGTCCTTGAAACTCAGAGGATCAGCTTGTCTGAAAAGAGGTGTGAGCTTAAACAAGAAACAAAAAAACTATTAATGACATGAACTCGCATGACAACAGAAGCGTCCATGGTCATAAATAACTGGATCTGTATACATTGGCCATTAACATATGTTGTAATGTCTAATATAGTGACAGTGTAAGAATGTACACCTCTTCTTCCAAGATGTCCCTAAGGTCCTTTATTTCTGAGGCTGTCAAATTAAACTCCCTCATTATTCTCAGCATGATGTTTGCCTTCCGGGGTGGAATGGCATCATTATCTATGTAATAAAAAGGATGAAATAATGCCGTAATTAATTGCATTTTTAATAACAAAATCACATAATGTTTTTTAGATCAGCATTTGGATCATTTAAAGTTTGGCAGCGGCACTCACCTAAAATTACACTGGTTTCGTTGAAACCAAACTGACAAAACTTTCCATAAGTGAGATTTTCATTGCAGTCACACTGACATCTACCCAGTGTGGCTCTGTAAGAACATGGTGCACCATTACACTGGCAATCCTCCTCTTGACATGAAGGAGTTGTTGCCGATGTAGGAGCGGTTAAGGTGACAGATGAACTTTGAGGTGGTGAAGTACTTGGGGTTATACTTTGAGTGGAAACTTCTGAAGCCTGTGTGGAGGACTGTCCGGTGGAAGTAGTTGCAGAACTGGAAAACGATGGCTGAATAGATGCCGAGCTGGGCACCTCAGGGCTTGATGTTGATGAACTGTTCTGATGAACTGTGGTTGCCTCTGACGTCTCTGTGACTTGGACTGAGGTGCGTCCAGTTATTGCTGTTGTAGATTCAACACTAGTGGACGCCGTGGTTGCAGACGAAGCAGTGGTCGACTGTGAAGTTGAACTTGTGGAGACGGAACCTGTTGTTGCATGTGGCTTGCCGGTTGTCTGCGTGGCGTCTGGGGAAGAGGTGGTCTCTCGCGGGCCAGTTGTCATCAGAGTGGAGGGTGAGCCAGAGGTCTGAGTGCTGACCGGCACCGAGCTGGTTACCTCAGAGCTTGATGGTGATGAACTGCTCTGTTGGACTGTGGTTGCCTCGGGCGTCTTTGTGACTTGGGCTGAGGTGCGTCCAGTGCTTGATGGTGATGAAGGGCTTGATGTTGATGAACTGCTCTGTTGAAACGTGGAAGCCTCTGACGTCTCTGTAAATTGGGCTGAGGTTCGTCCAGTAGTTGATGCCAGAGATGAAACACTGGTGCCCCCAGTAGTGGAAGCTGAAGCAGAGCTGGTAACCTCAGGGCTTGATGGTGATGAACTGTTCAGTTTAATTGTGGAAGCCTCTGACGTCTCTGTGACTTGGGCTGAGGTGCGTTCAGTTATTGCTGCCGCAGATAAAGCACTGGTGGACGCCGTGGACTCTGCCGAAGCAGTGGTCACCTGTGATGTTGAACTTGTGGAGACGAAAACTGGTGTTGCAGTTGCCTTGCCCGTCGTCTGCGTGGCATCTGGGGAAGAGGTGGTCTCTCGCGGGCCAGTTGTCATCAGGGTGGAGGGCGAGCCAGAGGTTTGAGTGCTGACCTGTTGAACTGTGGTTGCCTCGGAAGTCTCTGTGACTTGGGCTGAGGTGCGTCCAGTTGTTGCTGCCGCCGATGAAAAGCTGGTGGCCCCAGTAGTGGAAGCTGAAGCAGAGCTGGTAACATCAGGGCTTGATGGTGATGAACTGCTCAGTTGGACTGTGGTTGCCTGTGATGTCTTTGTGACTTGGGCTGAGGTGCGTCCAGTCGTTGTTGCCGCAGATGAAACACTGGTGCCCCCGATGGTAGAAGCCGAAGCAGGTGATGAACTGCTCTGTTTAACTGTGGATGCCTCTGACGTCTCTGTGACTTGGGCTGAAGTTCGTCCAGTCGTTGATGCCACAGATGAAACACTGGTTCCCCCAGTAGTGGAAGCTGAAGCAGAGCTGGTAACCTCAGGGCTTGATGGTGATGAACTGCTCTGTTGAACTGTGGTTGCCTCGGACGTCTCTGTGACTTGGGCTGAGGTGCGTCCAGTTGTTGCTGCCGCCGATGAAAAGCTGGTGGCCCCAGTAGTGGAAGCTGAAGCAGAGCTGGTAACATCAGGGCTTGATGGTGATGAACTGCTCAGTTGGACTGTGGTTGCCTCTGATGTCTTTGTGACTTGGGCTGAGGTGCGTCCAGTCGTTGTTGCCGCAGATGAAACACTGGTGCCCCCGATGGTAGAAGCCGAAGCAGGTGATGAACTGCTCTGTTTAACTGTGGATGCCTCTGACGTCTCTGTGACTTGGGCTGAAGTTTGTCCAGTCGTTGATGCCACAGATGAAACACTGGTTCCCCCAGTAGTGGAAGCTGAAGCAGAGCTGGTAACCTCAGGGCTTGATGGTGATGAACTGCTCTGTTGAACTGTGGTTGCCTCGGACGTCTCTGTGACTTGGGCTGAGGTGCGTCCAGTTGTTGCTGCCGCCGATGAAAAGCTGGTGGCCCCAGTAGTGGAAGCTGAAGCAGAGCTGGTAACATCAGGGCTTGATGGTGATGAACTGCTCAGTTGGACTGTGGTTGCCTCTGATGTCTTTGTGACTTGGGCTGAGGTGCGTCCAGTCGTTGTTGCCGCAGATGAAACACTGGTGCCCCCGATGGTAGAAGCCGAAGCAGGTGATGAACTGCTCTGTTTAACTGTGGATGCCTCTGACGTCTCTGTGACTTGGGCTGAAGTTCGTCCAGTCGTTGATGCCACAGATGAAACACTGGTTCCCCCAGTAGTGGAAGCTGAAGCAGAGCTGGTAACCTCAGGGCTTGATGGTGATGAACTGCTCTGTTGAACTGTGGTTGCCTCGGACGTCTCTGTGACTTGGGCTGAGGTGCGTCCAGTTGTTGCTGCCGCCGATGAAAAGCTGGTGGCCCCAGTAGTGGAAGCTGAAGCAGAGCTGGTAACATCAGGGCTTGATGGTGATGAACTGCTCAGTTGGACTGTGGTTGCCTCTGATGTCTTTGTGACTTGGGCTGAGGTGCGTCCAGTCGTTGTTGCCGCAGATGAAACACTGGTGCCCCCGATGGTAGAAGCCGAAGCAGGTGATGAACTGCTCTGTTTAACTGTGGATGCCTCTGACGTCTCTGTGACTTGGGCTGAAGTTCGTCCAGTCGTTGATGCCACAGATGAAACACTGGTTCCCCCAGTAGTGGAAGCTGAAGCAGAGCTGGTAACCTCAGGGCTTGATGGTGATGAACTGCTCTGTTGAACTGTGGTTGCCTCGGACGTCTCTGTGACTTGGGCTGAGGTGCGTCCAGTTGTTGCTGCCGCCGATGAAAAGCTGGTGGCCCCAGTAGTGGAAGCTGAAGCAGAGCTGTTAACATCAGGGCTTGATGGTGATGAACTGCTCAGTTGGACTGTGGTTGCCTCTGATGTCTTTGTGACTTGGGCTGAGGTGCGTCCAGTCGTTGTTGCCGCAGATGAAACACTGGTGCCCCCGATGGTAGAAGCCGAAGCAGGTGATGAACTGCTCTGTTTAACTGTGGATGCCTCTGACGTCTCTGTGACTTGGGCTGAAGTTCGTCCAGTCGTTGATGCCACAGATGAAACACTGGTTCCCCCAGTAGTGGAAGCTGAAGCAGAGCTGGTAACCTCAGGGCTTGATGGTGATGAACTGCTCTGTTGAACTGTGGTTGCCTCGGACGTCTCTGTGACTTGGGCTGAGGTGCGTCCAGTTGTTGCTGCCGCCGATGAAAAGCTGGTGGCCCCAGTAGTGGAAGCTGAAGCAGAGCTGGTAACATCAGGGCTTGATGGTGATGAACTGCTCAGTTGGACTGTGGTTGCCTCTGATGTCTTTGTGACTTGGGCTGAGGTGCGTCCAGTCGTTGTTGCCGCAGATGAAACACTGGTGCCCCCGATGGTAGAAGCCGAAGCAGGTGATGAACTGCTCTGTTTAACTGTGGATGCCTCTGACGTCTCTGTGACTTGGGCTGAAGTTCGTCCAGTCGTTGATGCCACAGATGAAACACTGGTTCCCCCAGTAGTGGAAGCTGAAGCAGAGCTGGTAACCTCAGGGCTTGATGGTGATGAACTGCTCTGTTGAACTGTGGTTGCCTCGGACGTCTCTGTGACTTGGGCTGAGGTGCGTCCAGTTGTTGCTGCCGCCGATGAAAAGCTGGTGGCCCCAGTAGTGGAAGCTGAAGCAGAGCTGGTAACATCAGGGCTTGATGGTGATGAACTGCTCAGTTGGACTGTGGTTGCCTCTGATGTCTTTGTGACTTGGGCTGAGGTGCGTCCAGTCGTTGTTGCCGCAGATGAAACACTGGTGCCCCCGATGGTAGAAGCCGAAGCAGGTGATGAACTGCTCTGTTTAACTGTGGATGCCTCTGACGTCTCTGTGACTTGGGCTGAAGTTCGTCCAGTCGTTGATGCCACAGATGAAACACTGGTTCCCCCAGTAGTGGAAGCTGAAGCAGAGCTGGTAACCTCAGGGCTTGATGGTGATGAACTGCTCTGTTGAACTGTGGTTGCCTCGGACGTCTCTGTGACTTGGGCTGAGGTGCGTCCAGTTGTTGCTGCCGCCGATGAAAAGCTGGTGGCCCCAGTAGTGGAAGCTGAAGCAGAGCTGGTAACATCAGGGCTTGATGGTGATGAACTGCTCAGTTGGACTGTGATTGCCTCTGATGTCTTTGTGACTTGGGCTGAGGTGCGTCCAGTCGTTGTTGCCGCAGATGAAACACTGGTGCCCCCGATGGTAGAAGCCGAAGCAGGTGATGAACTGCTCTGTTTAACTGTGGATGCCTCTGACGTCTCTGTGACTTGGGCTGAAGTTCGTCCAGTCGTTGATGCCACAGATGAAACACTGGTTCCCCCAGTAGTGGAAGCTGAAGCAGAGCTGGTAACCTCAGGGCTTGATGGTGATGAACTGCTCTGTTGAACTGTGCTTGCCTCGGACGTCTCTGTGACTTGGGCTGAGGTGCGTCCAGTTGTTGCTGCCGCCGATGAAAAGCTGGTGGCCCCAGTAGTGGAAGCTGAAGCAGAGCTGGTAACATCAGGGCTTGATGGTGATGAACTGCTCAGTTGGACTGTGGTTGCCTCTGATGTCTTTGTGACTTGGGCTGAGGTGCGTCCAGTCGTTGTTGCCGCAGATGAAACACTGGTGCCCCCGATGGTAGAAGCCGAAGCAGGTGATGAACTGCTCTGTTTAACTGTGGATGCCTCTGACGTCTCTGTGACTTGGGCTGAAGTTCGTCCAGTCGTTGATGCCACAGATGAAACACTGGTTCCCCCAGTAGTGGAAGCTGAAGCAGAGCTGGTAACCTCAGGGCTTGATGGTGATGAACTGCTCTGTTGAACTGTGGTTGCCTCGGACGTCTCTGTGACTTGGGCTGAGGTGCGTCCAGTTGTTGCTGCCGCCGATGAAAAGCTGGTGGCCCCAGTAGTGGAAGCTGAAGCAGAGCTGTTAACATCAGGGCTTGATGGTGATGAACTGCTCAGTTGGACTGTGGTTGCCTCTGATGTCTTTGTGACTTGGGCTGAGGTGCGTCCAGTCGTTGTTGCCGCAGATGAAACACTGGTGCCCCCGATGGTAGAAGCCGAAGCAGGTGATGAACTGCTCTGTTTAACTGTGGATGCCTCTGACGTCTCTGTGACTTGGGCTGAAGTTCGTCCAGTCGTTGATGCCACAGATGAAACACTGGTTCCCCCAGTAGTGGAAGCTGAAGCAGAGCTGGTAACCTCAGGGCTTGATGGTGATGAACTGCTCTGTTGAACTGTGGTTGCCTCGGACGTCTCTGTGACTTGGGCTGAGGTGCGTCCAGTTGTTGCTGCCGCCGATGAAAAGCTGGTGGCCCCAGTAGTGGAAGCTGAAGCAGAGCTGGTAACATCAGGGCTTGATGGTGATGAACTGCTCAGTTGGACTGTGGTTGCCTCTGATGTCTTTGTGACTTGGGCTGAGGTGCGTCCAGTCGTTGTTGCCGCAGATGAAACACTGGTGCCCCCGATGGTAGAAGCCGAAGCAGGTGATGAACTGCTCTGTTTAACTGTGGATGCCTCTGACGTCTCTGTGACTTGGGCTGAAGTTCGTCCAGTCGTTGATGCCACAGATGAAACACTGGTTCCCCCAGTAGTGGAAGCTGAAGCAGAGCTGGTAACCTCAGGGCTTGATGGTGATGAACTGCTCTGTTGAACTGTGGTTGCCTCGGACGTCTCTGTGACTTGGGCTGAGGTGCGTCCAGTTGTTGCTGCCGCCGATGAAAAGCTGGTGGCCCCAGTAGTGGAAGCTGAAGCAGAGCTGGTAACATCAGGGCTTGATGGTGATGAACTGCTCAGTTGGACTGTGGTTGCCTCTGATGTCTTTGTGACTTGGGCTGAGGTGCGTCCAGTCGTTGTTGCCGCAGATGAAACACTGGTGCCCCCGATGGTAGAAGCCGAAGCAGGTGATGAACTGCTCTGTTTAACTGTGGATGCCTCTGACGTCTCTGTGACTTGGGCTGAAGTTCGTCCAGTCGTTGATGCCACAGATGAAACACTGGTTCCCCCAGTAGTGGAAGCTGAAGCAGAGCTGGTAACCTCAGGGCTTGATGGTGATGAACTGCTCTGTTGAACTGTGGTTGCCTCGGACGTCTCTGTGACTTGGGCTGAGGTGCGTCCAGTTGTTGCTGCCGCCGATGAAAAGCTGGTGGCCCCAGTAGTGGAAGCTGAAGCAGAGCTGGTAACATCAGGGCTTGATGGTGATGAACTGCTCAGTTGGACTGTGATTGCCTCTGATGTCTTTGTGACTTGGGCTGAGGTGCGTCCAGTCGTTGTTGCCGCAGATGAAACACTGGTGCCCCCGATGGTAGAAGCCGAAGCAGGTGATGAACTGCTCTGTTTAACTGTGGATGCCTCTGACGTCTCTGTGACTTGGGCTGAAGTTCGTCCAGTCGTTGATGCCACAGATGAAACACTGGTTCCCCCAGTAGTGGAAGCTGAAGCAGAGCTGGTAACCTCAGGGCTTGATGGTGATGAACTGCTCTGTTGAACTGTGCTTGCCTCGGACGTCTCTGTGACTTGGGCTGAGGTGCGTCCAGTTGTTGCTGCCGCCGATGAAAAGCTGGTGGCCCCAGTAGTGGAAGCTGAAGCAGAGCTGGTAACATCAGGGCTTGATGGTGATGAACTGCTCAGTTGGACTGTGGTTGCCTCTGATGTCTTTGTGACTTGGGCTGAGGTGCGTCCAGTCGTTGTTGCCGCAGATGAAACACTGGTGCCCCCGATGGTAGAAGCCGAAGCAGGTGATGAACTGCTCTGTTTAACTGTGGATGCCTCTGACGTCTCTGTGACTTGGGCTGAAGTTCGTCCAGTCGTTGATGCCACAGATGAAACACTGGTTCCCCCAGTAGTGGAAGCTGAAGCAGAGCTGGTAACCTCAGGGCTTGATGGTGATGAACTGCTCTGTTGAACTGTGGTTGCCTCGGACGTCTCTGTGACTTGGGCTGAGGTGCGTCCAGTTGTTGCTGCCGCCGATGAAAAGCTGGTGGCCCCAGTAGTGGAAGCTGAAGCAGAGCTGGTAACATCAGGGCTTGATGGTGATGAACTGCTCAGTTGGACTGTGGTTGCCTCTGATGTCTTTGTGACTTGGGCTGAGGTGCGTCCAGTCGTTGTTGCCGCAGATGAAACACTGGTGCCCCCGATGGTAGAAGCCGAAGCAGGTGATGAACTGCTCTGTTTAACTGTGGATGCCTCTGACGTCTCTGTGACTTGGGCTGAAGTTCGTCCAGTCGTTGATGCCACAGATGAAACACTGGTTCCCCCAGTAGTGGAAGCTGAAGCAGAGCTGGTAACCTCAGGGCTTGATGGTGATGAACTGCTCTGTTGAACTGTGGTTGCCTCGGAAGTCTCTGTGACTTGGGCTGAGGTGCGTCCAGTTGTTGCTGCCGCCGATGAAAAGCTGGTGGCCCCAGTAGTGGAAGCTGAAGCAGAGCTGGTAACATCAGGGCTTGATGGTGATGAACTGCTCAGTTGGACTGTGGTTGCCTCTGATGTCTTTGTGACTTGGGCTGAGGTGCGTCCAGTCGTTGTTGCCGCAGATGAAACACTGGTGCCCCCGATGGTAGAAGCCGAAGCAGGTGATGAACTGCTCTGTTTAACTGTGGATGCCTCTGACGTCTCTGTGACTTGGGCTGAAGTTCGTCCAGTCGTTGATGCCACAGATGAAACACTGGTTCCCCCAGTAGTGGAAGCTGAAGCAGAGCTGGTAACCTCAGGGCTTGATGGTGATGAACTGCTCTGTTGAACTGTGCTTGCCTCGGACGTCTCTGTGACTTGGGCTGAGGTGCGTCCAGTTGTTGCTGCCGCCGATGAAAAGCTGGTGGCCCCAGTAGTGGAAGCTGAAGCAGAGCTGGTAACATCAGGGCTTGATGGTGATGAACTGCTCAGTTGGACTGTGGTTGCCTCTGATGTCTTTGTGACTTGGGCTGAGGTGCGTCCAGTCGTTGTTGCCGCAGATGAAACACTGGTGCCCCCGATGGTAGAAGCCGAAGCAGGTGATGAACTGCTCTGTTTAACTGTGGATGCCTCTGACGTCTCTGTGACTTGGGCTGAAGTTCGTCCAGTCGTTGATGCCACAGATGAAACACTGGTTCCCCCAGTAGTGGAAGCTGAAGCAGAGCTGGTAACCTCAGGGCTTGATGGTGATGAACTGCTCTGTTGAACTGTGGTTGCCTCGGACGTCTCTGTGACTTGGGCTGAGGTGCGTCCAGTTGTTGCTGCCGCCGATGAAAAGCTGGTGGCCCCAGTAGTGGAAGCTGAAGCAGAGCTGTTAACATCAGGGCTTGATGGTGATGAACTGCTCAGTTGGACTGTGGTTGCCTCTGATGTCTTTGTGACTTGGGCTGAGGTGCGTCCAGTCGTTGTTGCCGCAGATGAAACACTGGTGCCCCCGATGGTAGAAGCCGAAGCAGGTGATGAACTGCTCTGTTTAACTGTGGATGCCTCTGACGTCTCTGTGACTTGGGCTGAAGTTCGTCCAGTCGTTGATGCCACAGATGAAACACTGGTTCCCCCAGTAGTGGAAGCTGAAGCAGAGCTGGTAACCTCAGGGCTTGATGGTGATGAACTGCTCTGTTGAACTGTGGTTGCCTCGGACGTCTCTGTGACTTGGGCTGAGGTGCGTCCAGTTGTTGCTGCCGCCGATGAAAAGCTGGTGGCCCCAGTAGTGGAAGCTGAAGCAGAGCTGGTAACATCAGGGCTTGATGGTGATGAACTGCTCAGTTGGACTGTGGTTGCCTCTGATGTCTTTGTGACTTGGGCTGAGGTGCGTCCAGTCGTTGTTGCCGCAGATGAAACACTGGTGCCCCCGATGGTAGAAGCCGAAGCAGGTGATGAACTGCTCTGTTTAACTGTGGATGCCTCTGACGTCTCTGTGACTTGGGCTGAAGTTCGTCCAGTCGTTGATGCCACAGATGAAACACTGGTTCCCCCAGTAGTGGAAGCTGAAGCAGAGCTGGTAACCTCAGGGCTTGATGGTGATGAACTGCTCTGTTGAACTGTGGTTGCCTCGGACGTCTCTGTGACTTGGGCTGAGGTGCGTCCAGTTGTTGCTGCCGCCGATGAAAAGCTGGTGGCCCCAGTAGTGGAAGCTGAAGCAGAGCTGTTAACATCAGGGCTTGATGGTGATGAACTGCTCAGTTGGACTGTGGTTGCCTCTGATGTCTTTGTGACTTGGGCTGAGGTGCGTCCAGTCGTTGTTGCCGCAGATGAAACACTGGTGCCCCCGATGGTAGAAGCCGAAGCAGGTGATGAACTGCTCTGTTTAACTGTGGATGCCTCTGACGTCTCTGTGACTTGGGCTGAAGTTCGTCCAGTCGTTGATGCCACAGATGAAACACTGGTTCCCCCAGTAGTGGAAGCTGAAGCAGAGCTGGTAACCTCAGGGCTTGATGGTGATGAACTGCTCTGTTGAACTGTGGTTGCCTCGGACGTCTCTGTGACTTGGGCTGAGGTGCGTCCAGTTGTTGCTGCCGCCGATGAAAAGCTGGTGGCCCCAGTAGTGGAAGCTGAAGCAGAGCTGGTAACATCAGGGCTTGATGGTGATGAACTGCTCAGTTGGACTGTGGTTGCCTCTGATGTCTTTGTGACTTGGGCTGAGGTGCGTCCAGTCGTTGTTGCCGCAGATGAAACACTGGTGCCCCCGATGGTAGAAGCCGAAGCAGGTGATGAACTGCTCTGTTTAACTGTGGATGCCTCTGACGTCTCTGTGACTTGGGCTGAAGTTCGTCCAGTCGTTGATGCCACAGATGAAACACTGGTTCCCCCAGTAGTGGAAGCTGAAGCAGAGCTGGTAACCTCAGGGCTTGATGGTGATGAACTGCTCTGTTGAACTGTGGTTGCCTCGGACGTCTCTGTGACTTGGGCTGAGGTGCGTCCAGTTGTTGCTGCCGCCGATGAAAAGCTGGTGGCCCCAGTAGTGGAAGCTGAAGCAGAGCTGGTAACATCAGGGCTTGATGGTGATGAACTGCTCAGTTGGACTGTGGTTGCCTCTGATGTCTTTGTGACTTGGGCTGAGGTGCGTCCAGTCGTTGTTGCCGCAGATGAAACACTGGTGCCCCCGATGGTAGAAGCCGAAGCAGGTGATGAACTGCTCTGTTTAACTGTGGATGCCTCTGACGTCTCTGTGACTTGGGCTGAAGTTCGTCCAGTCGTTGATGCCACAGATGAAACACTGGTTCCCCCAGTAGTGGAAGCTGAAGCAGAGCTGGTAACCTCAGGGCTTGATGGTGATGAACTGCTCTGTTGAACTGTGGTTGCCTCGGACGTCTCTGTGACTTGGGCTGAGGTGCGTCCAGTTGTTGCTGCCGCCGATGAAAAGCTGGTGGCCCCAGTAGTGGAAGCTGAAGCAGAGCTGGTAACATCAGGGCTTGATGGTGATGAACTGCTCAGTTGGACTGTGATTGCCTCTGATGTCTTTGTGACTTGGGCTGAGGTGCGTCCAGTCGTTGTTGCCGCAGATGAAACACTGGTGCCCCCGATGGTAGAAGCCGAAGCAGGTGATGAACTGCTCTGTTTAACTGTGGATGCCTCTGACGTCTCTGTGACTTGGGCTGAAGTTCGTCCAGTCGTTGATGCCACAGATGAAACACTGGTTCCCCCAGTAGTGGAAGCTGAAGCAGAGCTGGTAACCTCAGGGCTTGATGGTGATGAACTGCTCTGTTGAACTGTGGTTGCCTCGGACGTCTCTGTGACTTGGGCTGAGGTGCGTCCAGTTGTTGCTGCCGCCGATGAAAAGCTGGTGGCCCCAGTAGTGGAAGCTGAAGCAGAGCTGGTAACATCAGGGCTTGATGGTGATGAACTGCTCAGTTGGACTGTGGTTGCCTCTGATGTCTTTGTGACTTGGGCTGAGGTGCGTCCAGTCGTTGTTGCCGCAGATGAAACACTGGTGCCCCCGATGGTAGAAGCCGAAGCAGGTGATGAACTGCTCTGTTTAACTGTGGATGCCTCTGACGTCTCTGTGACTTGGGCTGAAGTTCGTCCAGTCGTTGATGCCACAGATGAAACACTGGTTCCCCCAGTAGTGGAAGCTGAAGCAGAGCTGGTAACCTCAGGGCTTGATGGTGATGAACTGCTCTGTTGAACTGTGCTTGCCTCGGACGTCTCTGTGACTTGGGCTGAGGTGCGTCCAGTTGTTGCTGCCGCCGATGAAAAGCTGGTGGCCCCAGTAGTGGAAGCTGAAGCAGAGCTGGTAACATCAGGGCTTGATGGTGATGAACTGCTCAGTTGGACTGTGGTTGCCTCTGATGTCTTTGTGACTTGGGCTGAGGTGCGTCCAGTCGTTGTTGCCGCAGATGAAACACTGGTGCCCCCGATGGTAGAAGCCGAAGCAGGTGATGAACTGCTCTGTTTAACTGTGGATGCCTCTGACGTCTCTGTGACTTGGGCTGAAGTTCGTCCAGTCGTTGATGCCACAGATGAAACACTGGTTCCCCCAGTAGTGGAAGCTGAAGCAGAGCTGGTAACCTCAGGGCTTGATGGTGATGAACTGCTCTGTTGAACTGTGGTTGCCTCGGACGTCTCTGTGACTTGGGCTGAGGTGCGTCCAGTTGTTGCTGCCGCCGATGAAAAGCTGGTGGCCCCAGTAGTGGAAGCTGAAGCAGAGCTGTTAACATCAGGGCTTGATGGTGATGAACTGCTCAGTTGGACTGTGGTTGCCTCTGATGTCTTTGTGACTTGGGCTGAGGTGCGTCCAGTCGTTGTTGCCGCAGATGAAACACTGGTGCCCCCGATGGTAGAAGCCGAAGCAGGTGATGAACTGCTCTGTTTAACTGTGGATGCCTCTGACGTCTCTGTGACTTGGGCTGAAGTTCGTCCAGTCGTTGATGCCACAGATGAAACACTGGTTCCCCCAGTAGTGGAAGCTGAAGCAGAGCTGGTAACCTCAGGGCTTGATGGTGATGAACTGCTCTGTTGAACTGTGGTTGCCTCGGACGTCTCTGTGACTTGGGCTGAGGTGCGTCCAGTTGTTGCTGCCGCCGATGAAAAGCTGGTGGCCCCAGTAGTGGAAGCTGAAGCAGAGCTGGTAACATCAGGGCTTGATGGTGATGAACTGCTCAGTTGGACTGTGGTTGCCTCTGATGTCTTTGTGACTTGGGCTGAGGTGCGTCCAGTCGTTGTTGCCGCAGATGAAACACTGGTGCCCCCGATGGTAGAAGCCGAAGCAGGTGATGAACTGCTCTGTTTAACTGTGGATGCCTCTGACGTCTCTGTGACTTGGGCTGAAGTTCGTCCAGTCGTTGATGCCACAGATGAAACACTGGTTCCCCCAGTAGTGGAAGCTGAAGCAGAGCTGGTAACCTCAGGGCTTGATGGTGATGAACTGCTCTGTTGAACTGTGGTTGCCTCGGACGTCTCTGTGACTTGGGCTGAGGTGCGTCCAGTTGTTGCTGCCGCCGATGAAAAGCTGGTGGCCCCAGTAGTGGAAGCTGAAGCAGAGCTGGTAACATCAGGGCTTGATGGTGATGAACTGCTCAGTTGGACTGTGGTTGCCTCTGATGTCTTTGTGACTTGGGCTGAGGTGCGTCCAGTCGTTGTTGCCGCAGATGAAACACTGGTGCCCCCGATGGTAGAAGCCGAAGCAGGTGATGAACTGCTCTGTTTAACTGTGGATGCCTCTGACGTCTCTGTGACTTGGGCTGAAGTTCGTCCAGTCGTTGATGCCACAGATGAAACACTGGTTCCCCCAGTAGTGGAAGCTGAAGCAGAGCTGGTAACCTCAGGGCTTGATGGTGATGAACTGCTCTGTTGAACTGTGGTTGCCTCGGACGTCTCTGTGACTTGGGCTGAGGTGCGTCCAGTTGTTGCTGCCGCCGATGAAAAGCTGGTGGCCCCAGTAGTGGAAGCTGAAGCAGAGCTGGTAACATCAGGGCTTGATGGTGATGAACTGCTCAGTTGGACTGTGATTGCCTCTGATGTCTTTGTGACTTGGGCTGAGGTGCGTCCAGTCGTTGTTGCCGCAGATGAAACACTGGTGCCCCCGATGGTAGAAGCCGAAGCAGGTGATGAACTGCTCTGTTTAACTGTGGATGCCTCTGACGTCTCTGTGACTTGGGCTGAAGTTCGTCCAGTCGTTGATGCCACAGATGAAACACTGGTTCCCCCAGTAGTGGAAGCTGAAGCAGAGCTGGTAACCTCAGGGCTTGATGGTGATGAACTGCTCTGTTGAACTGTGGTTGCCTCGGACGTCTCTGTGACTTGGGCTGAGGTGCGTCCAGTTGTTGCTGCCGCCGATGAAAAGCTGGTGGCCCCAGTAGTGGAAGCTGAAGCAGAGCTGGTAACATCAGGGCTTGATGGTGATGAACTGCTCAGTTGGACTGTGGTTGCCTCTGATGTCTTTGTGACTTGGGCTGAGGTGCGTCCAGTCGTTGTTGCCGCAGATGAAACACTGGTGCCCCCGATGGTAGAAGCCGAAGCAGGTGATGAACTGCTCTGTTTAACTGTGGATGCCTCTGACGTCTCTGTGACTTGGGCTGAAGTTCGTCCAGTCGTTGATGCCACAGATGAAACACTGGTTCCCCCAGTAGTGGAAGCTGAAGCAGAGCTGGTAACCTCAGGGCTTGATGGTGATGAACTGCTCTGTTGAACTGTGCTTGCCTCGGACGTCTCTGTGACTTGGGCTGAGGTGCGTCCAGTTGTTGCTGCCGCCGATGAAAAGCTGGTGGCCCCAGTAGTGGAAGCTGAAGCAGAGCTGGTAACATCAGGGCTTGATGGTGATGAACTGCTCAGTTGGACTGTGGTTGCCTCTGATGTCTTTGTGACTTGGGCTGAGGTGCGTCCAGTCGTTGTTGCCGCAGATGAAACACTGGTGCCCCCGATGGTAGAAGCCGAAGCAGGTGATGAACTGCTCTGTTTAACTGTGGATGCCTCTGACGTCTCTGTGACTTGGGCTGAAGTTCGTCCAGTCGTTGATGCCACAGATGAAACACTGGTTCCCCCAGTAGTGGAAGCTGAAGCAGAGCTGGTAACCTCAGGGCTTGATGGTGATGAACTGCTCTGTTGAACTGTGGTTGCCTCGGACGTCTCTGTGACTTGGGCTGAGGTGCGTCCAGTTGTTGCTGCCGCCGATGAAAAGCTGGTGGCCCCAGTAGTGGAAGCTGAAGCAGAGCTGGTAACATCAGGGCTTGATGGTGATGAACTGCTCAGTTGGACTGTGGTTGCCTCTGATGTCTTTGTGACTTGGGCTGAGGTGCGTCCAGTCGTTGTTGCCGCAGATGAAACACTGGTGCCCCCGATGGTAGAAGCCGAAGCAGGTGATGAACTGCTCTGTTTAACTGTGGATGCCTCTGACGTCTCTGTGACTTGGGCTGAAGTTCGTCCAGTCGTTGATGCCACAGATGAAACACTGGTTCCCCCAGTAGTGGAAGCTGAAGCAGAGCTGGTAACCTCAGGGCTTGATGGTGATGAACTGCTCTGTTGAACTGTGGTTGCCTCGGACGTCTCTGTGACTTGGGCTGAGGTGCGTCCAGTTGTTGCTGCCGCCGATGAAAAGCTGGTGGCCCCAGTAGTGGAAGCTGAAGCAGAGCTGGTAACATCAGGGCTTGATGGTGATGAACTGCTCAGTTGGACTGTGGTTGCCTCTGATGTCTTTGTGACTTGGGCTGAGGTGCGTCCAGTCGTTGTTGCCGCAGATGAAACACTGGTGCCCCCGATGGTAGAAGCCGAAGCAGGTGATGAACTGCTCTGTTTAACTGTGGATGCCTCTGACGTCTCTGTGACTTGGGCTGAAGTTCGTCCAGTCGTTGATGCCACAGATGAAACACTGGTTCCCCCAGTAGTGGAAGCTGAAGCAGAGCTGGTAACCTCAGGGCTTGATGGTGATGAACTGCTCTGTTGAACTGTGGTTGCCTCGGAAGTCTCTGTGACTTGGGCTGAGGTGCGTCCAGTTGTTGCTGCCGCCGATGAAAAGCTGGTGGCCCCAGTAGTGGAAGCTGAAGCAGAGCTGGTAACATCAGGGCTTGATGGTGATGAACTGCTCAGTTGGACTGTGGTTGCCTCTGATGTCTTTGTGACTTGGGCTGAGGTGCGTCCAGTCGTTGTTGCCGCAGATGAAACACTGGTGCCCCCGATGGTAGAAGCCGAAGCAGGTGATGAACTGCTCTGTTTAACTGTGGATGCCTCTGACGTCTCTGTGACTTGGGCTGAAGTTCGTCCAGTCGTTGATGCCACAGATGAAACACTGGTTCCCCCAGTAGTGGAAGCTGAAGCAGAGCTGGTAACCTCAGGGCTTGATGGTGATGAACTGCTCTGTTGAACTGTGGTTGCCTCGGACGTCTCTGTGACTTGGGCTGAGGTGCGTCCAGTTGTTGCTGCCGCCGATGAAAAGCTGGTGGCCCCAGTAGTGGAAGCTGAAGCAGAGCTGGTAACATCAGGGCTTGATGGTGATGAACTGCTCAGTTGGACTGTGGTTGTCTCTGATGTCTTTGTGACTTGGGCTGAGGTGCGTCCAGTCGTTGTTGCCGCAGATGAAACACTGGTGCCCCCGATGGTAGAAGCCGAAGCAGGTGATGAACTGCTCTGTTTAACTGTGGATGCCTCTGACGTCTCTGTGACTTGGGCTGAAGTTCGTCCAGTCGTTGATGCCACAGATGAAACACTGGTTCCCCCAGTAGTGGAAGCTGAAGCAGAGCTGGTAACCTCAGGGCTTGATGGTGATGAACTGCTCTGTTGAACTGTGGTTGCCTCGGAAGTCTCTGTGACTTGGGCTGAGGTGCGTCCAGTTGTTGCTGCCGCCGATGAAAAGCTGGTGGCCCCAGTAGTGGAAGCTGAAGCAGAGCTGGTAACATCAGGGCTTGATGGTGATGAACTGCTCAGTTGGACTGTGGTTGCCTCTGATGTCTTTGTGACTTGGGCTGAGGTGCGTCCAGTCGTTGTTGCCGCAGATGAAACACTGGTGCCCCCGATGGTAGAAGCCGAAGCAGGTGATGAACTGCTCTGTTTAACTGTGGATGCCTCTGACGTCTCTGTGACTTGGGCTGAAGTTCGTCCAGTCGTTGATGCCACAGATGAAACACTGGTTCCCCCAGTAGTGGAAGCTGAAGCAGAGCTGGTAACCTCAGGGCTTGATGGTGATGAACTGCTCTGTTGAACTGTGGTTGCCTCGGAAGTCTCTGTGACTTGGGCTGAGGTGCGTCCAGTTGTTGCTGCTGCCGATGAAAAGCTGGTGGCCCCAGTAGTGGAAGCTGAAGCAGAGCTGGTAACATCAGGGCTTGATGGTGATGAACTGCTCAGTTGGACTGTGGTTGCCTCTGATGTCTTTGTGACTTGGGCTGAGGTGCGTCCAGTCGTTGTTGCCGCAGATGAAACACTGGTGCCCCCGATGGTAGAAGCCGAAGCAGGTGATGAACTGCTCTGTTTAACTGTGGATGCCTCTGACGTCTCTGTGACTTGGGCTGAAGTTCGTCCAGTCGTTGATGCCACAGATGAAACACTGGTTCCCCCAGTAGTGGAAGCTGAAGCAGAGCTGGTAACCTCAGGGCTTGATGGTGATGAACTGCTCTGTTGAACTGTGGTTGCCTCGGACGTCTCTGTGACTTGGGCTGAGGTGCGTCCAGTTGTTGCTGCCGCCGATGAAAAGCTGGTGGCCCCAGTAGTGGAAGCTGAAGCAGAGCTGGTAACATCAGGGCTTGATGGTGATGAACTGCTCAGTTGGACTGTGGTTGCCTCTGATGTCTTTGTGACTTGGGCTGAGGTGCGTCCAGTCGTTGTTGCCGCAGATGAAACACTGGTGCCCCCGATGGTAGAAGCCGAAGCAGGTGATGAACTGCTCTGTTTAACTGTGGATGCCTCTGACGTCTCTGTGACTTGGGCTGAAGTTCGTCCAGTCGTTGATGCCACAGATGAAACACTGTTTCCCCCAGTAGTGGAAGCTGAAGCAGAGCTGGTAACCTCAGGGCTTGATGGTGATGAACTGCTCTGTTGAACTGTGGTTGCCTCGGACGTCTCTGTGACTTGGGCTGAGGTGCGTCCAGTTGTTGCTGCCGCCGATGAAAAGCTGGTGGCCCCGATGGTAGAAGCCGAAGCAGGTGATGAACTGCTCTGTTTAACTGTGGATGCCTCTGACGTCTCTGTGACTTGGGCTGAAGTTCGTCCAGTCGTTGATGCCACAGATGAAACACTGGTTCCCCCAGTAGTGGGAGCTGAAGCAGAGCTGGTAACCTCAGGGCTTGATGGTGATGAACTGCTCTGTTGAACTGTGGTTGCCTCGGACGTCTCTGTGACTTGGGCTGAGGTGCGTCCAGTTGTTGCTGCCGCCGATGAAAAGCTGGTGGCCCCAGTAGTGGAAGCTGAAGCAGAGCTGGTAACATCAGGGCTTGATGGTGATGAACTGCTCAGTTGGACTGTGGTTGCCTCTGATGTCTTTGTGACTTGGGCTGAGGTGCGTCCAGTCGTTGTTGCCGCAGATGAAACACTGGTGCCCCCGATGGTAGAAGCCGAAGCAGGTGATGAACTGCTCTGTTTAACTGTGGATGCCTCTGACGTCTCTGTGACTTGGGCTGAAGTTCGTCCAGTCGTTGATGCCACAGATGAAACACTGGTTCCCCCAGTAGTGGAAGCTGAAGCAGAGCTGGTAACCTCAGGGCTTGATGGTGATGAACTGCTCTGTTGAACTGTGGTTGCCTCGGAAGTCTCTGTGACTTGGGCTGAGGTGCGTCCAGTTGTTGCTGCCGCCGATGAAAAGCTGGTGGCCCCAGTAGTGGAAGCTGAAGCAGAGCTGGTAACATCAGGGCTTGATGGTGATGAACTGCTCAGTTGGACTGTGGTTGCCTCTGATGTCTTTGTGACTTGGGCTGAGGTGCGTCCAGTCGTTGTTGCCGCAGATGAAACACTGGTGCCCCCGATGGTAGAAGCCGAAGCAGGTGATGAACTGCTCTGTTTAACTGTGGATGCCTCTGACGTCTCTGTGACTTGGGCTGAAGTTCGTCCAGTCGTTGATGCCACAGATGAAACACTGGTTCCCCCAGTAGTGGAAGCTGAAGCAGAGCTGGTAACCTCAGGGCTTGATGGTGATGAACTGCTCTGTTGAACTGTGGTTGCCTCGGACGTCTCTGTGACTTGGGCTGAGGTGCGTCCAGTTGTTGCTGCCGCCGATGAAAAGCTGGTGGCCCCAGTAGTGGAAGCTGAAGCAGAGCTGGTAACATCAGGGCTTGATGGTGATGAACTGCTCAGTTGGACTGTGGTTGTCTCTGATGTCTTTGTGACTTGGGCTGAGGTGCGTCCAGTCGTTGTTGCCGCAGATGAAACACTGGTGCCCCCGATGGTAGAAGCCGAAGCAGGTGATGAACTGCTCTGTTTAACTGTGGATGCCTCTGACGTCTCTGTGACTTGGGCTGAAGTTCGTCCAGTCGTTGATGCCACAGATGAAACACTGGTTCCCCCAGTAGTGGAAGCTGAAGCAGAGCTGGTAACCTCAGGGCTTGATGGTGATGAACTGCTCTGTTGAACTGTGGTTGCCTCGGAAGTCTCTGTGACTTGGGCTGAGGTGCGTCCAGTTGTTGCTGCCGCCGATGAAAAGCTGGTGGCCCCAGTAGTGGAAGCTGAAGCAGAGCTGGTAACATCAGGGCTTGATGGTGATGAACTGCTCAGTTGGACTGTGGTTGCCTCTGATGTCTTTGTGACTTGGGCTGAGGTGCGTCCAGTCGTTGTTGCCGCAGATGAAACACTGGTGCCCCCGATGGTAGAAGCCGAAGCAGGTGATGAACTGCTCTGTTTAACTGTGGATGCCTCTGACGTCTCTGTGACTTGGGCTGAAGTTCGTCCAGTCGTTGATGCCACAGATGAAACACTGGTTCCCCCAGTAGTGGAAGCTGAAGCAGAGCTGGTAACCTCAGGGCTTGATGGTGATGAACTGCTCTGTTGAACTGTGGTTGCCTCGGAAGTCTCTGTGACTTGGGCTGAGGTGCGTCCAGTTGTTGCTGCTGCCGATGAAAAGCTGGTGGCCCCAGTAGTGGAAGCTGAAGCAGAGCTGGTAACATCAGGGCTTGATGGTGATGAACTGCTCAGTTGGACTGTGGTTGCCTCTGATGTCTTTGTGACTTGGGCTGAGGTGCGTCCAGTCGTTGTTGCCGCAGATGAAACACTGGTGCCCCCGATGGTAGAAGCCGAAGCAGGTGATGAACTGCTCTGTTTAACTGTGGATGCCTCTGACGTCTCTGTGACTTGGGCTGAAGTTCGTCCAGTCGTTGATGCCACAGATGAAACACTGGTTCCCCCAGTAGTGGAAGCTGAAGCAGAGCTGGTAACCTCAGGGCTTGATGGTGATGAACTGCTCTGTTGAACTGTGGTTGCCTCGGACGTCTCTGTGACTTGGGCTGAGGTGCGTCCAGTTGTTGCTGCCGCCGATGAAAAGCTGGTGGCCCCAGTAGTGGAAGCTGAAGCAGAGCTGGTAACATCAGGGCTTGATGGTGATGAACTGCTCAGTTGGACTGTGGTTGCCTCTGATGTCTTTGTGACTTGGGCTGAGGTGCGTCCAGTCGTTGTTGCCGCAGATGAAACACTGGTGCCCCCGATGGTAGAAGCCGAAGCAGGTGATGAACTGCTCTGTTTAACTGTGGATGCCTCTGACGTCTCTGTGACTTGGGCTGAAGTTCGTCCAGTCGTTGATGCCACAGATGAAACACTGTTTCCCCCAGTAGTGGAAGCTGAAGCAGAGCTGGTAACCTCAGGGCTTGATGGTGATGAACTGCTCTGTTGAACTGTGGTTGCCTCGGACGTCTCTGTGACTTGGGCTGAGGTGCGTCCAGTTGTTGCTGCCGCCGATGAAAAGCTGGTGGCCCCGATGGTAGAAGCCGAAGCAGGTGATGAACTGCTCTGTTTAACTGTGGATGCCTCTGACGTCTCTGTGACTTGGGCTGAAGTTCGTCCAGTCGTTGATGCCACAGATGAAACACTGGTTCCCCCAGTAGTGGGAGCTGAAGCAGAGCTGGTAACCTCAGGGCTTGATGGTGATGAACTGCTCTGTTGAACTGTGGTTGCCTCGGACGTCTCTGTGACTTGGGCTGAGGTGCGTCCAGTTGTTGCTGCCGCCGATGAAAAGCTGGTGGCCCCAGTAGTGGAAGCTGAAGCAGAGCTGGTAACATCAGGGCTTGATGGTGATGAACTGCTCAGTTGGACTGTGGTTGCCTCTGATGTCTTTGTGACTTGGGCTGAGGTGCGTCCAGTCGTTGTTGCCGCAGATGAAACACTGGTGCCCCCGATGGTAGAAGCCGAAGCAGGTGATGAACTGCTCTGTTTAACTGTGGATGCCTCTGACGTCTCTGTGACTTGGGCTGAAGTTCGTCCAGTCGTTGATGCCACAGATGAAACACTGGTTCCCCCAGTAGTGGAAGCTGAAGCAGAGCTGGTAACCTCAGGGCTTGATGGTGATGAACTGCTCTGTTGAACTGTGGTTGCCTCGGAAGTCTCTGTGACTTGGGCTGAGGTGCGTCCAGTTGTTGCTGCCGCCGATGAAAAGCTGGTGGCCCCAGTAGTGGAAGCTGAAGCAGAGCTGGTAACATCAGGGCTTGATGGTGATGAACTGCTCAGTTGGACTGTGGTTGCCTCTGATGTCTTTGTGACTTGGGCTGAGGTGCGTCCAGTCGTTGTTGCCGCAGATGAAACACTGGTGCCCCCGATGGTAGAAGCCGAAGCAGGTGATGAACTGCTCTGTTTAACTGTGGATGCCTCTGACGTCTCTGTGACTTGGGCTGAAGTTCGTCCAGTCGTTGATGCCACAGATGAAACACTGGTTCCCCCAGTAGTGGAAGCTGAAGCAGAGCTGGTAACCTCAGGGCTTGATGGTGATGAACTGCTCTGTTGAACTGTGGTTGCCTCGGAAGTCTCTGTGACTTGGGCTGAGGTGCGTCCAGTTGTTGCTGCCGCCGATGAAAAGCTGGTGGCCCCAGTAGTGGAAGCTGAAGCAGAGCTGGTAACATCAGGGCTTGATGGTGATGAACTGCTCAGTTGGACTGTGGTTGCCTCTGATGTCTTTGTGACTTGGGCTGAGGTGCGTCCAGTCGTTGTTGCCGCAGATGAAACACTGGTGCCCCCGATGGTAGAAGCCGAAGCAGGTGATGAACTGCTCTGTTTAACTGTGGATGCCTCTGACGTCTCTGTGACTTGGGCTGAAGTTCGTCCAGTCGTTGATGCCACAGATGAAACACTGGTTCCCCCAGTAGTGGAAGCTGAAGCAGAGCTGGTAACCTCAGGGCTTGATGGTGATGAACTGCTCTGTTGAACTGTGGTTGCCTCGGACGTTTCTGTGACTTGGGCTGAGGTGCGTCCAGTTGTTGCTGCCGCCGATGAAAAGCTGGTGGCCCCAGTAGTGGAAGCTGAAGCAGAGCTGGTAACATCAGGGCTTGATGGTGATGAACTGCTCAGTTGGACTGTGGTTGCCTCTGATGTCTTTGTGACTTGGGCTGAGATGCGTCCAGTCGTTGTTGCCGCAGATGAAACACTGGTGCCCCCGATGGTAGAAGCCGAAGCAGGTGATGAACTGCTCTGTTTAACTGTGGATGCCTCTGACGTCTCTGTGACTTGGGCTGAAGTTCGTCCAGTCGTTGATGCCACAGATGAAACACTGGTTCCCCCAGTAGTGGAAGCTGAAGCAGAGCTGGTAACCTCAGGGCTTGATGGTGATGAACTGCTCTGTTGAACTGTGGTTGCCTCGGACGTCTCTGTGACTTGGGCTGAGGTGCGTCCAGTTGTTGCTGCCGCCGATGAAAAGCTGGTGGCCCCAGTAGTGGAAGCTGAAGCAGAGCTGGTAACATCAGGGCTTGATGGTGATGAACTGCTCAGTTGGACTGTGGTTGCCTCTGATGTCTTTGTGACTTGGGCTGAGGTGCGTCCAGTCGTTGTTGCCGCAGATGAAACACTGGTGCCCCCGATGGTAGAAGCCGAAGCAGGTGATGAACTGCTCTGTTTAACTGTGGATGCCTCTGACGTCTCTGTGACTTGGGCTGAAGTTCGTCCAGTCGTTGATGCCACAGATGAAACACTGGTTCCCCCAGTAGTGGAAGCTGAAGCAGAGCTGGTAACCTCAGGGCTTGATGGTGATGAACTGCTCTGTTGAACTGTGGTTGCCTCGGCCGTCTCTGTGACTTGAGCTGAGGTGCGTCCAGTTGTTGCTGCCGCCGATGAAAAGCTGGTGGCCCCAGTAGTGGAAGCTGAAGCAGAGCTGGTAACATCAGGGCTCGATGGTGATGAACTGCTCAGTTGGACTGTGGTTGCCTCTGATGTCTTTGTGACTTGGGCTGAGGTGCGTCCAGTCGTTGTTGCCGCAGATGAAACACTGGTGCCCCCGATGGTAGAAGCCGAAGCAGGTGATGAACTGCTCTGTTTAACTGTGGATGACTCTGACGTCTCTGTGACTTGGGCTGAAGTTCGTCCAGTCGTTGATGCCACAGATGAAACACTGGTTCCCCCAGTAGTGGAAGCTGAAGCAGAGCTGGTAACCTCAGGGCTTGATGGTGATGAACTGCTCTGTTGAACTGTGGTTGCCTCGGACGTCTCTGTGACTTGGGCTGAGGTGCGTCCAGTTGTTGCTGCCGCCGATGAAAAGCTGGTGGCCCCAGTAGTGGAAGCTGAAGCAGAGCTGTTAACATCAGGGCTTGATGGTGATGAACTGCTCAGTTGGACTGTGGTTGCCTCTGATGTCTTTGTGACTTGGGCTGAGGTGCGTCCAGTCGTTGTTGCCGCAGATGAAACACTGGTGCCCCCGATGGTAGAAGCCGAAGCAGGTGATGAACTGCTCTGTTTAACTGTGGATGCCTCTGACGTCTCTGTGACTTGGGCTGAAGTTCGTCCAGTCGTTGATGCCACAGATGAAACACTGGTTCCCCCAGTAGTGGAAGCTGAAGCAGAGCTGGTAACCTCAGGGCTTGATGGTGATGAACTGCTCTGTTGAACTGTGGTTGCCTCGGACGTCTCTGTGACTTGGGCTGAGGTGCGTCCAGTTGTTGCTGCCGCCGATGAAAAGCTGGTGGCCCCAGTAGTGGAAGCTGAAGCAGAGCTGGTAACATCAGGGCTCGATGGTGATGAACTGCTCAGTTGGACTGTGGTTGCCTCTGATGTCTTTGTGACTTGGGCTGAGGTGCGTCCAGTCGTTGTTGCCGCAGATGAAACACTGGTGCCCCCGATGGTAGAAGCCGAAGCAGGTGATGAACTGCTCTGTTTAACTGTGGATGACTCTGACGTCTCTGTGACTTGGGCTGAAGTTCGTCCAGTCGTTGATGCCACAGATGAAACACTGGTTCCCCCAGTAGTGGAAGCTGAAGCAGAGCTGGTAACCTCAGGGCTTGATGGTGATGAACTGCTCTGTTGAACTGTGGTTGCCTCGGACGTCTCTGTGACTTGGGCTGAGGTGCGTCCAGTTGTTGCTGCCGCCGATGAAAAGCTGGTGGCCCCAGTAGTGGAAGCTGAAGCAGAGCTGGTAACATCAGGGCTTGATGGTGATGAACTGCTCAGTTGGACTGTGGTTGCCTCTGATGTCTTTGTGACTTGGGCTGAGGTGCGTCCAGTCGTTGTTGCCGCAGATGAAACACTGGTGCCCCCGATGGTAGAAGCCGAAGCAGGTGATGAACTGCTCTGTTTAACTGTGGATGCCTCTGACGTCTCTGTGACTTGGGCTGAAGTTCGTCCAGTCGTTGATGCCACAGATGAAACACTGGTTCCCCCAGTAGTGGAAGCTGAAGCAGAGCTGGTAACCTCAGGGCTTGATGGTGATGAACTGCTCTGTTGAACTGTGGTTGCCTCGGACGTCTCTGTGACTTGGGCTGAGGTGCGTCCAGTTGTTGCTGCCGCCGATGAAAAGCTGGTGGCCCCAGTAGTGGAAGCTGAAGCAGAGCTGGTAACATCAGGGCTTGATGGTGATGAACTGCTCAGTTGGACTGTGGTTGCCTCTGATGTCTTTGTGACTTGGGCTGAGGTGCGTCCAGTCGTTGTTGCCGCAGATGAAACACTGGTGCCCCCGATGGTAGAAGCCGAAGCAGGTGATGAACTGCTCTGTTTAACTGTGGATGCCTCTGACATCTCTGTGACTTGGGCTGAAGTTCGTCCAGTCGTTGATGCCACAGATGAAACACTGGTTCCCCCAGTAGTGGAAGCTGAAGCAGAGCTGGTAACCTCAGGGCTTGATGGTGATGAACTGCTCTGTTGAACTGTGGTTGCCTCGGCCGTCTCTGTGACTTGGGCTGAGGTGCGTCCAGTTGTTGCTGCCGCCGATGAAAAGCTGGTGGCCCCAGTAGTGGAAGCTGAAGCAGAGCTGGTAACATCAGGGCTTGATGGTGATGAACTGCTCAGTTGGACTGTGGTTGCCTCTGATGTCTTTGTGACTTGGGCTGAGGTGCGTCCAGTCGTTGTTGCCGCAGATGAAACACTGGTGCCCCCGATGGTAGAAGCCGAAGCAGGTGATGAACTGCTCTGTTTAACTGTGGATGCCTCTGACGTCTCTGTGACTTGGGCTGAAGTTCGTCCAGTCGTTGATGCCACAGATGAAACACTGGTTCCCCCAGTAGTGGAAGCTGAAGCAGAGCTGGTAACCTCAGGGCTTGATGGTGATGAACTGCTCTGTTGAACTGTGGTTGCCTCGGACGTCTCTGTGACTTGGGCTGAGGTGCGTCCAGTTGTTGCTGCCGCCGATGAAAAGCTGGTGGCCCCAGTAGTGGAAGCTGAAGCAGAGCTGGTAACATCAGGGCTTGATGGTGATGAACTGCTCAGTTGGACTGTGGTTGCCTCTGATGTCTTTGTGACTTGGGCTGAGGTGCGTCCAGTCGTTGTTGCCGCAGTTGAAACACTGGTGCCCCCGATGGTAGAAGCCGAAGCAGGTGATGAACTGCTCTGTTTTACTGTGGATGCCTCTGATGTCTCTGTGACTTGGGCTGAAGTTCGTCCAGTCGTTGATGCCACAGATGAAACACTGGTTCCCCCAGTAGTGGAAGCTGAAGCAGAGCTGGTAACCTCAGGGCTTGATGGTGATGAACTGCTCTGTTGAACTGTGGTTGCCTCGGCCGTCTCTGTGACTTGAGCTGAGGTGCGTCCAGTTGTTGCTGCCGCCGATGAAAAGCTGGTGGCCCCAGTAGTGGAAGCTGAAGCAGAGCTGGTAACATCAGGGCTCGATGGTGATGAACTGCTCAGTTGGACTGTGGTTGCCTCTGATGTCTTTGTGACTTGGGCTGAGGTGCGTCCAGTCGTTGTTGCCGCAGATGAAACACTGGTGCCCCCGATGGTAGAAGCCGAAGCAGGTGATGAACTGCTCTGTTTAACTGTGGATGACTCTGACGTCTCTGTGACTTGGGCTGAAGTTCGTCCAGTCGTTGATGCCACAGATGAAACACTGGTTCCCCCAGTAGTGGAAGCTGAAGCAGAGCTGGTAACCTCAGGGCTTGATGGTGATGAACTGCTCTGTTGAACTGTGGTTGCCTCGGACGTCTCTGTGACTTGGGCTGAGGTGCGTCCAGTTGTTGCTGCCGCCGATGAAAAGCTGGTGGCCCCAGTAGTGGAAGCTGAAGCAGAGCTGTTAACATCAGGGCTTGATGGTGATGAACTGCTCAGTTGGACTGTGGTTGCCTCTGATGTCTTTGTGACTTGGGCTGAGGTGCGTCCAGTCGTTGTTGCCGCAGATGAAACACTGGTGCCCCCGATGGTAGAAGCCGAAGCAGGTGATGAACTGCTCTGTTTAACTGTGGATGCCTCTGACGTCTCTGTGACTTGGGCTGAAGTTCGTCCAGTCGTTGATGCCACAGATGAAACACTGGTTCCCCCAGTAGTGGAAGCTGAAGCAGAGCTGGTAACCTCAGGGCTTGATGGTGATGAACTGCTCTGTTGAACTGTGGTTGCCTCGGACGTCTCTGTGACTTGGGCTGAGGTGCGTCCAGTTGTTGCTGCCGCCGATGAAAAGCTGGTGGCCCCAGTAGTGGAAGCTGAAGCAGAGCTGGTAACATCAGGGCTTGATGGTGATGAACTGCTCAGTTGGACTGTGGTTGCCTCTGATGTCTTTGTGACTTGGGCTGAGGTGCGTCCAGTCGTTGTTGCCGCAGATGAAACACTGGTGCCCCCGATGGTAGAAGCCGAAGCAGGTGATGAACTGCTCTGTTTAACTGTGGATGCCTCTGACGTCTCTGTGACTTGGGCTGAAGTTCGTCCAGTCGTTGATGCCACAGATGAAACACTGGTTCCCCCAGTAGTGGAAGCTGAAGCAGAGCTGGTAACCTCAGGGCTTGATGGTGATGAACTGCTCTGTTGAACTGTGGTTGCCTCGGACGTCTCTGTGACTTGGGCTGAGGTGCGTCCAGTTGTTGCTGCCGCCGATGAAAAGCTGGTGGCCCCAGTAGTGGAAGCTGAAGCAGAGCTGGTAACATCAGGGCTTGATGGTGATGAACTGCTCAGTTGGACTGTGGTTGCCTCTGATGTCTTTGTGACTTGGGCTGAGGTGCGTCCAGTCGTTGTTGCCGCAGATGAAACACTGGTGCCCCCGATGGTAGAAGCCGAAGCAGGTGATGAACTGCTCTGTTTAACTGTGGATGCCTCTGACGTCTCTGTGACTTGGGCTGAAGTTCGTCCAGTCGTTGATGCCACAGATGAAACACTGGTTCCCCCAGTAGTGGAAGCTGAAGCAGAGCTGGTAACCTCAGGGCTTGATGGTGATGAACTGCTCTGTTGAACTGTGGTTGCCTCGGCCGTCTCTGTGACTTGGGCTGAGGTGCGTCCAGTTGTTGCTGCCGCCGATGAAAAGCTGGTGGCCCCAGTAGTGGAAGCTGAAGCAGAGCTGGTAACATCAGGGCTTGATGGTGATGAACTGCTCAGTTGGACTGTGGTTGCCTCTGATGTCTTTGTGACTTGGGCTGAGGTGCGTCCAGTCGTTGTTGCCGCAGATGAAACACTGGTGCCCCCGATGGTAGAAGCCGAAGCAGGTGATGAACTGCTCTGTTTAACTGTGGATGCCTCTGACGTCTCTGTGACTTGGGCTGAAGTTCGTCCAGTCGTTGATGCCACAGATGAAACACTGGTTCCCCCAGTAGTGGAAGCTGAAGCAGAGCTGGTAACCTCAGGGCTTGATGGTGATGAACTGCTCTGTTGAACTGTGGTTGCCTCGGACGTCTCTGTGACTTGGGCTGAGGTGCGTCCAGTTGTTGCTGCCGCCGATGAAAAGCTGGTGGCCCCAGTAGTGGAAGCTGAAGCAGATCTGGTAACATCAGGGCTTGATGGTGATGAACTGCTCAGTTGGACTGTGGTTGCCTCTGATGTCTTTGTGACTTGGGCTGAGGTGCGTCCAGTCGTTGTTGCCGCAGATGAAACACTGGTGCCCCCGATGGTAGAAGCCGAAGCAGGTGATGAACTGCTCTGTTTTACTGTGGATGCCTCTGATGTCTCTGTGACTTGGGCTGAAGTTCGTCCAGTCGTTGATGCCACAGATGAAACACTGGTTCCCCCAGTAGTGGAAGCTGAAGCAGAGCTGGTAACCTCAGGGCTTGATGGTGATGAACTGCTCTGTTGAACTGTGGTTGCCTCGGCCGTCTCTGTGACTTGAGCTGAGGTGCGTCCAGTTGTTGCTGCCGCCGATGAAAAGCTGGTGGCCCCAGTAGTGGAAGCTGAAGCAGAGCTGGTAACATCAGGGCTCGATGGTGATGAACTGCTCAGTTGGACTGTGGTTGCCTCTGATGT
Source organism: Sprattus sprattus (assembly GCF_963457725.1). NCBI lineage: Eukaryota > Metazoa > Chordata > Actinopteri > Clupeiformes > Clupeidae > Sprattus > Sprattus sprattus. Next base: position 7,336,865 of record NC_137908.1, on the reverse strand, counting down.
CTTTGTGACTTGGGCTGAGGTGCGTCCAGTCGTTGTTGCCGCAGATGAAACACTGGTGCCCCCGATGGTAGAAGCCGAAGCAGGTGATGAACTGCTCTGTTTAACTGTGGATGACTCTGACGTCTCTGTGACTTGGGCTGAAGTTCGTCCAGTCGTTGATGCCACAGATGAAACACTGGTTCCCCCAGTAGTGGAAGCTGAAGCAGAGCTGGTAACCTCAGGGCTTGATGGTGATGAACTGCTCTGTTGAACTGTGGTTGCCTCGGACGTCTCTGTGATTTGGGCTGAGGTGCGTCCAGTTGTTGCTGCCGCCGATGAAAAGCTGGTGGCCCCAGTAGTGGAAGCTGAAGCAGAGCTGTAAACATCAGGGCTTGATGGTGATGAACTGCTCAGTTGGACTGTGGTTGCCTCTGATGTCTTTGTGACTTGGGCTGAGGTGCGTCCAGTCGTTGTTGCCGCAGATGAAACACTGGTGCCCCCGATGGTAGAAGCCGAAGCAGGTGATGAACTGCTCTGTTTAACTGTGGATGCCTCTGACGTCTCTGTGACTTGGGCTGAAGTTCGTCCAGTCGTTGATGCCACAGATGAAACACTGGTTCCCCCAGTAGTGGAAGCTGAAGCAGAGCTGGTAACCTCAGGGCTTGATGGTGATGAACTGCTCTGTTGAACTGTGGTTGCCTCGGACGTCTCTGTGACTTGGGCTGAGGTGCGTCCAGTTGTTGCTGCCGCCGATGAAAAGCTGGTGGCCCCAGTAGTGGAAGCTGAAGCAGAGCTGGTAACATCAGGGCTTGATGGTGATGAACTGCTCAGTTGGACTGTGGTTGCCTCTGATGTCTTTGTGACTTGGGCTGAGGTGCGTCCAGTCGTTGTTGCCGCAGATGAAACACTGGTGCCCCCGATGGTAGAAGCCGAAGCAGGTGATGAACTGCTCTGTTTAACTGTGGATGCCTCTGACGTCTCTGTGACTTGGGCTGAAGTTCGTCCAGTCGTTGATGCCACAGATGAAACACTGGTTCCCCCAGTAGTGGAAGCTGAAGCAGAGCTGGTAACCTCAGGGCTTGATGGTGATGAACTGCTCTGTTGAACTGTGGTTGCCTCGGACGTCTCTGTGACTTGGGCTGAGGTGCGTCCAGTTGTTGCTGCCGCCGATGAAAAGCTGGTGGCCCCAGTAGTGGAAGCTGAAGCAGAGCTGGTAACATCAGGGCTTGATGGTGATGAACTGCTCAGTTGGACTGTGGTTGCCTCTGATGTCTTTTTGACTTGGGCTGAGGTGCGTCCAGTCGTTGATGCCGCAGATGAAACACTGGTGCCCCCGATGGTAGAAGCCGAAGCAGGTGATGAACTGCTCTGTTTAACTGTGGATGCCTCTGACGTCTCTGTGACTTGGGCTGAAGTTCGTCCAGTCGTTGATGCCACAGATGAAACACTGGTTCCCCCAGTAGTGGAAGCTGAAGCAGAGCTGGTAACCTCAGGGCTTGATGGTGATGAACTGCTCTGTTGAACTGTGGTTGCCTCGGACGTCTCTGTGACTTGGGCTGAGGTGCGTCCAGTTGTTGCTGCCGCCGATGAAAATCTGGTGGCCTCAGTAGTGGAAGCTGAAGCAGAGCTGGTAACATCAGGGCTTGATGGTGATGAACTGCTCAGTTGGACTGTGGTTGCCTCTGATGTCTTTGTGACTTGGGCTGAGGTGCGTCCAGTCGTTGTTGCCGCAGATGAAACACTGGTGCCCCCGATGGTAGAAGCCGAAGCAGGTGATGAACTGCTCTGTTTAACTGTGGAGGCCTCTGATGTCTCTGTGACTTGGGCTGAAGTTCGTCCAGTCGTTGATGCCACAGATGAAACACTGGTTCCCCCAGTAGTGGAAGCTGAAGCAGAGCTGGTAACCTCAGGGCTTGATGGTGATGAACTGCTCTGTTGAACTGTGGTTGCCTCGGCCGTCTCTGTGACTTGGGCTGAGGTGTGTCCAGTTGTTGCTGCCGCCGATGAAAAGCTGGTGGCCCCAGTAGTGGAAGCTGAAGCAGAGCTGGTAACATCAGGGCTTGATGGTGATGAACTGCTCAGTTGGACTGTGGTTGCCTCTGATGTCTTTGTGACTTGGGCTGAGGTGCGTCCAGTCGTTGTTGCCGCAGATGAAACACTGGTGCCCCCGATGGTAGAAGCCGAAGCAGGTGATGAACTGCTCTGTTTAACTGTGGATGCCTCTGACGTCTCTGTGACTTGGGCTGAAGTTCGTCCAGTCGTTGATGCCACAGATGAAACACTGGTTCCCCCAGTAGTGGAAGCTGAAGCAGAGCTGGTAACCTCAGGGCTTGATGGTGATGAACTGCTCTGTTGAACTGTGGTTGCCTCGGCCGTCTCTGTGACTTGGGCTGAGGTGCGTCCAGTTGTTGCTGCCGCCGATGAAAAGCTGGTGGCCCCAGTAGTGGAAGCTGAAGCAGAGCTGGTAACATCAGGGCTTGATGGTGATGAACTGCTCAGTTGGACTGTGGTTGCCTCTGATGTCTTTGTGACTTGGGCTGAGGTGCGTCCAGTCGTTGTTGCCGCAGATGAAACACTGGTGCCCCCGATGGTAGAAGCCGAAGCAGGTGATGAACTGCTCTGTTTAACTGTGGATGCCTCTGACGTCTCTGTGACTTGGGCTGAAGTTCGTCCAGTCGTTGATGCCACAGATGAAACACTGGTTCCCCCAGTAGTGGAAGCTGAAGCAGAGCTGGTAACCTCAGGGCTTGATGGTGATGAACTGCTCTGTTGAACTGTGGTTGCCTCGGACGTCTCTGTGACTTGGGCTGAGGTGCGTCCAGTTGTTGCTGCCGCCGATGAAAAGCTGGTGGCCCCAGTAGTGGAAGCTGAAGCAGAGCTGGTAACATCAGGGCTTGATGGTGATGAACTGCTCAGTTGGACTGTGGTTGCCTCTGATGTCTTTGTGACTTGGGCTGAGATGCGTCCAGTCGTTGTTGCCGCAGATGAAACACTGGTGCCCCCGATGGTAGAAGCCGAAGCAGGTGATGAACTGCTCTGTTTAACTGTGGATGCCTCTGACGTCTCTGTGACTTGGGCTGAAGTTCGTCCAGTCGTTGATGCCACAGATGAAACACTGGTTCCCCCAGTAGTGGAAGCTGAAGCAGAGCTGGTAACCTCAGGGCTTGATGGTGATGAACTGCTCTGTTGAACTGTGGTTGCCTCGGCCGTCTCTGTGACTTGGGCTGAGGTGCGTCCAGTTGTTGCTGCCGCCGATGAAAAGCTGGTGGCCCCAGTAGTGGAAGCTGAAGCAGAGCTGGTAACATCAGGGCTTGATGGTGATGAACTGCTCAGTTGGACTGTGGTTGCCTCTGATGTCTTTGTGACTTGGGCTGAGGTGCGTCCAGTCGTTGTTGCCGCAGATGAAACACTGGTGCCCCCGATGGTAGAAGCCGAAGCAGGTGATGAACTGCTCTGTTTAACTGTGGATGCCTCTGACGTCTCTGTGACTTGGGCTGAAGTTCGTCCAGTCGTTGATGCCACAGATGAAACACTGGTTCCCCCAGTAGTGGAAGCTGAAGCAGAGCTGGTAACCTCAGGGCTTGATGGTGATGAACTGCTCTGTTGAACTGTGGTTGCCTCGGACGTCTCTGTGACTTGGGCTGAGGTGCGTCCAGTTGTTGCTGCCGCCGATGAAAAGCTGGTGGCCCCAGTAGTGGAAGCTGAAGCAGATCTGGTAACATCAGGGCTTGATGGTGATGAACTGCTCAGTTGGACTGTGGTTGCCTCTGATGTCTTTGTGACTTGGGCTGAGGTGCGTCCAGTCGTTGTTGCCGCAGATGAAACACTGGTGCCCCCGATGGTAGAAGCCGAAGCAGGTGATGAACTGCTCTGTTTTACTGTGGATGCCTCTGATGTCTCTGTGACTTGGGCTGAAGTTCGTCCAGTCGTTGATGCCACAGATGAAACACTGGTTCCCCCAGTAGTGGAAGCTGAAGCAGAGCTGGTAACCTCAGGGCTTGATGGTGATGAACTGCTCTGTTGAACTGTGGTTGCCTCGGCCGTCTCTGTGACTTGAGCTGAGGTGCGTCCAGTTGTTGCTGCCGCCGATGAAAAGCTGGTGGCCCCAGTAGTGGAAGCTGAAGCAGAGCTGGTAACATCAGGGCTCGATGGTGATGAACTGCTCAGTTGGACTGTGGTTGCCTCTGATGTCTTTGTGACTTGGGCTGAGGTGCGTCCAGTCGTTGTTGCCGCAGATGAAACACTGGTGCCCCCGATGGTAGAAGCCGAAGCAGGTGATGAACTGCTCTGTTTAACTGTGGATGACTCTGACGTCTCTGTGACTTGGGCTGAAGTTCGTCCAGTCGTTGATGCCACAGATGAAACACTGGTTCCCCCAGTAGTGGAAGCTGAAGCAGAGCTGGTAACCTCAGGGCTTGATGGTGATGAACTGCTCTGTTGAACTGTGGTTGCCTCGGACGTCTCTGTGATTTGGGCTGAGGTGCGTCCAGTTGTTGCTGCCGCCGATGAAAAGCTGGTGGCCCCAGTAGTGGAAGCTGAAGCAGAGCTGTAAACATCAGGGCTTGATGGTGATGAACTGCTCAGTTGGACTGTGGTTGCCTCTGATGTCTTTGTGACTTGGGCTGAGGTGCGTCCAGTCGTTGTTGCCGCAGATGAAACACTGGTGCCCCCGATGGTAGAAGCCGAAGCAGGTGATGAACTGCTCTGTTTAACTGTGGATGCCTCTGACGTCTCTGTGACTTGGGCTGAAGTTCGTCCAGTCGTTGATGCCACAGATGAAACACTGGTTCCCCCAGTAGTGGAAGCTGAAGCAGAGCTGGTAACCTCAGGGCTTGATGGTGATGAACTGCTCTGTTGAACTGTGGTTGCCTCGGACGTCTCTGTGACTTGGGCTGAGGTGCGTCCAGTTGTTGCTGCCGCCGATGAAAAGCTGGTGGCCCCAGTAGTGGAAGCTGAAGCAGAGCTGGTAACATCAGGGCTTGATGGTGATGAACTGCTCAGTTGGACTGTGGTTGCCTCTGATGTCTTTGTGACTTGGGCTGAGGTGCGTCCAGTCGTTGTTGCCGCAGATGAAACACTGGTGCCCCCGATGGTAGAAGCCGAAGCAGGTGATGAACTGCTCTGTTTAACTGTGGATGCCTCTGACGTCTCTGTGACTTGGGCTGAAGTTCGTCCAGTCGTTGATGCCACAGATGAAACACTGGTTCCCCCAGTAGTGGAAGCTGAAGCAGAGCTGGTAACCTCAGGGCTTGATGGTGATGAACTGCTCTGTTGAACTGTGGTTGCCTCGGACGTCTCTGTGACTTGGGCTGAGGTGCGTCCAGTTGTTGCTGCCGCCGATGAAAAGCTGGTGGCCCCAGTAGTGGAAGCTGAAGCAGAGCTGGTAACATCAGGGCTTGATGGTGATGAACTGCTCAGTTGGACTGTGGTTGCCTCTGATGTCTTTTTGACTTGGGCTGAGGTGCGTCCAGTCGTTGATGCCGCAGATGAAACACTGGTGCCCCCGATGGTAGAAGCCGAAGCAGGTGATGAACTGCTCTGTTTAACTGTGGATGCCTCTGACGTCTCTGTGACTTGGGCTGAAGTTCGTCCAGTCGTTGATGCCACAGATGAAACACTGGTTCCCCCAGTAGTGGAAGCTGAAGCAGAGCTGGTAACCTCAGGGCTTGATGGTGATGAACTGCTCTGTTGAACTGTGGTTGCCTCGGACGTCTCTGTGACTTGGGCTGAGGTGCGTCCAGTTGTTGCTGCCGCCGATGAAAAGCTGGTGGCCTCAGTAGTGGAAGCTGAAGCAGAGCTGGTAACATCAGGGCTTGATGGTGATGAACTGCTCAGTTGGACTGTGGTTGCCTCTGATGTCTTTGTGACTTGGGCTGAGGTGCGTCCAGTCGTTGTTGCCGCAGATGAAACACTGGTGCCCCCGATGGTAGAAGCCGAAGCAGGTGATGAACTGCTCTGTTTAACTGTGGAGGCCTCTGATGTCTCTGTGACTTGGGCTGAAGTTCGTCCAGTCGTTGATGCCACAGATGAAACACTGGTTCCCCCAGTAGTGGAAGCTGAAGCAGAGCTGGTAACCTCAGGGCTTGATGGTGATGAACTGCTCTGTTGAACTGTGGTTGCCTCGGCCGTCTCTGTGACTTGGGCTGAGGTGTGTCCAGTTGTTGCTGCCGCCGATGAAAAGCTGGTGGCCCCAGTAGTGGAAGCTGAAGCAGAGCTGGTAACATCAGGGCTTGATGGTGATGAACTGCTCAGTTGGACTGTGGTTGCCTCTGATGTCTTTGTGACTTGGGCTGAGGTGCGTCCAGTCGTTGTTGCCGCAGATGAAACACTGGTGCCCCCGATGGTAGAAGCCGAAGCAGGTGATGAACTGCTCTGTTTAACTGTGGATGCCTCTGACGTCTCTGTGACTTGGGCTGAAGTTCGTCCAGTCGTTGATGCCACAGATGAAACACTGGTTCCCCCAGTAGTGGAAGCTGAAGCAGAGCTGGTAACCTCAGGGCTTGATGGTGATGAACTGCTCTGTTGAACTGTGGTTGCCTCGGCCGTCTCTGTGACTTGGGCTGAGGTGCGTCCAGTTGTTGCTGCCGCCGATGAAAAGCTGGTGGCCCCAGTAGTGGAAGCTGAAGCAGAGCTGGTAACATCAGGGCTTGATGGTGATGAACTGCTCAGTTGGACTGTGGTTGCCTCTGATGTCTTTGTGACTTGGGCTGAGGTGCGTCCAGTCGTTGTTGCCACAGATGAAACACTGGTGCCCCCGATGGTAGAAGCCGAAGCAGGTGATGAACTGCTCTGTTGAACTGTGGTTGCCTCGGACGTCTCTGTGACTTGGGCTGAGGTGCGTCCAGTTGTTGCTGCCGCCGATGAAAAGCTGGTGGCCCCAGTAGTGGAAGCTGAAGCAGAGCTGGTAACATCAGGGCTCGATGGTGATGAACTGCTCAGTTGGACTGTGGTTGCCTCTGATGTCTTTGTGACTTGGGCTGAGGTGCGTCCAGTCGTTGTTGCCGCAGATGAAACACTGGTGCCCCCGATGGTAGAAGCCGAAGCAGGTGATGAACTGCTCTGTTTAACTGTGGATGCCTCTGACGTCTCTGTGACTTGGGCTGAAGTTCGTCCAGTCGTTGATGCCACAGATGAAACACTGGTTCCCCCAGTAGTGGAAGCTGAAGCAGAGCTGGTAACCTCAGGGCTTGATGGTGATGAACTGCTCTGTTGAACTGTGGTTGCCTCGGCCGTCTCTGTGACTTGGGCTGAGGTGCGTCCAGTTGTTGCTGCCGCCGATGAAAAGCTGGTGGCCCCAGTAGTGGAAGCTGAAGCAGAGCTGGGAACATCAGGGCTCGATGGTGATGAACTGCTCAGTTGGACTGTGGTTGCCTCTGATGTCTTTGTGACTTGGGCTGAGGTGCGTCCAGTCGTTGTTGCCGCAGATGAAACACTGGTGCCCCCGATGGTAGAAGCCGAAGCAGGTGATGAACTGCTCTGTTTAACTGTGGATGCCTCTGACGTCTCTGTGACTTGGGCTGAAGTTCGTCCAGTCGTTGATGCCACAGATGAAACACTGGTTCCCCCAGTAGTGGAAGCTGAAGCAGAGCTGGTAACCTCAGGGCTTGATGGTGATGAACTGCTCTGTTGAACTGTTGTTGCCACGGTCGTCTCTGTGACTTGGGCTGAGGTGCGTCCAGTCGTTGCTGCCACAGATGTAAAGCTGGTGCCCCCAGTGGTTGAAGGCGAAGCAGAGCTGGTAACCTCAGGGCTTGATGGTTAGAATGGGAAAAAAAAACTATTATTCTAGGCTCTCATTTTGAATCTGAAATGTACCCATCTTTTAATGACAGTATTTCCAATAAAATACATATTTTATTTTACATACCTAATAATCAATATCTTTACACATACAAGGTACACACCCACCAACCCTGACCCCCACCCTACCACCACCAAGAACTTAGTGTCTTACTGGCAAACTGGTCCGCTGTTTTCATTTAAACAGACTTCATGTCGATTACAGTAATTGGGATTCGTGAGACAAGGTCCCAAACACGTCCAGCGTCCATCGGAGATCTCTTGTGAGTAGTTGCCAAAACGCAGGCTGCAGGTGATGTATGGCTTTAGATCAGTGAGGTCTACAATGAAAAGGACATTTAACTGTTAAATATACAGTATAGTCTATACATAAGTGAATGCACAGATTCATGAAGCAGTTACTTTTCAAAATGTCTCTTTTGATTCACTTACTCTTTATTACAATGTCTGCCATTGTGATTCTTGGATCTTCAATGTCCACATTTTGAAGAGCTTCACTCAGGTTTTTGAAAGCTCCTGGTTCAGTTACGATACTTTGTAGTATGGGTTCCAACTGGTTATTAAGGAAGTTTACTTGCGATTCACTGTTGTGATAGTTGTATTGTGCCACACCTTCTGCAATAATACTCCCTCTCCTGGATACAAAGATGAAATGTCATGGGTAAATCAATGAAAAACATTGTAATACAATAGAGGATTGTATGTGAGTTTCAAAGCTTAAATTTGACATTAAGAAGAACAGCCCACCTTAAGCTAAATATTCTGAAGTCCTTGAAACTCAGAGGATCAGCTTGTCTGAAGAGAGGTGTGAGCTTAAACAAGAAACAAAAAAACTATTAATGACATGAAATTGCATGACACCAGAAGCGTCTATGGTCATAAATAACTGTATCTGTATAGATTGGCCATTAACATATGTTGTAATGTCTAATATAGTGACAGTGTAAGAATGTACACCTCTTCTTCCAAGATGTCCTTAAGGTCCTCTATTTCTGAGGCTGTCAAATTAAACTCCCTCATTATTCTCAGCATGATGTTTGCCTTCCGGGGTGGAATGGCATTATTATCTATGTAAATAAAAAGGATGAAATAATGCCGTAATTAATTGCATTTTTAATAACAAAATCACATAATGTTTTTTAGATCAGCATTTGGATCATTTAAAGTTTGGCAGCGGCACTCACCTAAAATTACACTGGTTTCGTTGAAACCAAACTGACAAAACTTTCCATAAGTGAGATTTTCATTGCAGTCACACTGACATCTACCCAGTGTGGCTCTGTAAGAACATGGTGCACCATTACACTGGCAATCCTCCTCTTGACATGAAGGAGTTGTTGCCGATGTAGGAGCAGTTAAGGTGACAGATGAACTTTGAGGTGGTGAAGTACTTGGGGTTATACTTTGAGTGGAAACTTCTGAAGCCTGTGTGGAGGACTGTCCGGTGGAAGTAGTTGCAGAACTGGAAAACAATGGCTGAATAGATGCCGAGCTGGGCACCTCAGGGCTTGATGTTGATGAACTGTTCTGATGAACTGTGGTTGCCTCTGACGTCTCTGTGACTTGGACTGAGGTGCGTCCAGTTATTGCTGTTGTAGATTCAACACTGGTGGACGCCGTGGTTGCAGACGAAGTAGTGGTCGACTGTGAAGTTGAACTTGTGGAGACGGAACCTGTTGTTGCATGTGGCTTGCCGGTTGTCTGCGTGGCGTCTGGGGAAGAGGTGGTCTCTCGCGGGCCAGTTGTCATCAGGGTGGAGAGCGAGCCAGAGGTCTCAGTGCTGACCGGCACCGAGCTGGTTACCTCAGAGCTTGATGGTGATGAACTGCTCTGTTGGACTGTGGTTGCCTCGGGCGTCTTTGTGACTTGGGCTGAGGTGCGTCCAGTGCTTGATGGTGATGAAGGGATTGATGTTGATGAACTGCTCTGTTGAAACGTGGAAGCCTCTGACGTCTCTGTAAATTGGGCTGAGGTTCGTCCAGTAGTTGATGCCAGAGATGAAACACTGGTGCCCCCAGTAGTGGAAGCTGAAGCAGAGCTGGTAACCTCAGGGCTTGATGGTGATGAACTGTTCAGTTTAATTGTGGAAGCCTCTGACGTCTCTGTGACTTGGGCTGAGGTGCGTTCAGTTATTGCTGCCGCAGATAAAGCACTGGTGGACGCCGTGGACTCTGCCGAAGCAGTGGTCACCTGTGATGTTGAACTTGTGGAGACGAAAACTGGTGTTGAAGTTGCCTTGCCAGTCGTCTGCGTGGCATCTGGGGAAGAGGTGGTCTCTCGAGGGCCAGTTGTCATCAGGGTGGAGGGCGAGCCAGAGGTTTGAGTGCTGACCTGTTGAACTGTGGTTGCCTCGGACGTCTCTGTGACTTGGGCTGAGGTGCGTCCAGTTGTTGCTGCCGCCGATGAAAAGCTGGTGGCCCCAGTAGTGGAAGCTGAAGCAGAGCTGGTAACATCAGGGCTTGATGGTGATGAACTGCTCAGTTGGACTGTGGTTGCCTCTGATGTCTTTGTGACTTGGGCTGAGGTGCGTCCAGTCGTTGTTGCCGCAGATGAAACACTGGTGCCCCCGATGGTAGAAGCCGAAGCAGGTGATGAACTGCTCTGTTTAACTGTGGATGCCTCTGACGTCTCTGTGACTGGGGCTGAAGTTCGTCTAGTCGTTGATGCCACAGATGAAACACTGGTTCCCCCAGTAGTGGAAGCTGAAGCAGAGCTGGTAACATCAGGGCTTGATGGTGATGAACTGCTCTGTTGAACTGTGGTTGCCTCGGACGTCTCTGTGACTTGGGCTGAGGTGCGTCCAGTTGTTGCTGCCGCCGATGAAAAGCTGGTGGCCCCAGTAGTGGAAGCTGAAGCAGAGCTGGTAACATCAGGGCTTGATGGTGATGAACTGCTCAGTTGGACTGTGGTTGCCTCGGACGTCTCTGTGACTTGGGCTGAGGTGCGTCCAGTTGTTGCTGCCGCCGATGAAAAGCTGGTGGCCCCAGTAGTGGAAGCTGAAGCAGAGCTGGTAACATCAGGGCTTGATGGTGATAAACTGCTCAGTTGGACTGTGGTTGCCTCTGATGTCTTTGTGACTTGGGCTGAGGTGCGTCCAGTCGTTGTTGCCGCAGATGAAACACTGGTGCCCCCGATGGTAGAAGCCGAAGCAGGTGATGAACTGCTCTGTTTAACTGTGGATGCCTCTGACATATCTGTGACTTGGGCTGAAGTTCGTCCAGTCGTTGATGCCACAGATGAAACACTGGTTCCCCCAGTAGTGGAAGCTGAAGCAGAGCTGGTAACCTCAGGGCTTGATGGTGATGAACTGCTCTGTTGAACTGTGGTTGCCTCGGACGTCTCTGTGACTTGGGCTGAGGTGCGTCCAGTTGTTGCTGCCGCCGATGAAAAGCTGGTGGCCCCAGTAGTGGAAGCTGAAGCAGAGCTGGTAACATCAGGGCTTGATGCTGATGAACTGCTCAGTTGGACTGTGGTTGCCTCTGATGTCTTTGTGACTTGGGCTGAGGTGCGTCCAGTCGTTGTTGCCGCAGATGAAACACTGGTGCCCCCGATGGTAGAAGCCGAAGCAGGTGATGAACTGCTCTGTTTAACTGTGGATGCCTCTGACGTATCTGTGACTTGGGCTGAAGTTCGTCCAGTCGTTGATGCAACAGATGAAACACTGGTTCCGCCAGTAGTGGAAGCTGAAGCAGAGCTGGTAACCTCAGGGCTTGATGGTGATGAACTGCTCTGTTGAACTGTGGTTGCCTCGGACGTCTCTGTGACTTGGGCTGAGGTGCGTCCAGTTGTTGCTGCCGCCGATGAAAAGCTGGTGGTCCCAGTAGTGGAAGCTGAAGCAGAGCTGGTAACATCAGGGCTTGATGGTGATGAACTGCTCAGTTGGACTGTGGTTGCCTCTGATGTCTTTGTGACTTGGGCTGAGGTGCGTCCAGTCGTTGTTGCCGCAAATGAAACACTGGTGCCCCCAATGGTAGAAGCCGAAGCAGGTGATGAACTGCTCTGTTTAACTGTGGATGCCTCTGACGTCTCTGTGACTTGGGCTGAAGTTCGTCCAGTCGTTGATACCACAGATGAAACACTGGTTCCCCCAGTAGTGGAAGCTGAAGCAGAGCTGGTAACATCAGGGCTTGATGGTGATGAACTGCTCTGTTGAACTGTGGTTGCCTCGGACGTCTCTGTGACTTGGGCTGAGGTGCGTCCAGTTGTTACTGCCGCCGATGAAAAGCTGGTGGCCCCAGTAGTGGAAGCTGAAGCAGAGCTGGTAACATCAGGGCTTGATGGTGATGAACTGCTCAGTTGGACTGTGGTTGCCTCTGATGTCTTTGTGACTTGGGCTGAGGTGCGTCCAGTCGTTGTTGCCGCAGATGAAACACTGGTGCCCCCGATGGTAGAAGCCGAAGCAGGTGATGAACTGCTCTGTTTAACTGTGGATGCCTCTGACGTCTCTGTGACTTGGGCTGAAGTTCGTCCAGTCGTTGATGCCACAGATGAAACACTGGTTCCCCCAGTAGTGGAAGCTGAAGCAGAGCTGGTAACCTCAGGGCTTGATGGTGATGAACTGCTCTGTTGAACTGTGGTTGCCTCGGACGTCTCTGTGACTTGGGCTGAGGTGCGTCCAGTTGTTGCTGCCGCCGATGAAAAGCTGGTGGCCCCAGTAGTGGAAGCTGAAGCAGAGCTGGTAACATCAGGGCTTGATGGTGATGAACTGCTCAGTTGGACTGTGGTTGCCTCTGATGTCTTTGTGACTTGGGCTGAGGTGCGTCCAGTCGTTGTTGCCGCAGATGAAACACTGGTGCCCCCGATGGTAGAAGCCGAAGCAGGTGATGAACTGCTCTGTTTAACTGTGAATGCCTCTGACGTCTCTGTGACTTGGGCTGAAGTTCGTCCAGTCGTTGATGCCACAGATGAAACACTGGTTCCCCCAGTAGTGGAAGCTGAAGCAGAGCTGGTAACCTCAGGGCTTGATGGTGATGAACTGCTCTGTTGAACTGTGGTTGCCTCGGACGTCTCTGTGACTTGGGCTGAGGTACGTCCAGTTGTTGCTGCCGCCGATGAAAAGCTGGTGGCCCCAGTAGTGGAAGCTGAAGCAGAGCTGGTAACATCAGGGCTTGATGATGATGAACTGCTCAGTTGGACTGTGGTTGCCTCTGATGTCTTTGTGACTTGGGCTGAGGTGCGTCCAGTCGTTGTTGCCGTAGATGAAACACTGGTGCCCCCGATGGTAGAAGCCGAAGCAGGTGATGAACTGCTCTGTTTAACTGTGGATGCCTCTGACGTCTCTGTGACTTGGGCTGAAGTTCGTCCAGTCGTTGATGCCACAGATGAAACACTGGTTCCCCCAGTAGTGGAAGCTGAAGCAGAGCTGGTAACCTCAGGGCTTGATGGTGATGAACTGCTCTGTTGAACTGTGGTTGCCTCGGACGTCTCTGTGACTTGGGCTGAGGTGCTACCAGTTGTTGCTGCCGCCGATGAAAAGCTGGTGGCCCCAGTAGTGGAAGCTGAAGCAGAGCTGGTAACATCAGGGCTTGATGGTGATGAACTGCTCAGTTGGACTGTGGTTGCCTCTGATGTCTTTGTGACTTGGGCTGAGGTGCGTCCAGTCGTTGTTGCCGCAGATGAAACACTGGTGCCCCCGATGGTAGAACTTGAAGCAGGTGATGAACTGCTCTGTTTAACTGTGGATGCCTCTGACGTCTCTGTGACTTGGGCTGAAGTTCGTCCAGTCGTTGATGCCACAGATGAAACACTGGTTCCCCCAGTAGTGGAAGCTGAAGCAGAGCTGGTAACCTCAGGGCTTGATGGTGATGAACTGCTCTGTTGAACTGTGGTTGCCTCAGCCGTCTCTGTGACTTGGGCTGAGGTGCCTCCAGTTGTTGCTGCCGCCGATGAAAAGCTGGTGGCCCCAGTAGTGGAAGCTGAAGCAGAGCTGGTAACATCAGGGCTTGATGGTGATGAACTGCTCAGTTGGACTGTGGTTGCCTCTGATGTCTTTGTGACTTGGGCTGAGGTGCGTCCAGTCGTTGTTGCCGCAGATGAAACACTGGTGCCCCCGATGGTAGAAGCCGAAGCAGGTGATGAACTGCTCTGTTTAACTGTGGATGCCTCTGACGTCTCTGTGACTTGGGCTGAAGTTCGTCCAGTCGTTGATGCCACTGATGAAACACTGGTTCCCCCAGTAGTGGAAGCTGAAGCAGAGCTGGTAACCTCAGGGCTTGATGGTGATGAACTGCTCTGTTGAACTGTGGTTGCCTCGGACGTCTCTGTGACTTGGGCTGAGGTGCGTCCAGTTGTTGCTGCCGCCGATGAAAAGCTGGTGGCCCCAGTAGTGGAAGCTGAAGCAGAGCTGGTAACATCAGGGCTTGATGGTGATGAACTGCTCAGTTGGACTGTGGTTGCCTCTGATGTCTTTGTGACTTGGGCTGAGGTGCGTCCAGTCGTTGTTGCCGCAGATGAAACACTGGTGCCCCCGATGGTAGAAGCCGAAGCAGGTGATGAACTGCTCTGTTTAACTGTGGATGCCTCTGATGTCTCTGTGACTTGGGCTGAGGTGCATCCAGTTGTTGCTGCCGCCGATGAAAAGCTGGTGGCCCCAGTAGTGGAAGCTGAAGCAGAGCTGGTAACATCAGGGCTTGATGGTGATGAACTGCTCAGTTGGACTGTGGTTGCCTCTGATGTCTTTGTGACTTGGGCTGAGGTGCGTCCAGTCGTTGTTGCCGCAGATGAAACACTGGTGCCCCCAATGGTAGAAGCCGAAGCAGGTGATGAACTGCTCTGTTTAACTGTGGATGCCTCTGACGTCTCTGTGACTTGGGCTGAAGTTCGTCCAGTCGTTGATGCCACAGATGAAACACTGGTTCCCCCAGTAGTGGAAGCTGAAGCAGAGCTGGTAACCTCAGGGCTTGATGGTGATGAACTGCTCTGTTGAACTGTGGTTGCCTCGGACGTCTCTGTGACTTGGGCTGAGGTGCGTCCAGTTGTTGCTGCCGCCGATGAAAAGCTGGTGGCCCCAGTAGTGGAAGCTGAAGCAGAGCTGGTAACATCAGGGCTTGATGGTGATGAACTGCTCAGTTGGACTGTGGTTGCCTCTGATGTCTTTGTGACTTGGGCTGAGGTGCGTCCAGTCGTTGTTGCCGCAGATGAAACACTGGTGCCCCCGATGGTAGAAGCCGAAGCAGGTGATGAACTGCTCTGTTTAACTGTGGATGCCTCTGACGTCTCTGTGACTTGGGCTGAAGTTCGTCCAGTCGTTGATGCCACAGATGAAACACTGGTTCCCCCAGTAGTGGAAGCTGAAGCAGAGCTGGTAACCTCAGGGCTTGATGGTGATGAACTGCTCTGTTGAACTGTGGTTGCCTCAGCCGTCTCTGTGACTTGGGCTGAGGTGCGTCCAGTTGTTGCTGCCTCCGATGAAAAGCTGGTGGCCCCAGTAGTGGAAGCTGAAGCAGAGCTGGTAACATCAGGGCTTGATGGTGATGAACTGCTCAGTTGGACTGTGGTTGCCTCTGATGTCTTTGTGACTTGGGCTGAGGTGCGTCCAGTCGTTGTTGCCGCAGATGAAACACTGGTGCCCCCGATGGTAGAAGCCGAAGCAGGTGATGAACTGCTCTGTTTAACTGTGGATGCCTCTGACGTCTCTGTGACTTGGGCTGAAGTTCGTCCAGTCGTTGATGCCACAGATGAAACACTGGTTCCCCCAGTAGTGGAAGCTGAAGCAGAGCTGGTAACCTCAGGGCTTGATGGTGATGAACTGCTCTGTTGAACTGTGGTTGCCTCAGCCGTCTCTGTGACTTGGGCTGAGGTGCGTCCAGTTGTTGCTGCCGCCGATGAAAAGCTGGTGGCCCCAGTAGTGGAAGCTGAAGCAGAGCTGGTAACATCAGGGCTTGATGGTGATGAACTGCTCAGTTGGACTGTGGTTGCCTCTGATGTCTTTGTGACTTGGGCTGAGGTGCGTCCAGTCGTTGTTGCCGCAGATGAAACACTGGTGCCCCCGATGGTAGAAGCCGAAGCAGGTGATGAACTGCTCTGTTTAACTGTGGATGCCTCTGACGTCTCTGTGACTTGGGCTGAAGTTCGTCCAGTCGTTGATGCCACAGATGAAACACTGGTTCCCCCAGTAGTGGAAGCTGAAGCAGAGCTGGTAACCTCAGGGCTTGATGGTGATGAACTGCTCTGTTTAACTGTGGTTGCCTCGGACGTCTCTGTGACTTGGGCTGAGGTGCGTCCAGTTGTTGCTGCCGCCGATGAAAAGCTGGTGGCCTCAGTAGTGGAAGCTGAAGCAGAGCTGGTAACATCAGGGCTTGATGGTGATGAACTGCTCAGTTGGACTGTGGTTGCCTCTGATGTCTTTGTGACTTGGGCTGAGGTGCGTCCAGTCGTTGTTGCCGCAGATGAAACACTGGTGGCCCCGATGGTAGGAGCCGAAGCAGGTGATGAACTGCTCTGTTTAACTGTGGATGCCTCTGACGTCTCTGTGACTTGGGCTGAAGTTCGTCCAGTTGTTGCTGCCGCCGATGAAAAGCTGGTGGCCCCAGTAGTGGAAGCTGAAGCAGAGCTGGTAACATCAGGGCTTGATGGTGATGAACTGCTCAGTTGGACTGTGGTTGCCTCTGATGTCTTTGTGACTTGGGCTGAGGTGCGTCCAGTCGTTGTTGCCGCAGATGAAACACTGGTGCCCCCGATGGTAGAAGCCGAAGCAGGTGATGAACTGCTCTGTTTAACTGTGGATGCCTCTGACGTCTCTGTGACTTGGGCTGAAGTTCGTCCAGTCGTTGATGCCACAGATGAAACACTGGTTCCCCCAGTAGTGGAAGCTGAAGCAGAGCTGGTAACCTCAGGGCTTGATGGTGATGAACTGCTCTGTTGAACTGTGGTTGCCTCGGACGTCTCTGTGACTTGGGCTGAGGTGCGTCCAGTTGTTGCTGCCGCCGATGAAAAGCTGGTGGCCCCAGTAGTGGAAGCTGAAGCAGAGCTGGTAACATCAGGGCTTGATGGTGATGAACTGCTCAGTTGGACTGTGGTTGCCTCTGATGTCTTTGTGACTTGGGCTGAGGTGCGTCCAGTCGTTGTTGCCGCAGATGAAACACTGGTGCCCCCGATGGTAGAAGCCGAAGCAGGTGATGAACTGCTCTGTTTAACTGTGGATGCCTCTGACGTCTCTGTGACTTGGGCTGAGGTGCGTCCAGTTGTTGCTGCCGCCGATGAAAAGCTGGTGGCCCCAGTAGTGGAAGCTGAAGCAGAGCTGGTAACATCAGGGCTTGATGGTGATGAACTGCTCAGTTGGACTGTGGTTGCCTCTGATGTCTTTGTGACTTGGGCTGAGGTGCGTCCAGTCGTTGTTGCCGCAGATGAAACACTGGTGCCCCCGATGGTAGAAGCCGAAGCAGGTGATGAACTGCTCTGTTTAACTGTGGATGCCTCTGACGTCTTTGTGACTTGGGCTGAAGTTCGTCCAGTCGTTGATGCCACAGATGAAACACTGGTTCCCCCAGTAGTGGAAGCTGAAGCAGAGCTGGTAACCTCAGGGCTTGATGGTGATGAACTGCTCTGTTGAACTGTGGTTGCCTCGGACGTCTCTGTGACTTGGGCTGAGGTACGTCCAGTTGTTGCTGCCGCCGATGAAAAGCTGGTGGCCCCAGTAGATGAAGCTGAAGCAGAGCTGGTAACATCAGGGCTTGATGGTGATGAACTGCTCAGTTGGACTGTGGTTGCCTCTGATGTCTTTGTGACTTGGGCTGAGGTGCGTCCAGTCGTTGTTGCCGCAGATGAAACACTGGTGCCCCCGATGGTAGAAGCCGAAGCAGGTGATGAACTGCTCTGTTTAACTGTGGATGCCTCTGACGTCTCTGTGACTTGGGCTGATGTTCGTCCAGTCGTTGATGCCACAGATGAAACACTGGTTCCCCCAGTAGTGGAAGCTGAAGCAGAGCTGGTAACCTCAGGGCTTGATGGTGATGAACTGCTCTGTTGAACTGTGGTTGCCTCAGCCGTCTCTGTGACTTGGGCTGAGGTGCGTCCAGTTGTTGCTGCCGCCGATGAAAAGCTGGTGGCCCCAGTAGTGGAAGCTGAAGCAGAGCTGGTAACATCAGGGCTTGATGGTGATGAACTGCTCAGTTGGACTGTGGTTGCCTCTGATGTCTTTGTGACTTGGGCTGAGGTGCGTCCAGTCGTTGTTGCCGCAGATGAAACACTGGTGCCCCCGATGGTAGAAGCCGAAGCAGGTGATGAACTGCTCTGTTTAACTGTGGATGCCTCTGACGTCTCTGTGACTTGGGCTGAGGTGCGTCCAGTCGTTGATGCCACAGATGAAACACTGGTTCCCCCAGTAGTGGAAGCTGAAGCAGAGCTGGTAACCTCAGGGCTTGATGGTGATGAACTGCTCTGTTGAACTGTGGTTGCCTCGGACGTCACTGTGACTTGGGCTGAGGTACGTCCAGTTGTTGCTGCCGCCGATGAAAAGCTGGTGGCCCCAGTAGTGGAAGCTGAAGCAGAGCTGGTAACATCAGGGCTTGATGGTGATGAACTGCTCAGTTGGACTGTGGTTGCCTCTGATGTCTTTGTGACTTGGGCTGAGGTGCGTCCAGTCGTTGTTGCCGCAGATGAAATACTGGTGCCCCCGATGGTAGTAGCCGAAGCAGGTGATGAACTGCTCTGTTTAACTGTGGATGCCTCTGACGTCTCTGTGACTTGGGCTGAAGTTCGTCCAGTCGTTGATGCCACAGATGAAACACTGGTTCCCCCAGTAGTGGAAGCTGAAGCAGAGCTGGTAACCTCAGGGCTTGATGGTGATGAACTGCTCTGTTGAACTGTGGTTGCCTCGGACGTCTCTGTGACTTGGGCTGAGGTGCGTCCAGTTGTTGCTGCCGCCGATGAAAAGCTGGTGGCCCCAGTAGTGGAAGCTGAAGCAGAGCTGGTAACATCAGGGCTTGATGGTGATGAACTGCTCAGTTGGACTGTGGTTGCCTCTGATGTCTTTGTGACTTGGGCTGAGGTGCGTCCAGTCGTTGTTGCCGCAGATGAAACACTGGTGCCCCCGATGGTAGAAGCCGAAGCAGGTGATGAACTGCTCTGTTTAACTGTGGATGCCTCTGACGTCTCTGTGACTTGGGCTGAAGTTCGTCCAGTCGTTGATGCCACAGATGAAACACTGGTTCCCCCAGTAGTGGAAGCTGAAGCAGAGCTGGTAACCTCAGGGCTTGATGGTGATGAACTGCTCTGTTGAACTGTGGTTGCCTCAGCCGTCTCTGTGACTTGGGCTGAGGTGCGTCCAGTTGTTGCTGCCGCCGATGAAAAGCTGGTGGCCCCAGTAGTGGAAGCTGAAGCAGAGCTGGTAACATCAGGGCTTGATGGTGATGAACTGCTCAGTTGGACTGTGGTTGCCTCTGATGTCTTTGTGACTTGGGCTGAGGTGCGTCCAGTCGTTGTTGCCGCAGATGAAACACTGGTGCCCCCGATGGTAGAAGCCGAAGCAGGTGACGAACTGCTCTGTTTAACTGTGGATGCCTCTGACGTCTCTGTGACTTGGGCTGAAGTTCGTCCAGTCGTTGATGCCACAGATGAAACACTGGTTCCCCCAGTAGTGGAAGCTGAAGCAGAGCTGGTAACCTCAGGGCTTGATGGTGATGAACTGCTCTGTTGAACTGTGGTTGCCTCGGACGTCTCTGTGACTTGGGCTGAGGTACGTCCAGTTGTTGCTGCCGCCGATGAAAAGCTGGTGGCCCCAGTAGTGGAAGCTGAAGCAGAGCTGGTAACATCAGGGCTTGATGGTGATGAACTGTTCAGTTGGACTGTGGTTGCCTCTGATGTCTTTGTGACTTGGGCTGAGGTTTCAGTCGTTGTTGCCGCAGATGAAATACTGGTGCCCCCGATGGTAGTAGCCGAAGCAGGTGATGAACTGCTCTGTTTAACTGTGGATGCCTCTGACGTCTCTGTGACTTGGGCTGAAGTTCGTCCAGTCGTTGATGCCACAGATGAAACACTGGTTCCCCCAGTAGTGGAAGCTGAAGCAGAGCTGGTAACCTCAGGGCTTGATGGTGATGAACTGCTCTGTTGAACTGTGGTTGCCTCGGACGTCTCTGTGACTTGGGCTGAGGTGCGTCCAGTTGTTGCTGCCGCCGATGAAAAGCTGGTGGCCCCAGTAGTGGAAGCTGAAGCAGAGCTGGTAACATCAGGGCTTGATGGTGATGAACTGCTCAGTTGGACTGTGGTTGCCTCTGATGTCTTTGTGACTTGGGCTGAGGTGCGTCCAGTCGTTGTTGCCGCAGATGAAACACTGGTGCCCCCGATGGTAGAAGCCGAAGCAGGTGATGAACTGCTCTGTTTAACTGTGGATGCCTCTGACGTCTCTGTGACTTGGGCTGAAGTTCGTCCAGTCGTTGATGCCACAGATGAAACACTGGTTCCCCCAGTAGTGGAAGCTGAAGCAGAGCTGGTAACCTCAGGGCTTGATGGTGATGAACTGCTCTGTTGAACTGTGGTTGCCTCAGCCGTCTCTGTGACTTGGGCTGAGGTGCGTCCAGTTGTTGCTGCCGCCGATGAAAAGCTGGTGGCCCCAGTAGTGGAAGCTGAAGCAGAGCTGGTAACATCAGGGCTTGATGGTGATGAACTGCTCAGTTGGACTGTGGTTGCCTCTGATGTCTTTGTGACTTGGGCTGAGGTGCGTCCAGTCGTTGTTGCCGCAGATGAAACACTGGTGCCCCCGATGGTAGAAGCCGAAGCAGGTGACGAACTGCTCTGTTTAACTGTGGAGGCCTCTGACGTCTCTGTGACTTGGGCTGAAGTTCGTCCAGTCGTTGATGCCACAGATGAAACACTGGTTCCCCCAGTAGTGGAAGCTGAAGCAGAGCTGGTAACCTCAGGGCTTGATGGTGATGAACTGCTCTGTTGAACTGTGGTTGCCTCGGACGTCTCTGTGACTTGGGCTGAGGTGCGTCCAGTTGTTGCTGCCGCCGATGAAAAGCTGGTGGCCCCAGTAGTGGAAGCTGAAGCAGAGCTGGTAACATCAGGGCTTGATGGTGATGAACTGCTCAGTTGGACTGTGGTTGCCTCTGATGTCTTTGTGACTTGGGCTGAGGTGCGTCCAGTCGTTGTTGCCGCAGATGAAACACTGGTGCCCCCGATGGTAGAAGCCGAAGCAGGTGATGAACTGCTCTGTTTAACTGTGGATGCATCTGACGTCTCTGTGACTTGGGCTGAAGTTCGTCCAGTCGTTGATGCCACAGATGAAACACTGGTTCCCCCAGTAGTTGAAGCTGAAGCAGAGCTGGTAACCTCAGGGCTTGATGGTGATGAACTGCTCTGTTGAACTGTGGTTGCCTCGGACGTCTCTGTGACTTGGGCTGAGGTGCGTCCAGTTGTTGCTGCCGCCGATGAAAAGCTGGTGGCCCCAGTAGTGGAAGCTGAAGCAGAGCTGGTAACATCAGGGCTTGATGGTGATGAACTGCTCAGTTGGACTGTGGTTGCCTCTGATGTCTTTGTGACTTGGGCTGAGGTGCGTCCAGTCGTTGTTGCCGCAGATGAAACACTGGTGCCCCCGATGGTAGAAGCCGAAGCAGGTGATGAACTGCTCTGTTTAACTGTGGATGCCTCTGACGTCTCTGTGACTTGGGCTGAAGTTCGTCCAGTCGTTGATGCCACAGATGAAACACTGGTTCCCCCAGTAGTGGAAGCTGAAGCAGAGCTGGTAACATCAGGGCTTGATGGTGATGAACTGCTCAGTTGGACTGTTGTTGCCACGGTCGTCTCTGTGACTTGGGCTGAGGTGCGTCCAGTCGTTGCTGCCACAGATGTAACGCTGGTGCCCCCAGTGGTTGAAGGCAAAGCAGAGCTGGTAACCTCAGGGCTTGATGGTTAGAATGGGAAAAAAAAAACTATTATTCTAGGCTCTCATTTTGAATCTGAAATGTACCCATCTTTTAATGACAATATTTCCAATAAATTACATATTTTATTTTACATACCTAATAATCAATATCTTTACACATACAAGGTACACACCCACCAACCCTGACCCCCACCCTACCACCACCAAGAACTTAGTGTCTTACTGGCAAACTGGTCCGCTGTTTTCATTTAAACAGACTTCATGTCGATTACAGTAATTGGGATTCGTGAGACAAGGTCCCAAACACGTCCAGCGTCCATCGGAGATCTCTTGTGAGTAGTTGCCAAAACGCAGGCTGCAGGTGATGTATGGCTTTAGATCAGTGAGGTCTACAATGAAAAGGACATTTAACTGTTAAATATACAGTATAGTCTATACATAAGTGAATGCACAGATTCATGAAGCAGTTACTTTTCAAAATGTCTCTTTTGATTCACTTACTCTTTATAACAATGTCTGCCACTGTGATTCTTGGATCTTCAATGTCCACATTTTGAAGAGCTTCACTCAGGTTTTTGAAAGCTCCTGGTTCAGTTACGATACTTTGTAGTATGGTTTCCAACTGGTTATTAAGGAAGTTTACTTGCGATTCACTGTTGTGATAGTTGTATTGTGCCACACCTTCTGCAATAATACTCCCTCTCCTGGATACAAAGATGAAATGTCATGAGTAAATCAATGAAAAACATTGTAATACAATAGAGGATTGTATGTGAGTTTCAAAGCTTAAATTTGACATTAAGAAGAACAGCCCACCTTAAGCTAAAGATTCTGAAGTCCTTGAAACTCAGAGGATCAGCTTGTCTGAAGAGAGGTGTGAGCTTAAACAAGAAACAAAAAAAATATTAATGACATGAAATTGCATGACACCAGAAGCGTCTATGGTCATAAATAACTGTATCTGTATAGATTGGCCATTAACATATGTTGTAATGTCTAATATAGTGACAGTGTAAGAATGTACACCTCTTCTTCCAAGATGTCCTTAAGGTCCTCTATTTCTGAGGCTGTCAAATTAAACTCCCTCATTATTCTCAGCATGATGTTTGCCTTTCGGGGTGGAATGGCATTATTATCTATGTAAATAAAAAGGATGAAATAATGCCGCTATTAATTGCATTATTAATAACAAAATCACATAATGTTTTTTAGATCAGCATTTTGATCATTTAAAGTTTGGCAGCAGCACTCACCTATAATGACACTGGTTTCGTTGAAACCAAACTGACAAAACTTTCCATAAGTGAGATTTTCATTGCAGTCACACTGACATCTACCCAGTGTGGCTCTGTAAGAACATGGTGCACCATTACACTGGCAATCCTCCTCTTGACATGAAGGAGTTGTTGCCGATGTAGGAGCGGTTAAGGTGACAGATGAACTTTGAGGTGGTGAAGTACTTGGGGTTATACTTTGAGTGGAAACTTCTGAAGCCTGTGTGGAGGACTGTCCGGTGGAAGTAGTTGCAGAACTGGAAAACGATGGCTGAATAGATGCCGAGCTGGGCACCTCAGGGCTTGATGTTGATGAACTGTTCTGATGAACTGTGGTTGCCTCTGACGTCTCTGTGACTTGGACTGAGGTGCGTCCAGTTATTGCTGTTGTAGATTCAACACTGGTGGACGCCGTGGTTGCAGACGAAGCAGTGGTCGACTGTGAAGTTGAACTTGTGGAGACGGAACCTGTTGTTGCATGTGGCTTGCCGGTTGTCTGCGTGGCGTCTGGGGAAGAGGTGGTCTCTCGCGGGCCAGTTGTCATCAGAGTGGAGGGTGAGCCGGAGGTCTGAGTGCTGACCGGCACCGAGCTGGTTACCTCAGAGCTTGATGGTGATGAACTGCTCTGTTGGACGGTGGTTGCCTCGGGCGTCTTTGTGACTTGGGCTGAGGTGCGTCCAGTGCTTGATGGTGATGAAGGGCTTGATGTTGATGAACTGCTCTGTATAAACGTGGAAGCCTCTGACGTCTCTGTAAATTGGGCTGAGGTTCGTCCAGTAGTTGATGCCAGAGATGAAACACTGGTGCCCCCAGTAGTGGAAGCTGAAGCAGAGCTGGTAACCTCAGGGCTTGATGGTGATGAACTGTTCAGTTTAATTGTGGAAGCCTCTGACGTCTCTGTGACTTGGGCTGAGGTGCGTTCAGTTATTGCTGCCGCAGATAAAGCACTGGTGGACGCCGTGGACTCTGCCGAAGCAGTGGTCACCTGTGATTTTGAACTTGTGGAGACGAAAACTGGTGTTGCAGTTGCCTTGCCCGTCGTCTGCGTGGCATCTGGGGAAGAGGTGGTCTCTCGCGGGCCAGTTGTCATCAGGGTGGATGGCGAGCCAGAGGTTTGAGTGCTGACCTGTTGAACTGTGGTTGCCTCGGACGTCTCTGTGACTTGGGCTGAGGTGCGTCCAGTTGTTGCTGCCACCGATGAAAAGCTGGTGGCCCCAGTAGTGGAAGCTGAAGCAGAGCTGGTAACATCAGGGCTTGATGGTGATGAACTGCTCAGTTGAACTGTGGTTGCCTCGGACGTCTCTGTGACTTGGGCTGAGGTGCGTGCAGTTGTTGCTGCCGCCGATGAAAAGCTGGTGGCCCCAGTAGTGGAAGCTGAAGCAGAGCTGGTAACATCAGGGCTTGATGGTGATGAACTGCTCAGTTGGACTGTGGTTGCCTCTGATGTCTTTGTGACTTGGGCTGAGGTGCGTCCAGTCGTTGTTGCCGCAGATGAAACACTGGTGCCCCCGATGGTAGAAGCCGAAGCAGGTGATGAACTGCTCTGTTTAAGTGTGGATGCCTCTGACGTCTCTGTGACTTGGGCTGAAGTTCGTCCAGTCGTTGATGCCACAGATGAAACACTGGTTCCCCCAGTAGTGGAAGCTGAAGCAGAGCTGGTAACCTCAGGGCTTGATGGTGATGAACTGCTCTGTTGAACTGTGGTTGCCTCGGACGTCTCTGTGACTTGGGCTGAGGTGCGTCCAGTTGTTGCTGCCGCCGATGAAAAGCTGGTGGCCCCAGTAGTGGAAGCTGAAGCAGAGCTGGTAACATCAGGGCTTGATGGTGATGAACTGCTCAGTTGGACTGTGGTTGCCTCTGATGTCTTTGTGACTTGGGCTGAGGTGCGTCCAGTCGTTGTTGCCGCAGATGAAACACTGGTGCCCCCGATGGTAGAAGCCGAAGCAGGTGATGAACTGCTCTGTTTAACTGTGGATGCCTCTGACGTCTCTGTGACTTGGGCTGAAGTTCGTCCAGTCGTTGATGCCACAGATGAAACACTGGTTCCCCCAGTAGTGGAAGCTGAAGCAGAGCTGGTAACCTCAGGGCTTGATGGTGATGAACTGCTCTGTTGAACTGTGGTTGCCTCGGACGTCTCTGTGACTTGGGCTGAGGTGCGTCCAGTTGTTGCTGCCGCCGATGAAAAGCTGGTGGCCCCAGTAGTGGAAGCTGAAGCAGAGTGGGTAACATCAGGGCTTGATGGTGATGAACTGCTCAGTTGGACTGTGGTTGCCTCTGATGTCTTTGTGACTTGGGCTGAGGTGCGTCCAGTCGTTGTTGCCGCAGATGAAACACTGGTGCCCCCGATGGTAGAAGCCGAAGCAGGTGATGAACTGCTCTGTTTAACTGTGGATGCCTCTGACGCCTCTGTGACTTGGGCTGAAGTTCGTCCAGTCGTTGATGCCACAGATGAAACACTGGTTCCCCCAGTAGTGGAAGCTGAAGCAGAGCTGGTAACCTCAGGGCTTGATGGTGATGAACTGCTCTGTTGAACTGTGGTTGCCTCGGACGTCTCTGTGACTTGGGCTGAGGTGCGTCCAGTTGTTGCTGCCGCCGATGAAAAGCTGGTGGCCCCAGTAGTGGAAGCTGAAGCAGAGCTGGTAACATCAGGGCTTGATGGTGATGAACTGCTCAGTTGGACTGTGGTTGCCTCTGATGTCTTTGTGACTTGGGCTGAGGTGCGTCCAGTCGTTGTTGCCGCAGATGAAACACTGGTGCCCCCGATGGTAGAAGCCGAAGCAGGTGATGAACTGCTCTGTTTAACTGTGGATGCCTCTGACGTCTCTGTGACTTGGGCTGAAGTTCGTCCAGTTGTTGCTGCCGCCGATGAAAAGCTGGTGGCCCCAGTAGTGGAAGCTGAAGCAGAGCTGGTAACATCAGGGCTTGATGGTGATGAACTGCTCAGTTGGACTGTGGTTGCCTCTGATGTCTTTGTGACTTGGGCTGAGGTGCGTCCAGTCGTTGTTGCCGCAGATGAAACACTGGTGGCCCCGATGGTAGAAGCCGAAGCAGGTGATGAACTGGTCTGTTTAACTGTGGATGCCTCTGACGTCTCTGTGACTTGGGCTGAAGTTCGTCCAGTCGTTGATGCAACAGATGAAACACTGGTTCCCCCAGTAGTGGAAGCTGAAGCAGAGCTGGTAACCTCAGGGCTTGATGTTGATGAACTGCTCTGTTGAACTGTGGTTGCCTCGGACGTCTCTGTGACTTGGGCTGAAGTTCGTCCAGTCGTTGATGCCACAGATGAAACACTGGTTCCCCCAGTAGTGGAAGCTGAAGCAGAGCTGGTAACCTCAGGGCTTGATGGTGATGAACTGCTCTGTTGAACTGTGGTTGCCTCGGACGTCTCTGTGACTTGGGCTGAGGTGCGTCCAGTTGTTGCTGCCG
Source organism: Sprattus sprattus (assembly GCF_963457725.1). NCBI lineage: Eukaryota > Metazoa > Chordata > Actinopteri > Clupeiformes > Clupeidae > Sprattus > Sprattus sprattus. The sequence goes on along the minus strand of NC_137908.1, from coordinate 7,310,567 downwards.
CCGATGAAAAGCTGGTGGCCCCAGTAGTGGAAGCTGAAGCAGAGCTGGTAACATCAGGGCTTGATGGTGATGAACTGCTCAGTTGGACTGTGGTTGCCTCTGATGTCTTTGTGACTTGGGCTGAGGTGCGTCCAGTCGTTGTTGCCGCAGATGAAACACTGGTGCCCCCGATGGTAGAAGCCGAAGCAGGTGATGAACTGCTGTGTTTAACTGTGGATGCCTCTGACGTCTCTGTGACTTGGGCTGAAGTTCGTCCAGTCGTTGATGCCACAGATGAAACACTGGTTCCCCCAGTAGTGGAAGCTGAAGCAGAGCTGGTAACCTCAGGGCTTGATGGTGATGAACTGCTCTGTTGAACTGTGGTTGCCTCGGACGTCTCTGTGACTTGGGCTGAGGTGCGTCCAGTTGTTGCTGCCGCCGATGAAAAGCTGGTGGCCCCAGTAGTGGAAGCTGAAGCAGAGTGGGTAACATCAGGGCTTGATGGTGATGAACTGCTCAGTTGGACTGTGGTTGCCTCTGATGTCTTTGTGACTTGGGCTGAGGTGCGTCCAGTCGTTGTTGCCGCAGATGAAACACTGGTGCCCCCGATGGTAGAAGCCGAAGCAGGTGATGAACTGCTCTGTTTAACTGTGGATGCCTCTGACGCCTCTGTGACTTGGGCTGAAGTTCGTCCAGTCGTTGATGCCACAGATGAAACACTGGTTCCCCCAGTAGTGGAAGCTGAAGCAGAGCTGGTAACCTCAGGGCTTGATGGTGATGAACTGCTCTGTTGAACTGTGGTTGCCTCGGACGTCTCTGTGACTTGGGCTGAGGTGCGTCCAGTTGTTGCTGCCGCCGATGAAAAGCTGGTGGCCCCAGTAGTGGAAGCTGAAGCAGAGCTGGTAACATCAGGGCTTGATGGTGATGAACTGCTCAGTTGGACTGTGGTTGCCTCTGATGTCTTTGTGACTTGGGCTGAGGTGCGTCCAGTCGTTGTTGCCGCAGATGAAACACTGGTGCCCCTGATGGTAGAAGCCGAAGCAGGTGATGAACTGCTCTGTTTAACTGTGGATGCCTCTGACGTCTCTGTGACTTGGGCTGAAGTTCGTCCAGTTGTTGCTGCCGCCGATGAAAAGCTGGTGGCCCCAGTAGTGGAAGCTGAAGCAGAGCTGGTAACATCAGGGCTTGATGGTGATGAACTGCTCAGTTGGACTGTGGTTGCCTCTGATGTCTTTGTGACTTGGGCTGAGGTGCGTCCAGTCGTTGTTGCCGCAGATGAAACACTGGTGGCCCCGATGGTAGAAGCCGAAGCAGGTGATGAACTGGTCTGTTTAACTGTGGATGCCTCTGACGTCTCTGTGACTTGGGCTGAAGTTCGTCCAGTCGTTGATGCAACAGATGAAACACTGGTTCCCCCAGTAGTGGAAGCTGAAGCAGAGCTGGTAACCTCAGGGCTTGATGTTGATGAACTGCTCTGTTGAACTGTGGTTGCCTCGGACGTCTCTGTGACTTGGGCTGAAGTTCGTCCAGTCGTTGATGCCACAGATGAAACACTGGTTCCCCCAGTAGTGGAAGCTGAAGCAGAGCTGGTAACCTCAGGGCTTGATGGTGATGAACTGCTCTGTTGAACTGTGGTTGCCTCGGACGTCTCTGTGACTTGGGCTGAGGTGCGTCCAGTTGTTGCTGCCGCCGATGAAAAGCTGGTGGCCCCAGTAGTGGAAGCTGAAGCAGAGCTGGTAACATCAGGGCTTGATGGTGATGAACTGCTCAGTTGGACTGTGGTTGCCTCTGATGTCTTTGTGACTTGGGCTGAGGTGCGTCCAGTCGTTGTTGCCGCAGATGAAATACTGGTGCCCCCGATGGTAGTAGCCGAAGCAGGTGATGAACTGCTCTGTTTAACTGTGGATGCCTCTGACGTCTCTGTGACTTGGGCTGAAGTTCGTCCAGTCGTTGATGCCACAGATGAAACACTGGTTCCCCCAGTAGTGGAAGCTGAAGCAGAGCTGGTAACCTCAGGGCTTGATGGTGATGAACTGCTCTGTTGAACTGTGGTTGCCTCGGACGTCTCTGTGACTTGGGCTGAGGTGCGTCCAGTTGTTGCTGCCGCCGATGAAAAGCTGGTGGCCCCAGTAGTGGAAGCTGAAGCAGAGCTGGTAACATCAGGGCTTGATGGTGATGAACTGCTCAGTTGGACTGTGGTTGCCTCTGATGTCTTTGTGACTTGGGCTGAGGTGCGTCCAGTCGTTGTTGCCGCAGATGAAACACTGGTGCCCCCGATGGTAGAAGCCGAAGCAGGTGATGAACTGCTCTGTTTAACTGTGGATGCCTCTGACGTCTCTGTGACTTGGGCTGAAGTTCGTCCAGTCGTTGATGCCACAGATGAAACACTGGTTCCCCCAGTAGTGGAAGCTGAAGCAGAGCTGGTAACCTCAGGGCTTGATGGTGATGAACTGCTCTGTTGAACTGTGGTTGCCTCAGCCGTCTCTGTGACTTGGGCTGAGGTGCGTCCAGTTGTTGCTGCCGCCGATGAAAAGCTGGTGGCCCCAGTAGTGGAAGCTGAAGCAGAGCTGGTAACATCAGGGCTTGATGGTGATGAACTGCTCAGTTGGACTGTGGTTGCCTCTGATGTCTTTGTGACTTGGGCTGAGGTGCGTCCAGTCGTTGTTGCCGCAGATGAAACACTGGTGCCCCCGATGGTAGAAGCCGAAGCAGGTGATGAACTGCTCTGTTTAACTGTGGATGCCTCTGACGTCTCTGTGACTTGGGCTGAAGTTCGTCCAGTTGTTGCTGCCGCCGATGAAAAGCTGGTGACCCCAGTAGTGGAAGCTGAAGCAGAGCTGGTAACATCAGGGCTTGATGGTGATGAACTGCTCAGTTGGACTGTGGTTGCCTCTGATGTCTTTGTGACTTGGGCTGAGGTGCGTCCAGTCGTTGTTGCCGCAGATGAAACACTGGTGCCCCCGATGGTAGAAGCCGAAGCAGGTGATGAACTGCTCAGTTGGACTGTGGTTGCCTCTGATGTCTCTGTGACTTGGGCTGAAGTTCGTCCAGTCGTTGATGCCACAGATGAAACACTGGTTCCCCCAGTAGTGGAAGCTGAAGCAGAGCTGGTAAGCTCAGGGCTTGATGGTGATGAACTGCTCTGTAGAACTGTGGTTGCCTCGGACGTCTCTGTGACTTGGGCTGAGGTGCGTCCAGTTGTTAATGCCGCCGATGAAAAGCTGGTGGCCCCAGTAGTGGAAGCTGAAGCAGAGCTGGTAACATCAGGGCTTGATGGTGATGAACTGCTCAGTTGGACTGTGGTTGCCTCTGATGTCTTTGTGACTTGGGCTGAGGTGCGTCCAGTCGTTGTTGCCGCAGATGAAACACTGGTGCCCCCGATGGTAGAAGCCGAAGCAGGTGATGAACTGCTCTGTTTAACTGTGGATGCCTCTGACGTCTCTGTGACTTGGGCTGAAGTTCGTCCAGTCGTTGATGCCACAGATGAAACACTGGTTCCCCCAGTAGTGGAAGCTGAAGCAGAGCTGGTAACCTCAGGGCTTGATGGTGATGAACTGCTCTGTTGAACTGTGGTTGCCTCGGACGTCTCTGTGACTTGGGCTGAGGTGCGTCCAGTTGTTGCTGCCGCCGATGAAAAGCTGGTGGCCCCAGTAGTGGAAGCTGAAGCAGAGCTGGTAACATCAGGGCTTGATGGTGATGAACTGCTCAGTTGGACTGTTGTTGCCACGGTCGTCTCTGTGACTTGGGCTGAGGTGCGTCCAGTCGTTGCTGCCACAGATGTAACGCTGGTACCCCCAGTGGTTGAAGGCGAAGCAGAGCTGGTAACCTCAGGGCTTGATGGTTAGAATGGGAAAAAAAAACTATTATTCTAGGCTCTCATTTTGAATCTGAAATGTACCCATCTTTTATTGACAGTATTTCCAATAAATTACATATTTAATTTTACATACCTAATAATCAATATCTTTACACATACAAGGTACACACCCACCAACCCTGACCCCCACCCTACCACCACCAAGAACTTAGTGTCTTACTGGCAAACTGGTCCGCTGTTTTCATTTAAACAGACTTCATGTCGATTACAGTAATTGGGATTCGTGAGACAAGGTCCCAAACACGTCCAGCGTCCATCGGAGATTTCTTGTGAGTAGTTGCCAAAACGCAGGCTGCAGGTGATGTATGGCTTTAGATATGTGAGGTCTACAATGAAAAGGACATTTAACTGTTAAATATACAGTATAGTCTATACATAAGTGAATGCACAGATTCATGAAGCAGTTACTTTTCAAAATGTCTCTTTTGATTCACTTACTCTTTATTACAATGTCTGCCACTGTGATTCTTGGATCTTCAATGTCCACATTTTGAAGAGCTTCACTCAGGTTTTTGAAAGCTCCTGGTTCAGTTACGATACTTTGTAGTATGGGTTCCAACTGGTTATTAAGGAAGTTTACTTGCGATTCACTGTTGTGATAGTTGTATTGTGCCACACCTTCTGCAATAATACTCCCTCTCCTGGATACAAAGATGAAATGTCATGAGTAAATCAATGAAAAACATTGTAATACAATAGAGGATTGTATGTGAGTTTCAAAGCTTAAATTTGACATTAAGAAGAACAGCCCACCTTAAGCTAAAGATTCTGAAGTCCTTGAAACTCAGAGGATCAGCTTGTCTGAAGAGAGGTGTGAGCTTAAACAAGAAACAAAAAAACTATTAATGACATGAAATTGCATGACACCAGAAGCGTCTATGGTCATAAATAACTGTATCTGTATAGATTGGCCATTAACATATGTTGTAATGTCTAATATAGTGACAGTGTAAGAATGTACACCTCTTCTTCCAAGATGTCCTTAAGGTCCTCTATTTCTGAGGCTGTCAAATTAAACTCCCTCATTATTCTCAGCATGATGTTTGCCTTTCGGGGTGGAATGGCATTATTATCTATGTAAATAAAAAGGATGAAATAATGCCGCTATTAATTGCATTATTAATAACAAAATCACATAATGTTTTTTAGATCAGCATTTGGATCATTTAAAGTTTGGCAGCAGCACTCACCTATAATGACACTGGTTTCGTTGAAACCAAACTGACAAAACTTTCCATAAGTGAGATTTTCATTGCAGTCACACTGACATCTACCCAGTGTGGCTCTGTAAGAACATGGTGCACCATTACACTGGCAATCCTCCTCTTGACATGAAGGAGTTGTTGCCGATGTAGGAGCGGTTAAGGTGACAGATGAACTTTGAGGTGGTGAAGTACTTGGGGTTATACTTTGAGTGGAAACTTCTGAAGCCTGTGTGGAGGACTGTCCGGTGGAAGTAGTTGCAGAACTGGAAAACGATGGCTGAATAGATGCCGAGCTGGGCACCTCAGGGCTTGATGTTGATGAACTGTTCTGATGAACTGTGGTTGCCTCTGACGTCTCTGTGACTTGGACTGAGGTGCGTCCAGTTATTGCTGTTGTAGATTCAACACTGGTGGACGCCGTGGTTGCAGACGAAGCAGTGGTCGACTGTGAAGTTGAACTTGTGGAGACGGAACCTGTTGTTGCATGTGGCTTGCCGGTTGTCTGCGTGGCGTCTGGGGAAGAGGTGGTCTCTCGCGGGCCAGTTGTCATCAGAGTGGAGGGTGAGCCGGAGGTCTGAGTGCTGACCGGCACCGAGCTGGTTACCTCAGAGCTTGATGGTGATGAACTGCTCTGTTGGACGGTGGTTGCCTCGGGCGTCTTTGTGACTTGGGCTGAGGTGCGTCCAGTGCTTGATGGTGATGAAGGGCTTGATGTTGATGAACTGCTCTGTTGAAACGTGGAAGCCTCTGACGTCTCTGTAAATTGGGCTGAGGTTCGTCCAGTAGTTGATGCCAGAGATGAAACACTGGTGCCCCCAGTAGTGGAAGCTGAAGCAGAGCTGGTAACCTCAGGGCTTGATGGTGATGAACTGTTCAGTTTAATTGTGGAAGCCTCTGACGTCTCTGTGACTTGGGCTGAGGTGCGTTCAGTTATTGCTGCCGCAGATAAAGCACTGGTGGACGCCGTGGACTCTGCCGAAGCAGTGGTCACCTGTGATTTTGAACTTGTGGAGACGAAAACTGGTGTTGCAGTTGCCTTGCCCGTCGTCTGCGTGGCATCTGGGGAAGAGGTGGTCTCTCGCGGGCCAGTTGTCATCAGGGTGGATGGCGAGCCAGAGGTTTGAGTGCTGACCTGTTGAACTGTGGTTGCCTCGGACGTCTCTGTGACTTGGGCTGAGGTGCGTCCAGTTGTTGCTGCCGCCGATGAAAAGCTGGTGGCCCCAGTAGTGGAAGCTGAAGCAGAGCTGGTAACCTCAGGGCTTGATGGTGATGAACTGCTCTGTTGAACTGTGGTTGCCTCGGACGTCTCTGTGACTTGGGCTGAGGTGCGTCCAGTTGTTGCTGCCGCCGATGAAAAGCTGGTGGCCCCAGTAGTGGAAGCTGAAGCAGAGCTGGTAACATCAGGGCTTGATGGTGATGAACTGCTCAGTTGGACTGTTGTTGCCACGGTCGTCTCTGTGACTTGGGCTGAGGTGCGTCCAGTCGTTGCTGCCACAGATGTAACGCTGGTACCCCCAGTGGTTGAAGGCGAAGCAGAGCTGGTAACCTCAGGGCTTGATGGTTAGAATGGGAAAAAAAAACTATTATTCTAGGCTCTCATTTTGAATCTGAAATGTACCCATCTTTTATTGACAGTATTTCCAATAAATTACATATTTAATTTTACATACCTAATAATCAATATCTTTACACATACAAGGTACACACCCACCAACCCTGACCCCCACCCTACCACCACCAAGAACTTAGTGTCTTACTGGCAAACTGGTCCGCTGTTTTCATTTAAACAGACTTCATGTCGATTACAGTAATTGGGATTCGTGAGACAAGGTCCCAAACACGTCCAGCGTCCATCGGAGATTTCTTGTGAGTAGTTGCCAAAACGCAGGCTGCAGGTGATGTATGGCTTTAGATATGTGAGGTCTACAATGAAAAGGACATTTAACTGTTAAATATACAGTATAGTCTATACATAAGTGAATGCACAGATTCATGAAGCAGTTACTTTTCAAAATGTCTCTTTTGATTCACTTACTCTTTATTACAATGTCTGCCACTGTGATTCTTGGATCTTCAATGTCCACATTTTGAAGAGCTTCACTCAGGTTTTTGAAAGCTCCTGGTTCAGTTACGATACTTTGTAGTATGGGTTCCAACTGGTTATTAAGGAAGTTTACTTGCGATTCACTGTTGTGATAGTTGTATTGTGCCACACCTTCTGCAATAATACTCCCTCTCCTGGATACAAAGATGAAATGTCATGAGTAAATCAATGAAAAACATTGTAATACAATAGAGGATTGTATGTGAGTTTCAAAGCTTAAATTTGACATTAAGAAGAACAGCCCACCTTAAGCTAAAGATTCTGAAGTCCTTGAAACTCAGAGGATCAGCTTGTCTGAAGAGAGGTGTGAGCTTAAACAAGAAACAAAAAAACTATTAATGACATGAAATTGCATGACACCAGAAGCGTCTATGGTCATAAATAACTGTATCTGTATAGATTGGCCATTAACATATGTTGTAATGTCTAATATAGTGACAGTGTAAGAATGTACACCTCTTCTTCCAAGATGTCCTTAAGGTCCTCTATTTCTGAGGCTGTCAAATTAAACTCCCTCATTATTCTCAGCATGATGTTTGCCTTTCGGGGTGGAATGGCATTATTATCTATGTAAATAAAAAGGATGAAATAATGCCGCTATTAATTGCATTATTAATAACAAAATCACATAATGTTTTTTAGATCAGCATTTGGATCATTTAAAGTTTGGCAGCAGCACTCACCTATAATGACACTGGTTTCGTTGAAACCAAACTGACAAAACTTTCCATAAGTGAGATTTTCATTGCAGTCACACTGACATCTACCCAGTGTGGCTCTGTAAGAACATGGTGCACCATTACACTGGCAATCCTCCTCTTGACATGAAGGAGTTGTTGCCGATGTAGGAGCGGTTAAGGTGACAGATGAACTTTGAGGTGGTGAAGTACTTGGGGTTATACTTTGAGTGGAAACTTCTGAAGCCTGTGTGGAGGACTGTCCGGTGGAAGTAGTTGCAGAACTGGAAAACGATGGCTGAATAGATGCCGAGCTGGGCACCTCAGGGCTTGATGTTGATGAACTGTTCTGATGAACTGTGGTTGCCTCTGACGTCTCTGTGACTTGGACTGAGGTGCGTCCAGTTATTGCTGTTGTAGATTCAACACTGGTGGACGCCGTGGTTGCAGACGAAGCAGTGGTCGACTGTGAAGTTGAACTTGTGGAGACGGAACCTGTTGTTGCATGTGGCTTGCCGGTTGTCTGCGTGGCGTCTGGGGAAGAGGTGGTCTCTCGCGGGCCAGTTGTCATCAGAGTGGAGGGTGAGCCGGAGGTCTGAGTGCTGACCGGCACCGAGCTGGTTACCTCAGAGCTTGATGGTAATGAACTGCTCTGTTGGACGGTGGTTGCCTCGGGCGTCTTTGTGACTTGGGCTGAGGTGCGTCCAGTGCTTGATGGTGATGAAGGGCTTGATGTTGATGAACTGCTCTGTTGAAACGTGGAAGCCTCTGACGTCTCTGTAAATTGGGCTGAGGTTCGTCCAGTAGTTGATGCCAGAGATGAAACACTGGTGCCCCCAGTAGTGGAAGCTGAAGCAGAGCTGGTAACCTCAGGGCTTGATGGTGATGAACTGTTCAGTTTAATTGTGGAAGCCTCTGACGTCTCTGTGACTTGGGCTGAGGTGCGTTCAGTTATTGCTGCCGCAGATAAAGCACTGGTGGACGCCGTGGACTCTGCCGAAGCAGTGGTCACCTGTGATTTTGAACTTGTGGAGACGAAAACTGGTGTTGCAGTTGCCTTGCCCGTCGTCTGCGTGGCATCTGGGGAAGAGGTGGTCTCTCGCGGGCCAGTTGTCATCAGGGTGGATGGCGAGCCAGAGGTTTGAGTGCTGACCTGTTGAACTGTGGTTGCCTCGGACGTCTCTGTGACTTGGGCTGAGGTGCGTCCAGTTGTTGCTGCCGCCGATGAAAAGCTGGTGGCCCCAGTAGTGGAAGCTGAAGCAGAGCTGGTAACCTCAGGGCTTGATGGTGATGAACTGCTCTGTTGAACTGTGGTTGCCTCGGACGTCTCTGTGACTTGGGCTGAGGTGCGTCCAGTTGTTGCTGCCGCCGATGAAAAGCTGGTGGCCCCAGTAGTGGAAGCTGAAGCAGAGCTGGTAACATCAGGGCTTGATGGTGATGAACTGCTCAGTTGGACTGTGGTTGCCTCTGATGACTTTGTGACTTGGGCTGAGGTGCGTCCAGTCGTTGTTGCCGCAGATGAAACACTGGTGCCCCCGATGGTAGAAGCCGAAGCAGGTGATGAACTGCTCTGTTTAACTGTGGATGCCTCTGACGTCTCTGTGACTTGGGCTGAAGTTCGTCCAGTCGTTGATGCCACAGATGAAACACTGGTTCCCCCAGTAGTGGAAGCTGAAGCAGAGCTGGTAACCTCAGGGCTTGATGGTGATGAACTGCTCTGTTGAACTGTGGTTGCCTCGGACGTCTCTGTGACTTGGGCTGAGGTGCGTCCAGTTGTTGCTGCCGCCGATGAAAAGCTGGTGGCCCCAGTAGTGGAAGCTGAAGCAGAGCTGGTAACATCAGGGCTTGATGGTGATGAACTGCTCAGTTGGACTGTGGTTGCCTCTGATGTCTTTGTGACTTGGGCTGAGGTGCGTCCAGTCGTTGTTGCCGCAGATGAAACACTGGTGCCCCCGATGGTAGAAGCCGAAGCAGGTGATGAACTGCTCTGTTTAACTGTGGATGCCTCTGACGTCTCTGTGACTTGGGCTGAAGTTCGTCCAGTCGTTGATGCCACAGATGAAACACTGGTTCCCCCAGTAGTGGAAGCTGAAGCAGAGCTGGTAACCTCAGGGCTTGATGGTGATGAACTGCTCTGTTGAACTGTGGTTGCCTCGGACGTCTCTGTGACTTGGGCTGAGGTGCATCCAGTTGTTGCTGCTGCCGATGAAAAGCTGGTGGCCCCAGTAGTGGAAGCTGAAGCAGAGCTGGTAAAATCAGGGCTTGATGGTGATGAACTGCTCAGTTGGACTGTGGTTGCCTCTGATGTCTTTGTGACTTGGGCTGAGGTGCGTCCAGTCGTTGTTGCCGCAGATGAAACACTGGTGCCCCCGATGGTAGAAGCCGAAGCAGGTGATGAACTGCTCTGTTTAACTGTGGATGCCTCTGACGTCTCTGTGACTTGGGCTGAAGTTCGTCCAGTCGTTGATGCCACAGATGAAACACTGGTTCCCCCAGTAGTGGAAGCTGAAGCAGAGCTGGTAACCTCAGGGCTTGATGGTGATGAACTGCTCTGTTGAACTGTGGTTGCCTCGGACATCTCTGTGACTTGGGCTGAGGTGCGTCTAGTTGTTGCTGCCGCCGATGAAAAGCTGGTGGCCCCAGTAGTGGAAGCTGAAGCAGAGCTGGTAACCTCAGGGCTTGATGGTGATGAACTGCTCAGTTGGACTGTGGTTGCCTCTGATGTCTTTGTGACTTGGGCTGAGGTGCGTCCAGTCGTTGTTGCAGCAGATGAAACACTGGTGCCCCCGATGGTAGAAGCCGAAGCAGGTGATGAACTGCTCTGTTTAACTGTGGATGCCTCTGACGTCTCTGTGACTTGGGCTGAAGTTCGTCCAGTCGTTGATGCCACAGATGAAACACTGGTTCCCCCAGTAGTGGAAGCTGAAGCAGTGCTGGTAACCTCAGGGCTTGATGGTGATGAACTGCTCTGTTGAACTGTGGTTGCCTCGGACGTCTCTGTGACTTGGGCTGAGGTGCGTCCAGTTGTTGCTGCTGCAGATGAAAAGCTGGTGGCCCCAGTAGTGGAAGCTGAAGCAGAACTGGTAACATCAGGGCTTGATGGTGATGAACTGCTCAGTTGGACTGTAGTTGCCTCTGATGTCTTTGTGACTTGGGCTGAGGTGCGTCCAGTCGTTGTTGCCGCAGATGAAACACTGGTGCCCCCGATGGTAGAAGCCGAAGCAGGTGATGAACTGCTCTGTTTAACTGTGGATGGCTCTGACGTCTCTGTGACTTGGGCTGAAGTTCGTCCAGTCGTTGATGCCACAGATGAAACACTGGTTCCCCCAGTAGTGGAAGCTGAAGCAGAGCTGGTAACCTCAGGGCTTGATGGTGATGAACTGCTCTGTTGAACTGTGGTTGCCTCGGACGTCTCTGTGACTTGGGCTGAGGTGCGTCCAGTTGTTGCTGCCGCCGATGAAAAGCTGGTGGCCCCAGTAGTGGAAGCTGAAGCAGAGCTGGTAACCTCAGGGCTTGATGGTGATGAACTGCTCTGTTGAACTGTGGTTGCCTCGGACGTCTCTGTGACTTGGGCTGAAGTACGTCCAGTTGTTGCTGCCGCCGATGAAAAGCTGGTGGCCCCAGTAGTGGAAGCTGAAGCAGAGCTGGTAACATCAGGGCTTGATGGTGATGAACTGCTCAGTTGGACTGTGGTTGCCTCTGAGGTCTTTGTGACTTGGGCTGAGGTGCGTCCAGTCGTTGTTGCCGCAGATGAAACACTGGTGCCCCCGATGGTAGAAGCCGAAGCAGGTGATGAACTGCTCTGTTTAACTGTGGATGCCTCTGACGTCTCTGTGACTTGGGCTGAAGTTCGTCCAGTCGTTGATGCCACAGATGAAACACTGGTTCCCCCAGTAGTGGAAGATGAAGCAGAGCTGGTAACCTCAGGGCTTGATGGTGATGAACTGCTCTGTTGAACTGTGGTTGCCTCGGACGTCTCTGTGACTTGGGCTGAGGTGCGTCCAGTTGTTGCTGCCGCCGATGAAAAGCTGGTGGCCCCAGTAGTGGAAGCTGAAGCAGAGCTGGTAAAATCAGGGCTTGATGGTGATGAACTGCTCAGTTGGACTGTGGTTGCCTCTGATGTCTTTGTGACTTGGGCTGAGGTGCGTCCAGTCGTTGTTGCCGCAGATGAAACACTGGTGCCCCCGATGGTAGAAGCCGAAGCAGGTGATGAACTGCTCTGTTTAACTGTGGATGCCTCTGACGTCTCTGTGACTTGGGCTGAAGTTCGTCCAGTCGTTGATGCCACAGATGAAACACTGGTTCCCCCAGTAGTGGAAGCTGAAGCAGAGCTGGTAACCTCAGGGCTTGATGGTGATGAACTGCTCTGTTGAACTGTGGTTGCCTCGGACGTCTCTGTGACTTGGGCTGAGGTGCGTCCAGTTGTTGCTGCCGCCGATGAAAAGCTGGTGGCCCCAGTAGTGGAAGCTGAAGCAGAGCTGTTAACATCAGGGCTTGATGGTGATGAACTGCTCAGTTGGACTGTGGTTGCCTCTGATGTCTTTGTGACTTGGGCTGAGGTGCGTCCAGTCGTTGTTGCCGCAGATGAAACACTGGTGCCCCCGATGGTAGAAGCCGAAGCAGGTGATGAACTGCTCTGTTTAACTGTGGATGCCTCTGACGTCTCTGTGACTTGGGCTGAAGTTCGTCCAGTCGTTGATGCCACAGATGAAACACTGGTTCCCCCAGTAGTGGAAGCTGAAGCAGAGCTGGTAACCTCAGGGCTTGATGGTGATGAACTGCTCTGTTGAACTGTGGTTGCCTCGGACGTCTCTGTGACTTGGGCTGAGGTGCGTCCAGTTGTTGCTGCTGCCGATGAAAAGCTGGTGGCCCCAGTAGTGGAAGCTGAAGCAGAGCTGGTAACATCAGGGCTTGATGGTGATGAACTGCTCAGTTGGACTGTGGTTGCCTCTGATGTCTTTGTGACTTGGGCTGAGGTGCGTCCAGTCGTTGTTTCCGCAGATGAAACACTGGTGCCCCCGATGGTAGAAGCCGAAGCAGGTGATGAACTGCTCTGTTTAACTGTGGATGCCTCTGACGTCTCTGTGACTTGGGCTGAAGTTCGTCCAGTCGTTGATGCCACAGATGAAACACTGGTTCCCCCAGTAGTGGAAGCTGAAGCAGAGCTGGTAACCTCAGGGCTTGATGGTGATGAACTGCTCTGTTGAACTGTGGTTGCCTCGGACGTCTCTGTGACTTGGGCTGAGGTGCGTCCAGTTGTTGCTGCCGCCGATGAAAAGCTGGTGGCCCCAGTAGTGGAAGCTGAAGCAGAGCTGGTAACATCAGGGCTTGATGGTGATGAACTGCTCAGTTGGACTGTGGTTGCCTCTGATGTCTTTGTGACTTGGGCTGAGGTGCGTCCAGTCGTTGTTGCCGCAGATGAAACACTGGTGCCCCCGATGGCAGATGAAACACTGGTTCCCCCAGTAGTGGAAGCTGAAGCAGAGCTGGTAACCTCAGGGCTTGATGGTGATGAACTGCTCTGTTGAACTGTGGTTGCCTCGGACGTCTCTGTGACTTGGGCTGAGGTGCGTCCAGTTGTTGCTGCCGCCGATGAAAAGCTGGTGGCCCCAGTAGTGGAAGCTGAAGCAGAGCTGGTAACATCAGGGCTTGATGGTGATGAACTGCTCTGTTGAACTGTGGTTGCCTCTGATGTCTTTGTGACTTGGGCTGAGGTGCGTCCAGTCGTTGTTGCCGCAGATGAAACACTGGTGCCCCCGATGGCAGATGAAACACTGGTGCCCCCTATGGTAGAAGCCGAAGCAGGTGATGAACTGCTCTGTTTAACTGTGGATGGCTCTGACGTCTCTGTGACTTGGGCTGAAGTTCGTCCAGTCGTTGATGCCACAGATGAAACACTGGTTCCACCAGTAGTGGAAGCTGAAGCAGAGCTGGTAACCTCAGGGCTTGATGGTGATGAACTGCTCTGTTGAACTGTGGTTGCCTCGGACGTCTCTGTGACTTGGGCTGAGGTGCGTCCAGTTGTTGCTGCCGCAGATGAAAAGCTGGTGGCCCCAGTAGTGGAAGCTGAAGCAGAGCTGGTAACCTCAGGGCTTGATGGTGATGAACTGCTCTGTTGAACTGTGGTTGCCTCGGACGTCTCTGTGACTTGGGCTGAGGTACGTCCAGTTGTTGCTGCCGCCGATGAAAAGCTGGTGGCCCCAGTAGTGGAAGCTGAAGCAGAGCTGGTAACATCAGGGCTTGATGGTGATGAACTGCTCAGTTGGACTGTGGTTGCCTCTGAGGTCTTTGTGACTTGGGCTGAGGTGCGTCCAGTCGTTGTTGCCGCAGATGAAACACTGGTGCCCCCGATGGTAGAAGCCGAAGCAGGTGATGAACTGCTCTGTTTAACTGTGGATGCCTCTGACGTCTCTGTGACTTGGGCTGAAGTTCGTCCAGTCGTTGATGCCACAGATGAAACACTGGTTCCCCCAGTAGTGGAAGCTGAAGCAGAGCTGGTAACCTCAGGGCTTGATGGTGATGAACTGCTCTGTTGAACTGTGGTTGCCTCGGACGTCTCTGTGACTTGGGCTGAGGTGCGTCCAGTTGTTGCTGCCGCCGATGAAAAGCTGGTGGCCCCAGTAGTGGAAGCTGAAGCAGAGCTGGTAACATCAGGGCTTGATGGTGATGAACTGCTCAGTTGGACTGTGGTTGCCTCTGATGTCTTTGTGACTTGGGTTGAGGTGCGTCCAGTCGTTGTTGCCGCAGATGAAACACTGGTGCCCCCGATGGTAGAAGCCGAAGCAGGTGATGAACTGCTCTGTTTAACTGTGGATGCCTCTGACGTCTCTGTGACTTGGGCTGAAGTTCGTCCAGTCGTTGATGCCACAGATGAAACACTGGTTCCCCCAGTAGTGGAAGCTGAAGCAGAGCTGGTAACCTCAGGGCTTGATGGTGATGAACTGCTCTGTTGAACTGTGGTTGCCTCGGACGTCTCTGTGACTTGGGCTGAGGTGCGTCCAGTTGTTGCTGCCGCCGATGAAAAGCTGGTGGCCCCAGTAGTGGAAGCTGAAGCAGAGCTGTTAACATCAGGGCTTGATGGTGATGAACTGCTCAGTTGGACTGTGGTTGCCTCTGATGTCTTTGTGACTTGGGCTGAGGTGCGTCCAGTCGTTGTTGCCGCAGATGAAACACTGGTGCCCCCGATGGTAGAAGCCGAAGCAGGTGATGAACTGCTCTGTTTAACTGTGGATGCCTCTGACGTCTCTGTGACTTGGGCTGAAGTTCGTCCAGTCGTTGATGCCACAGATGAAACACTGGTTCCCCCAGTAGTGGAAGCTGAAGCAGAGCTGGTAACCTCAGGGCTTGATGGTGATGAACTGCTCTGTTGAACTGTGGTTGCCTCGGACGTCTCTGTGACTTGGGCTGAGGTGCGTCCAGTTGTTGCTGCCGCCGATGAAAAGCTGGTGGCCCCAGTAGTGGAAGCTGAAGCAGAGCTGTTAACATCAGGGCTTGATGGTGATGAACTGCTCAGTTGGACTGTGGTTGCCTCTGATGTCTTTGTGACTTGGGCTGAGGTGCGTCCAGTCGTTGTTGCCGCAGATGAAACACTGGTGCCCCCGATGGTAGAAGCCGAAGCAGGTGATGAACTGCTCTGTTTAACTGTGGATGCCTCTGACGTCTCTGTGACTTGGGCTGAAGTTCGTCCAGTCGTTGATGCCACAGATGAAACACTGGTTCCCCCAGTAGTGGAAGCTGAAGCAGAGCTGGTAACCTCAGGGCTTGATGGTGATGAACTGCTCTGTTGAACTGTGGTTGCCTCGGACGTCTCTGTGACTTGGGCTGAGGTGCGTCCAGTTGTTGCTGCCGCCGATGAAAAGCTGGTGGCCCCAGTAGTGGAAGCTGAAGCAGAGCTGTTAACATCAGGGCTTGATGGTGATGAACTGCTCAGTTGGACTGTGGTTGCCTCTGATGTCTTTGTGACTTGGGCTGAGGTGCGTCCAGTCGTTGTTGCCGCAGATGAAACACTGGTGCCCCCGATGGTAGAAGCCGAAGCAGGTGATGAACTGCTCTGTTTAACTGTGGATGCCTCTGACGTCTCTGTGACTTGGGCTGAAGTTCGTCCAGTCGTTGATGCCACAGATGAAACACTGGTTCCCCCAGTAGTGGAAGCTGAAGCAGAGCTGGTAACCTCAGGGCTTGATGGTGATGAACTGCTCTGTTGAACTGTGGTTGCCTCGGACGTCTCTGTGACTTGGGCTGAGGTGCGTCCAGTTGTTGCTGCCGCCGATGAAAAGCTGGTGGCCCCAGTAGTGGAAGCTGAAGCAGAGCTGGTAACATCAGGGCTTGATGGTGATGAACTGCTCTGTTGAACTGTGGTTGCCTCGGACGTCTCTGTGACTTGGGCTGAGGTGCGTCCAGTCGTTGTTGCCGCAGATGAAACACTGGTGCCCCCGATGGTAGAAGCCGAAGCAGGTGATAAACTGCTCTGTTCAACTGTGGATGCCTCTGACGTCTCTGTGACTTGGGCTGAAGTTCGTCCAGTCGTTGATGCCACAGATGAAACACTGGTTCCCCCAGTAGTGGAAGCTGAAGCAGAGCTGGTAACCTCAGGGCTTGATGGTGATGAACTGCTCTGTTGAACTGTGGTTGCCTCGGACGTCTCTGTGACTTGGTCTGAGGTGCGTCCAGTTGTTGCTGCCGCCGATGAAAAGCTGGTGGCCCCAGTAGTGGAAGCTGAAGCAGAGCTGGTAACATCAGGGCTTGATGGTGATGAACTGCTCAGTTGGACTGTGGTTGCCTCTGATATCTTTGTGACTTGGGCTAAGGTGCGTCCAGTCGTTGTTGCCGCAGATGAAACACTGGTGCCCCCGATGGCAGATGAAACACTGGTTCCCCCAGTAGTGGAAGCTGAAGCAGAGCTGGTAACCTCAGGGCTTGATGGTGATGAACTGCTCTGTTGAACTGTGGTTGCCTCGGACGTCTCTGTGACTTGGGCTGAGGTGCGTCCAGTTGTTGCTGCCGCCGATGAAAAGCTGGTGGCCCCAGTAGTGGAAGCTGAAGCAGAGCTGGTAACATCAGGGCTTGATGGTGATGAACTGCTCAGTTGGACTGTGGTTGCCTCTGATGTCTTTGTGACTTGGGCTGAGGTGCATCCAGTCGTTGTTGCACCAGATGAAACACTGGTGCCCCCGATGGTAGAAGCCGAAGCAGGTGATGAACTGCTCTGTTTAACTGTGGATGCTTCTGACGTCTCTGTGACTTGGGCTGAAGTTCGTCCAGTCGTTGATGCCACAGATGAAACACTGGTTCCCCCAGTAGTGGAAGCTGAAGCAGAGCTGGTAACCTCAGGGCTTGATGGTGATGAACTGCTCTGTTGAACTGTGGTTGCCTCGGACGTCTCTGTGACTTGGGCTGAGGTGCGTCCAGTTGTTGCTGCCGCCGATGAAAAGCTGGTGGCCCCAGTAGTGGAAGCTGAAGCAGAGCTGGTAACATCAGGGCTTGATGGTGATGAACTGCTCAGTTGGACTGTGGTCGCCTCTGATGTCTTTGTGACTTGGGCTGAGGTGCGTCCAGTCGTTGTTGCCGCAGATGAAACACTGGTGCCCCCGATGGTAGAAGCCGAAGCAGGTGAAACACTGGTGCCCCTGATGGTAGAAGCCGAAGCAGGTGATGAACTGCTCTGTTTAACTGTGGATGCCTCTGACGTCTCTGTGACTTGGGCTGAAGTTCGTCCAGTCGTTGATGCCACAGATGAAACACTGGTTCCCCCAGTAGTGGAAGCTGAAGCAGAGCTGGTAACCTCAGGGCTTGATGGTGATGAACTGCTCTGTTGAACTGTGGTTGCCTCGGACGTCTCTGTGACTTGGGCTGAGGTGCGTCCAGTTGTTGCTGCCGCCGATGAAAAGCTGGTGGCCCCAGTAGTGGAAGCTGAAGCAGAGCTGGTAACATCAGGGCTTGATGGTGATAAACTGCTCAGTTGGACTGTGGTTGCATCTGATGTCTTTGTGACTTGGGCTGAGGTGCGTCCAGTCGATGTTGCCGCAGATGAAACACTGGTGCCCCCGATGGTAGTAGCCGAAGCAGGTGATGAACTGCTCTGTTTAACTGTGGATGCCTCTGATGTTTCTTTGACTTGGGCTGAAGTTCGTCCAGTCGTTGATACCACAGATGAAACACTGGTGGCCCCAGTAGTGGAAGCTGAAGCAGAGCTGGTAACCTCAGGGCTTGATGGTGATGAACTGCTCTGTTGAACTGTGGTTGCCTCGGACGTGTCTGTGACTTGGGCTGAGGTGCGTCCAGTCGTTGTTGCCGCAGATGAAACACTGGTGCCCCCGATGGTAGAAGCCGAAGCAGGTGATGAACTGCTCTGTTTAACTGTGGTTGCCTCGGACGTCTCTGTGACTTGGGCTGAAGTTCGTCCAGTCGTTGATGCCACAGATGAAACACTGGTTCCCCCAGTAGTGGAAGCTGAAGCAGAGCTGGTAACCTCAGGGCTTGATGGTGATGAACTGCTCTGTTGAACTGTGGTTGCCTCGGACGTCTCTGTGACTTGGGCTGAGGTGCGTCCAGTTGTTGCTGCCACAGATGAAAAGATGGTGGACGCTGTGGACTCTGGCGAAGCAGTGGTCACCTGTGATGTTGAACTTGTGGAGACGAAACCTGTTGCTGCAGTGTCCTTGCCAGTCGTCTGCTTGGTGTCTGGGGAAAAGGTGGTCTCCCGCGGGCCAGTTGTCATCAGGGTGGAGGGCGAGCCAGAGGTCTGAGTGCTTACCGGCACCGAGCTGGGAACCTCAGGGCTTGATGGTGATGAACTGCTCTGTTGAACTGTGGTTGCCTTGGACGTCTTTGTGACTTGGGCTGAGGTTCGTCCAGACGTTGCTGCCAGAGATGTAACGTCGGTGCCCCCTGTGGTGAAAACCAAAGAAGAGCTGGTAGCCTCAGGGCTTGATGGTGATGAACTGCTCTGTTGAACTGTGGTTGCCTCTGACATCTCTGTGACTTGTGCTGAGGTGCGTCCAGTCGTTTCTGCCGCAGGTGAAACACTGGTGCCCATAGTTGTGAAAGCCGAAGCATTGGTTGCAGTTGTCTTGTCAGTCGTGTTCTTGGCAGATGAAATGTTTGTTGACTGAGTTTGGAACACTGAATTTGTTTTTAAAGTTGTATTTGAAAAAAATATCTTCGTTGTCACTGATTCTAATCTTTCTTTTTTGTCCTCAGTGGAAAATGAATTGATGTAGGATGGCAAAGGAAAGTGTTTATTTGTTCCATTTGAACCCAAATGTTCTGCGTCAGTTGTCTTTTCAGTGGTTGCCAGTGTCGAGGTATTTTGTTTTATATGGTCTCCATGCACAACAAACTGAACATCTCCATCAGAGGTTTGCACATGGGTCAATGTTGAATTGCTCATTTCTTCTCTGGTTTTTTCTACTTTCAGCGTTTTATGTCTAACAGTCTTTGGCCTTGTTATATTTTGCTCTGTATTTTCAACTCCTGTTGAGAAGCAGAATAGCAAATCATAGGTTACCTTTCAATATATTAGTGGTGTTGACATCATCACATCACAATATACACACCTGTTGCATACTCACTCGTCCTTTCTTGCCAATATAGATATACGTATATGTATTGTTGTAGTTTATAGTATACTTGCAATGTATTTTATTGCATTTTCATGGGATGGGGTAGCCTTGGCAGCTAGTGTTATTCCCATGAGCCAGAGATGGGCAGTATTTCAATGACTTGTATTTGAAATACTAGTTCATTTGCTTTTGAGTATTTTGTAATTTGTATTTGATAGGGGCGATGTAATTTGTATCAAAATACTTTAGAGTGGAGTAATTTTGTATTTAAAATACTCAAATTACTTTCTCCAGTGTTTAGGCAGAAGGAGATTTTTTTTCTATCGGATTCTACCACGAGATCATCTGATCTGCCTCTGAATGTCATTGTCGAATCAGTCAATTTGCCAAAAGTGTTGCTTCTTATGGCCCGCCCCTTTTTGGGGCGAAAAGGAAATCACCCCAGATCTCTCTCATTGACTCTCATGTTAAATCATTTTTTTTCACAAAACAGGGTTGTGGTCGAAAACTTAGAATGCTGTCTTGATCCTTGTCAATTTATCTTCACTAGTACACCGACTTAAAGGAGGTTCTTTCAAAGAGTGAATCGAGTTGTTGCACTGAACGTTAGCCATCTTGACACAATGTGACTTGATGAAAGCCGTGTGATGTCCTTATACGGAATTAGAGCTAAGGTCCGGGACGCGATCTGGCACTCCGCGCCTGGGCGAGACTCTCCACTTTGTGAATGAGGCGCACCTCTCCTAGGACGCGATCTGGCACTCCGCGCCTGGGCGAGATGCTCCACTTTGGGAGACAGTGGGATTTTGTATTTTGTATCAAAATACATTTTGATGTATTTTTGCGCATCTCTGCCATGAGCCTATAGTCCTTTCTTAAACTGGCCATATACCATAAAAATGAATTTGAAGATGTTACCAAAACTAGTTGCCTACAAAAACATACCTCACTTAAAAACCATACCTTTAATATAGCCTATATGAAAATATGTTTCACCAGTCTGACTGGTACACAGAGAAGCTACATAGTATGGCTAATATGACGTGTGCTGTTGGGGAGCAGTGGAAGATTGAACATAACAATGTAACAGAATGTAACAGAAATTAATAAATGACAAACAAGCAATTTTGGGAGACAGTGGGACGCTTCTTCGACAAGCCAACAGTGATAGCAGACTTTAAAAAAAAAACACTGTTAACCTTTCACCCTCATTCATGTCTGCTAAGATCTGACAACCAGGAAACAAAAGTATCTGTTACACAGCCACAAAACCTGACTTTTTGAAAAGCTAATCGCTAGCTAGAGTAGGCTATTTACGGAAAATCAGTGAGCAACGAGTCCTATCGATAGCATCTGCATTTTAGTCAGATATATAACCAGACAAACAGGTGCAGTCAGTTCTAGATCCATAACATCATATATCTGAAAGATGATGACAATTTAGGTGTTTAGTAAACATTGTTAAAAAAATGAAGGGGTCCAGATTTAGGCTACATAGGTAGGCTAGAATTACCAGAACAGCATGTTACTGCAAAGCCTTGTTTCATCATCATCATTGTCGAAAAATAAATCCCGACGGGATGAACAGGACCCCGACAGGCAGGTTATTTTACGTTTACTTGCCAAAACGATTGAACACAGTCCTCCAAAATAGGTCGTTCTGTTAATGATTGTGTTGACTTTATTATACGGCTCTTCAGAATGTTGCAAAAAGTTCCGTTGATTTGAATGGGCCACCCCAAATTTAGCAGGTCTGTTATTTCTTAATTTTCACCGCTGCGAAATATGTATGACCCCTGTCATTGGCAACGGGTTTTATGCTTTTAATTCACATCTTTCATATGATTCCGCAAGTAGTTCATTAAACTTAACGGAAAGTCATTGTAACTTGAATTCAGCAAGTAATGGGTTGTTACCCAACACCTGCAACTTAAACGTTATTTTGTGAGAATAACTATTTTTATTAACGGAAATCACGAAACGGCAACCACATTAGCCTATTAAAAAGACATATTTTGGAGGAATGTCTGTCATTATCGAAAAATAAATCCCGACGGGATGAACAGGACCGCATGGCCATAGACATATTTCGACATATAGCCTATGACTTATATAGACATAAATATAGACATATGTATATGTATATGGTTTTGGCCACCTTAAAATAAGCTGCGCACGGGGCCGTGTTCATCCAGTCAGGATTAATATTTCGATAATGACCGCAGGACTAGTCATTATCCCCTACATAATGCTGATGAAAAAAACCCGGTAGTAGTGCAATTGAAGTGTTTGTGATCTTTCTGAACATTAAGTAATGGTCACATTTAGACTGATATCTTATCTGATGGCAGTACGTCCGTGTTTATATCTGTTCTGAAAGGTGGAGTTTGAAATAAAATGATCAAACCCATCTCAATTCCAAAGTCCACTTTTACAAAGAGAGAAATATTTTCAGCGCCACTATTTCTTTTACTGTAATGACACTATTTAACCACTAGATGGATCTGAATCCTTCAGACTGCTCATTGATGCCACCTGTAAGGACTGGCACTAGAAAGTTTTCTATCTTGCATTGTTTGTTAAATTTATCTCGTACAAAAAGAGTGAATAGTGCCTTTTCTAAAGCCTTGTTGACAGATTATTGCATTTCAATAAGCCATCTTAAAATACAGCGTGATGATATATTTTGGAATTATGACACTTGAAGCTTGTGCAATATGTGCGCTAAAAAGTTTGACAAAACCATGCAATAACAAATAGCATATTCTGTCATAAGACATCAGAACAGCCAGTGTCCAATGATATTACAGTTTTCTGTTACAGTGTTCAGTAGCCTACTTGTCGTGACAATATTATAGATAGTGTTCAATGCCATAACTGCCTGCACCACCATCTAGTAAATTCAGAGAGCACCTCCTTTCCTAACTTGCACTTCCTCTCCCTTCCTCTTCCTTTTTCTACTTCTCCTTATCCTTCCTCTAATGCTATCTCCATTAACTAGGTAGTACTTAACTCGCACTTACAGTAGTAACATTTGATTTCTTATGTAAAATAGTATTTATTGTTACACTAAGTCTCTATTGCTCGTAGCTTGATTGTCCTCTCCCATACGTCGCTTTGGATAAAAGCGTCTGCTAAATGTAAATGTAAATATAGATGCCATAATGCTATGCTATAACCATCTGTTTTGATTAAATGAGAATAAAAGACTAAAACATACAGTTTGGACACACCTTCTCATTTTTTGAGAAGTTTTTTCTTTACTTTTATTTTTTTCTACATGGTATATAACACTTTTTTAGTACATCATTCCATATGTTTTCTTTCGTAGTTTGAATTTCTTAAGTATTAATCTACAATGTAGAAAATAATAAAAGTAAAGAAAACACTTCATTATTAAAGGTGTGTCGAAACTTTTGACTGGTACTGTACAAGTAGATATGGATGATCTTGAGCAAAATATGACATTGATAATGTGAGGTGCCACAACACTGACGCAGTAAGCTTCCCGGTGTTCTCCAAAAAGGGAAAACATCATTGCACTCTTTCTCAGTATAGTGAAGGTAAATAGTTTTTAATTTGTATTAGTTAGGAGAGGCTTTGTGGTGCCATGTAACCAGGCCACTGTTTGACAGAGGTTTACTCATTAAGCACAGTAGGCAAGAGTGAAATCCAATCAATCTCAATAATTTCAGAGATCATGTTCAATAGCAAAAACAACTACATTCATTGATGAAAGGACAACATGAGTGTCACATCCTGTACTGCTTGTGCATAGCACTCCATAGTGAATTCATTTAGCCTTTAATTTCACTAATGTCATTACCCACTAAACTAACCCGTTTTCTTAAAGGACATCCACACGCACGCACTGGTTTAATATCTTGATGTGATATTGATGTTGCTGTAATCTTTAAGTGCACACCGCCTGTTAAGAAAAGAAGTAGCAGTGCTTTCGCGGTTCATGCCTGCAGAAATATAAGACACTGTCCCTCTTACCTGAATCTGTTGCAGCAGAAGTCATGATCATTATAATAAATAATGTCAACTGAGAGAGGCTTCTTCTCCATCCAAACCCTGTGACAGTCATCTTATCTTCCTCAGAAGCTTCCAGAGACAACTTTATGATTTCAAATCTTGTACAATCGATTGAGGATTTTAGATGTTTAATCACACAAATAAATTAATGAAAGTCCAATAAGTCATAACATTGTCGCAACTCCGACACATTTGTTTAAATGATTGGTTTTCAGTGTTGATACATCCACTCGCTTCACACACTTAATCCCTCAGTCGTGTGTGTGGTCAAAGTAAGAACGCTGGATGATCGGGGAGTTGATGTACTGTCGCTCACACCCTGAGCAAACTTGCCATCGGAATGAGCACATTAGGGGCAGTCCTCACTACAGCGGCCCTCTGAAGAGGAAAGCTGTTTGCACTTCCTTCAGCAGAACTCATAATTCTCCACTTAAAGAGATGATAGCACTGATAGCAGTAAACATGAACAACTGTAAATAGCCATCTTCTCAAGGGCTGCGTGAGGTGAAAGCTCAAAGCAGGCAACACCCACTCACATGCCTGACAGATCGGTAGGACCCCCCCCCGCCTTCACACAAATATACACCCACACACGTGCAGACACACACACACACACACACAAGCAGACATACACACCTTAATTGTCCAATGTATCTTCTCATTGGACACATGTAGAAGGGTGGAGGGGGGATTTAAAGTACACTTTCCATAACAATAGTTACTCTGCTTTAAAGGCGAGGAAAATAACTACTTGAATTCATTTAATCCCCCCAAAAAATGAGGAAAATTCCTGTTTCCAATTTTAGACAAAAACTTTTAGTTTGAGCTCTCATTCTCAGATTACTTTCTTCTATTTACATCTAATGAAATCTATTTTTCTTAACTTTTTATTCACTTACTTTTATCCTTTACATTTACATTTAGCAGACTCTTTTGTCCAAAACGAAATACAAGGGAGAGAACAGTTAAGCTACAAGCATTAGAACCCAAATGTAACAATAAATACTACTTACATAGGAAAATAAAAATAATCTAAATAAAACCAACGTGGAACTACAAATGAGAATAGTCTGGATTGCCGTACTTGCACAGACGGCAGAGCCAAACGACGCTCACTAGACGAGCGCAGCATCCTGGGTGTAACATTTGCCCTTACAAGAGCATTTAGGTAGGTGGGAGCAGACCCAGCAAGCACTCTGTAGTCAAGCATAAGTGACTTGAACTTAATGCGAGCAGCTACAGGCAGCCAGTGGAGCTCAATGAGTAGCCTTTCATTTATATTTCAATACTAAATAACTCCAGGTATTCATCCTGTTTGTGCCTCCAATGCATTCTTTGCACTTTCTTTGAGGAAACGTGGCATTAATATAAGCTTGCAATGTGTTGTCATACAGCATGGATCAAATACTCATTAATCAAATAGATACTCTTCAATGTTCAACCTCAAATCAACAGTGCAGTCAATAAAACAATCAACCCTTCAAAGTCTATGTTGGATATTAATAAAAAAGTGGACTATAACTTACACCTGTATTTTTCCACTCAGCTGCTGTAGGTGCACTTACATACATTTAAGGGCACACTTAAGGACTGCCTTGGCATAATCCAATTAATCATCACAATGAATGATTACTCTTCGCTGTGCAAACCATTTCACAGTATTTGGAAACAATTAAAAAGACATACAAAGGCATGCATAAGTCAAAAGATATGAACATTTCAAACAAATCAACTTCTTGAGGTTAACAGGATAACAGGTTAACAGATTAACGTTTCATCTTAAATGCTGAATATAGCCTACGTAAATATACTTGAAAAATGACACCTCTCTGAGAGAACTTTTTTGATTCAACTCATATACCCTCATAGACAAAAACTAGACTAATGTTATTACTGTTGTTGTTGTTATATCCTCAGTTATACATTATGCTGTATAATGCTTTGGAGAAGAGTAATCTTCTAAATAATGCAACATAAACAAATACTTCTCCTGAATATAATGACATTTATCACTATTACATACAAAAAAGTTTCAACGGCAAGAGCAGCGAAGAGGAGGGAGGGGCAGGAGTAACAGGACCCTTCTAAAGCTTCAAGAGTCCCTCTGTGATTCCCAAAACTAACATGTTGTGAAGGCATTGGAAAATAACCTTTAAAATGTGGTGGCTTTGGGCCAAAATATGGGGTAGGTTCATGGCATTGTTTACAGACCCCAGAATAAAGGTCCCCAAACTGGTGTGTGTGGAGGGCAGGGGTTCTTCGCTGTTTCAGTCCAGGGAGAGGGTGGGACCCCCATTTAACGCATCATTTAACGAGAGGCGTGCGGTTTCTCTCCTGTCACACACTGCACTTTGATCCCTTCTTTTTGCCATTCAATTACCATCTACGTCGCTGTTAATAGCATGCGGGTTACGCATGGGAATGGAATTTTCTCCTATTGTTTCTGAAATACTGTGTATCACAATTGTTCAGCTATCTCCTTCAAAAGGCCTCCAATGTTTATTTTGTTTTCTTTTGTGGTGAGATGTGGTGTCACACTGAAGCGCATTTGACTACACGTTAGTTAGGTCAAACTTCACCTTGTGCCCATGCCAAATACTTGAATCATCGATTAGAGTGAATATAGGTGTGCACTGCAGCTTGTGATAACGTTTATGACCTATCAAACTTGTCAACAATAAAGTGATAACACTATACCTCAGAAATCAAAGAGAGTTGCATAACTGACATAACATTACGCTTTCAGCCAAGGCAATTTACAAAACAGCAGACGTAAGATTTCCTCAGTATGTGCTTCGTGGGTATCAAACCATTAACTTGTTGTTTTTTAGTTCCTTACCCTAGTCAAATAGGAGCACTAGTAGAGCCACAGAAACACGCACACAGCATTTTATAGATCTGTTTGACAGTGTAATATCAAAAGCTGTGTGTACCTCAGAAACACGTTTTCCCTTTCCATAAAATAATTACACCCTGAATCCCAAGTAGGATCCTAAACAGGTATATAGTTAAGGGCAGTGCAAAACACTTTCAGACATGTTAATGGTGTGTTTTTTACGTCCATTTTATCAGCAGATGTGTAAACTGATTACCATGCTCTGCCCTCTCGCAGCTCTGTTGACATGTTGTTGTTAATTTATGTCTGTTTCTATTGACTTTATACTATCTTGCCAAATGTATAACTATTGTTTTATAACCTAAAGCAGGAACTCCCTCCGGTGCCATAGTTGTGAAAGAGAGCGCAGATGCGGCCAGATCAGGGCCAGAACAGGCCCGGACTCAGCTGCTTTCTGGGTCCTCACTGCCCCTCCCAAGTAACACTATGCAACACTTTGACACTTTTTGAGGTATGGTTTTATAGGCAACTAGTTTTGGTACCATCCTTAAATTCATTTTGATAGAATATGTTCATGTGTAGGACAGATAAACACCTGTCTTCCCTGTCCTCCTGGATAGGTAGTTAGCTTACTAGTTTTGGAACAGCACTCCGTATTGCTGCTTTAACTTTCCACAGGGTTTGCTTCTTCTTACCGTCTATGGTACTGCCACAGGCCGATGCCCACCCTGCCCCACCCAACGAGTGGGAGTTTTTCTATAGCTACGGCTGCCTTGAGGTTGCTGTTGTAGAGGTTAGGTCATGGCTGGTGTTAAATGCATTGAGCCAATACTCATTCTAACAACTTGACCCTTAACATGGAGCTGTATGTTCTGAATGTTGGGTAAGGAAAGAGTGAAGGCGGGAGAGGGGGCTGTTAAACATGCAAGTCATTTCTTTGAGACAACAACTGTTCACCGTTTGTGGCGGGGTCGATGTTGTGCTGGAAAGCCCAAGACCTCCTGCCACTCCCCTGGTCAAGTGGCTTGTGACGACAGTTCTGTTAATCTGTACAGTTTCCCTTTCCCAGTCAAGAGGCTGTGACAGTTCAAGATGGACAGTCTCTGTTGATGTTGTGCAAGATCAGGGCGACACTTTTACAGAAAGTATTGCTATAAATAGGAACGGCCTTGACAGCAATCACTTGAACTACAGTGACGGAGGCTCTTGACATTTACATAAGAACCCACACCTTTGTGTAACAACTTAGTTCTCTATTTCAAATCAGGCTATCCCCAGCAGCAAAAAAAGAGAGAGAGAAAAAGTAAATCACAGTGTTGATCAGCACAGGAGTGGTTGAGAAAGCCTTCTGCTCTGCACGTCCAAAACAACCAAGGAATAGTTACTACAAAAAGAGATCAAATTACTTCAAAAAGGTACCACGGGCTGGCTAAGAGCTCTGGGTTGTGCATTACAGATACCTTTTCACAAGGCATGTTTAAGACAATGAGACAATGAGGCAAGGCTCAGCAAACAATTGAGTATAAGTCATCCAAGCACAAGAGGCAAAAAAAGATAATTGCCAACAATCAGAAGATGCTGCAGGATAGGTTTGGAGAGACAAATGAGGCTGTTCACCACTGCAAGCGGTTTCTGTAACGGTATACAACTACATTGAGATTATACTGTTTCTATTTGGCTAAATACCACTTCCTAACACAGACAAAGTTTAGGGCTTAGACCCTTCATAAAGACAATGGTGCTGAGATATAAGGCCAGTAATTCTGTCAGTTATCCCCTTACGTTCATGTTATAACTTATGTTACGCAAATATAGGTGTTACCTTTCAGCTTTTCCACTTGTTGGGCTAGTCTCGTTTACAGCTTGGGTTACCTCTCTGATGCTGGCATGCATTTATTGGAGCAGTTTACTTTGACAGTAGCTTATCACTTCTCAGTTTCCATTTGTTGTAGTTACAAGATTAAAATCTCAATCAGTAGGCAATGTTGCCAAGTGTATGCCCATAAAACCCTTAAAGGTACAATTGGCCAATTGGTCCAATTCAGGGAATTGCTCCTCACTCTTCTATAGGAGTCTGCTCAGTGTTTATGCTATTAAAAAAAAAACCTAGTGGCCGTATACAGTACTGGCTCTGTTAATGGAAATCAAACATCCCAAGCATCTCAGGATTTCAACATTTCACCACTTTTCCATGAACTGTAATGAAATCGCCATGACATTTCACAACCTACAAATACATAAAACTGCATACTTTAGAGCACAGATTGAGTCGTATCACTTCAGTTGACATAGTCTAATAGATAAGTAACGGAAAAAGGTTGTTTAATTTCCATTTCAGTGGAAAACCTCCCAGGACCAAACTCACTACATAAATTGTAGGATAATACCTCTTGTTTTCCTGTACTATTTTCCTCCTGTAATTAAGGTTGTTGACCTTTCCCCACTATTAGACCTGAAATCCCCATTCCATTAACAGAGCCAGTATTTCCTCATCTAGTGTGTAGAAACACCCTGTATAAACCTGTCTAGCTCTTCCAGCATGGAATCTTATCTGATTGTAATAGTGGTTTGCTCCTCTAGTCGAGTGACTGTAAGAAATGATTCATATTAATTTTAATATAAGATGAATATGAATAAGAATATATAAGGATACGCTGTATAGAGAAGCCGTATAGAATAGGACTACATCTTCAGAAAGAGAAGTAACAAGGAAGTTATTTTGCGCTCAAAATGGAGGGGAAAAACCTTGAGACTTAATTGCCTGAGCATTAATCTTTGGATATCTGAAAAGTATATTTATCATCATGTCATATCAACACTGATATCATTATTATTGTTGTTCCATAAATTTGAGTAATTAATTTAGACTGGTTGTTTCCTCAAAATTGTTTCCTGAATTTATACTGAGCCAACAAGGAAGAAAAACAATCTGTGCACATTGAGCCTCTCTCTTGACTTGGGAACTCAACTGTTGCTATGCTTTCATAACGTTTACTTATCTACCTTTCTGCAACTCTACCACATATTTCCTTAATTGATCAATGACCTTTTATCAAAGAGACCATGCCTTTTGTCTCCCTGGAAATATACTTTGCTCTTGAGCAAAACTCAAACAGTGATCGAGATATACAGATTGACACAGTTCACTTCCTTTTAATACTACATTTTCATACAAAGTAAAAAAAAGAAGCAAACTAACACTGCTGACCATAACGTAAATCTGCCAACTGTGAGTTTCTAGAAAAGACTATGATTTCACATTGCTGCAAGTTATCGAATGACATCCATTGTGTTTAATGAAAACAAAATAAACAAGTCCAAGATGGCGGGACAAATAAATATCCTCAACATACACCTCAGAGAGAGAGCAGGAAACCTCCGTCTCAGTGGAGTGCGCTTCAGGAAACACACAGTCTTTCTGATGGCCCGTGGCCATTCTGGAGCCTGGCGGACGGTGGCGGCCTACTGCTCCGGCCGATGCTCTGTGGCCTCCTCTGGGTTCTCAGCGGCGGCGGCGGCGGCCGTGGCTGCCTCCAGCTCAGCTGTCGCCCTTCGCCTCTCTGCCTCCGTCACCGTCATGGGGTGGAGAGGGAAAAACCCTGCCAGCCCTGGAAACAGAGGGGGGAAGAGAGGAGACCGAAGAGGCGTCACTGAAGATTCCTCATGAAATGAGACGTACTAAGTAAGGGATAATGTATAGAACGCAGGTCATTATCGGGAAAATAAGCCCCGACAGGGCGAACAGCACCCCGACTTGAAGCTTACACACACTGGCCAGACAAACTCCAACATTCCATAGTTGGCTGAGGAGTAAATCATTTTTGGAAGAGATGGCTGTCAATTACGCCGCACTAACAGCCTGTTCAGAAAACTGTAACCAGTTCAAAAAGATGGAAATTACTAATCAAATAGTTTAGAGTTATAAAAGGATAGTGTTTCAGATTGTATTTTTTCTCCCAAATTACAAAAACGTATAAATCACAATGTTATCTTATTGTGACTCATGAACCGGAAATACTCTGGAATCTGAGGTCTAGCGATCCCATCCCAAGTCAACATATGATGTTTAATCTTTGATGACGGTTGAGGCATCAGAAGATAACAGGGTTGGGTATGGCCACAGGGTTGAGCTATCACATACCATCAAAATAGTTTGCCTTTAATACAATATTCTTGTAATTTTTTTTACATTTTACAATACAGCAAGTATTCTACAATACATTGTGATTAATTTCCCCTATAAATTCAGTTTTGAATACTAATAGTCTCTGCAACCATCTTGGTGCGGTACATTTGTTCTCAACTCTGACTTCATTTCCAATTTCCACTGTGACGCATGAGAAGGTCTTGCGCCTCTTTGTGACTGTATGCAAGGCAATAAAGACGGAAGGGGTTTCAAAGCCACCAGACAGATAAGGAGTGGCCAGTGACGATGAACAAAACATAACTAAGAAATAATTAGCCCATGAGACTAACAGTGTTAAAAAGATAAACCTTTGTGAAATAAGAATAGAGTTTAATTGTCATTGTGCACACACAACGAAATTCGCTTGTGCAACCACTAAAAAAAAAACAATGCTCACATCCGCATACACACTTCAACCACACTAAAGCACATTAAAGCATGCTTGCATCCACCCACTCACTCACACATACATGTATTAAAAAGAAATAACATAATGTGGGCATTGTGCTTATTCGTATACTCACCTAAAAGTTTGGCCACAGGCTTGGTTGGATGTGCCCCACAGCCAATCCAATACTTAATCCGGTCGTAATTGAAAGCGACCAACTTCTCATTGTGAATATTGGGCAGAGGATCGTACGATCCTAACTGCTCTATGTATTTGCTGTCCCGAGCTCTCTTGTTGTATGCGGCCACAATGCGATAAAATGGTCGGTTGGTTGCACCACCAAGAGACATTCTGATGACCACATGACCCCCGTGGTAGGTCTTCAACAGCAGGGAAGCTGTGAGATGACAATAAAATATACATTCAGAATTGTCCTCACATCACACGCACAGCGTCACATCAAGGCATCATAAAAGTACAAATTAGAAGCTTTTAAAATGAATAAACCTAAATCCCACCAACATATTTTAAATGTAGCATTGTATGTCTCTCATACTTTTTAGGTATGTTTTACTATCCTTTATTGTATCCCCCCCCCCAGGCTGTATTTTGTTTTATTTCCTCTCTCTACTATTAGGCTTTTTATTTCTACAATTAACTTCTGCAGTTTGTTTACACCGTAGTACACACTTGCTACATAAATAAAGCTTTGTAATTAAGTATTATTACAATTGTGTAACTCATTTAACTTGTCATGACTCATAAGGTGCCTGTTCTTTGTTTGTCATGGCTTGATCTGCAGGCTAAACCTACCACCAAACAGTGAAGTGCAGTGCACACTTTAGACTGTGATACAGAGGAACACTCCCATTTATAAAGCTGCTGTATAACTTACTACTGTTCTGGGCAGAAAAATGATTATGTTAACAGAGACCTGGGGTACAATAACAAAAATCTACAACAATGATACTGAAAAAAAGCCTTCTATTCTGTCCACCAAGTGGACTTTAGCTTATACACTGATCTTTACATGAGATATCTAGGCTTATTTACATACAACTTCACTTACTCACACACTCAATGAGGTTTGTGGGTTAATGGAAGGACCAAGTGCATGCTTTGCACAACTCCAACTAAAAGGAAGGGCAGAAGTGACAGTACTAACACGTAAACGAGCGAATACTTACAGAGATGAACCATGGTACCTCCTCACGTCTTCATGCAAGAAAAGTAGTAAAGATCTAGAAAGGGCAAAATAAGA
Source organism: Sprattus sprattus (assembly GCF_963457725.1). Classification (NCBI taxonomy): domain Eukaryota; kingdom Metazoa; phylum Chordata; class Actinopteri; order Clupeiformes; family Clupeidae; genus Sprattus; species Sprattus sprattus. The sequence goes on along the minus strand of NC_137908.1, from coordinate 7,278,455 downwards.
CACATTTAAATCAAGTGTCTTTTACCACAGGGCTGTACATGAGCTGCGGCAACATTTAGACCAGCCATCCCACTACCCCATACCCGCAAATAAATACAAGACGACTATACATTTACGTATTTTGTATGTATAAATAGATAGCCATGTGGTAGCTTAAGTCTTCTACAGAACATCAAAACAATTAGCTGCATAGCTAGCGTTACCTGACTATTGCCAATTGGCTATTTCGATAAATGAAGCTTCCTGGATTACTAGATCATGCATCATAAAAGTGAAACAAAAAATACCTGAGTTATAGGGACTCTGAACTGGGTTAACTTCTCGTATTCGCTGGACAAATAGACATTTAAAATTCCCTGGTGGACGACAGACCCAATGTGACATTCATTATCAAGGAACGGTCTAAGGTTGATGACGTTTTCAACACGTTCTTCTGTGGGAAATCGACAACATAGCACAATAGCGCCATCTACCCATTAGGAGTTTAGGAAGGTTTCTCGAGGTTTTTCGAATAACACGAATGGCATTTCGCACTTAGCACTTTGCGAAACAGACGCACTTTGCTAACTACTTCTAATAAATAATGGCATTATGTTGAATCTGATTCAGAAGGCCACGTCAACCTTGTATTGGCAAACTGTTCAGTCCATCAGCCCTCACAATTTAAAGTCTGATAAAAGCCCGTAGCTCATCCAAAGACTTTTTAGACACCATCCACCAGGTGGCACTGGTGTATTAAAAATAACCTGATGCCAATTACTTCATTGGAAGGCCATCCGTTTCATGTTGTGTATTTCAAGGCCTAGGAATATGAGAATCCATCTGATCTCGTTGAACAGGACTGAGACGGTCCAGATTTCCAAACTGCAGGCCTTATATCAGGTAGCATGCATTCCACCCTTTTCAGCAGACGGTAACATGTATACGTATTCAGAGGTACAGTATGTGTACTGTAGGCTACGTAGAAATATAGGTCTACTTTTTGAAGATCCACCAGTAGCTAAAACAGGAAGTTGTGTTAACTGTCATGTATTTATACCATAGTCACCTCCTCAATATGATTTCATGCCTACTGGTTAGTCACTGTTGTAGTGATGTTAGTGAACCACTAAGGAAGACCAAGGATTCTTCATGTCAATGCTTATTTCCTGTGACAGGAAAAAAGCAATTTATTTGTGATCATAGTTCCCATTTTGCCTGGTAGCTTAGATCTGTTGCAATACTATACGAGTATATAGTTTATGTTATAGTTTATCTTATAGCTGATTTTTATAGACTTCCTATCATGGAATGGGTCATCGTGACCATACGTGGATTGGTTGTTAGGTGTCTGACGATTCTACAACACACACACACCCTTGTCTTTTTGTGTGCTGTTACTAACTAGTGTCATTGACTTCAACAGTCTATAAAGACGTCAACAGTCTGAATGCAGCCTCTTTATCTGAGCACTGCTCTGCACACGATAAGCATGACTATATAAGCATGTCTGTGTTCTTCGTTACATGCTTTCAAACCTTTTTTCATTGAAATATTGGTATTCGTTTGTATCATGTTTACAATCTATTATGTGTGTCCTGTATTGTAGACACTGCACTGGTGAAGATACTTCTCCTGGGTACACAGTAGGCCAGGACCACCTCTGTTTTAGTCAATGCAATTTAAAATGTCTAAGATTTGTAAAGGTTTTTGACAATATGTTTATTTATTTAAATGCCTGAATAGATATTGTAATCTAAATCAATAGTTTGTTATATGTATAGTGCTAATCATGATTATTTTCTTTATGATCAGTTTTTCTCCCTTTGAATGTTGTCACATGCATGCCACTGGAAAACAGTGAGTGGGAACAAATCCCCAATTACATTGCGTTTATTGTTGTCCACAAACAATAAGTCCCGATAGATATAGTGGTAGTGGAATTAACGTCAGATTTGCAATCAATTGGCTGCCATATGAACTGGAAATAAACACGATTTTTTTTTGCATTTTTGTTATATTTATACTATTCCTTTGTCATGTCCTCAAACTCAAGTTTTTCCATTTGAGCCACAAGTAAATCACGAGCCCCAAACTACCCTGTTCCTTCCATGATCTCCACAGCCATGGCGTGCCCCAGAATGCTCACGTCAGGAAACACGTCATTGCTTCCCTGACCACCACTGTAACGACCTGGGCGAAATGAATAGACACTTCACACAGTGGCACAGCACACCAAATTCATCTTACATGGTGAATCGGCCCTGCATGATCAACTGAAAAACTCTCATTGATTCCAACCAAAGCTCGGGTTCTCGTGGAGGCCCCATGGTCCTCCAGACACCAACGCACGTTGTGCAGGCCGTAATTGTCTGTGACAGCCAGTTAGTGATGCTCAGATCACCAGATCATGCACCAGAGAGGAGAAAACTCCATGTCAAGCATAGGCCCTTGTTAGAAGATGCTGCCCTTGCTGACATCAGCTGTTTAAATGTAGACTTGTACCCTCTCTGAAAATGTGTTCATTCAAATACATATGTATTTCTATTCAAAAACGGTGGTACAAAGAAATGGTCTTGTTTAGATATGACAGCAATGAACATTACATAAACTGTAGTGGAAGTGAATATACAGTAACAGTCAAAAGTTTGGCCACACCTTCTCATTTTTTGAGAAGTTTTTTCTGTACTTTTAATAATTATGTACTAATTATTTTCTACATGGTAGATAACACTTTTTTTTGGTTTAGAACATCATTCCATTTGTGTTCCTTCGTAGTTTAAATGTCTTCAGTATTAATCTACAATGTAGAAAATAATAAAAGTAAAGAAAGCAATTAAAGGTGTGTCCAAACTAAAGGTGTGTTTGACTGGTACTGTATGCTGAACCAATCAATAGAGGCCTGGTGTGGGTGTGTGGGTGAACACCTGGGTGTAGTGCATAGTAGACTCACCCGCTGTCCGTTTTGGGCAGAGATGCAAACCACCAACCACCAGCTGCCCACACGGAGGAAAGAGAGGTGCTGTGAAAACATGAATGAGGTTCAGACTGAGGCTAGTGTTTCATTACACAACGTGTTTGGAAGGGGAAACGTTTTATACACCATTTCTGTACCAAATGCCCATTTAATGTGTCCGATTACTAAAAAGAAAAGAGAGAACGAGAATCAAGCCCAGATAGCAGGGCGAAGCCTCCCCCATAACAGCTCACCCTCTCTCTCCCATGACATCCATCTCTAATATGATAACCAGCGCTGACCACAGCTGTTTCTCACGCACCCGCAATTTGATTATCTGTCGGACTAATATTTGTGTTTCACATTTCCAGTGAAACCTCCACAATGTCCTCAGTGGGAGTAGATGTGAACGGGATGCAGTTTGCCAGAGATCACACCTTATATGGGTCACTCCGTTGGATTACACCGAGTGCTTAAAGAGGTTCAAGTGCTTAAAAAGGATTCTGTCTCATAGAGTGAAGAATTATCGTAACCATTTTGTGAACAACTCTCCTGTGTGAGTTTATGATTAAACAGGCCCTTCCAAATCACAACTGCTGATATGAGCAGGTAAGCCTCAGCTTGGTAGGCTTAGAGTAGAAGTTTGGCAATTTGTGAATACAGCAATAGAAATGTAGAGACAACATGACTGCAAAATTTAAAAAAACTGAAAGAGATCGTGTCTTTTATTAGAACGGCTGTTTCAGCTTTTCATTGAATAATGGTTACATTCAATAATAGGTCAGTCGATTTTTTTCAGTGCATATAAACTGAAACTGAACGAAACTAATGTTCAGATATTCAAGAGAATCAAAAGATTTTTAAGGTACTTGGCCTTTCTGCTGTCATTTTTGCCATTTGAGGACACTCACATTGTGTCATGAGCCGAAGGAATGTTTGAGATCACGTGATCCATCTCTTGTCATGGAATGACTCTATCGATTGATTAAGTGGGACTAATTTGGGCAGCGTGAGACCAGCGACTTTTATCCCCATTCAAACACAGCACTCTTTTCAGCAAAAAAAAAATCTTAATTGATTAAAGCAGAACACAAGCAGTCCGTCACATGTCTCACAGAGGGATGTCACAAGAGGAGACTCTTCGTGGGGCAAAATGAAAAATCCCCAAAATGAATTTGAACTCCTATAAAGTCTATGCAAACATATAGGCCTAGTCCAAATCGCCAATTCCTCAGAACTCACCTGTAAGTCAGATTGTAGCATATCAACATTTCAGGTCATATATACACATCAGACACCAGTATACGGCACTTTTTTACCAGTGTCTCAAACTCACCCTCTACTTTATCAGAGAGTGGAATCAATGGAAAAGAAGTTAGCAAGCATAAGTTCGGTGGGTGGGGGAATAAAAGCCTGTCTTGGAGGTAGACAGGGAAAGAGAGGACACCCTTGAAGAAAAGGCACTCTTTGAGAGGGGAGGGTCTGAGTGAACTCTTTGGACAGTCTTGGTTTTGTTCCTTTGGTGGGCCTGGCCGCACAAAGACCGGGTCGTGATAGTCACAGTTCGTTAAAGATAAGAGTCGTGCCCCTCTCTGTGTTTAAGGGCGATTTGTAATCCACTGTGTCCTGGTATCTGGATCATGACCCTATCACATGCTGCCTCGTCTAACTGCAAGGCAATGAAAGGATTTTCTTCTTCTCCAGTGTGGAGAGGGGAGACTGTATATGGTCCTCAATTGTGTTGAGTTGTGTGGAAGATCCTGTTTCATAAGTGATCAGACTATATGATACCATATCAACTCCATGGTCATAAGTTAGTTAGGAATAGCTTTTTGCAATGCTAAGTTACTTTTGATAAGATTGTGTGCTCCACAACAGACAAGCGGTAGAAAGGGAGGGGGAAGAATAGAACGTCTAAGTTATACATAATGATCAGAGGTTGTTTCTAAGTAATATATAAATGATCAGAGGTTGTTTTGGTCAGATTCATGTCATATCAACAATGAAACTCTCAGCTGTCAAGGCTTCTGGGTTGTTGTTACAGTCTGATACTTTAAGGTTCTACTTTGAAATTTCTGATGAAAGTTTTTTTTGTTGCAGTGTCCTCTATCATAAATAGAAGTTATTAGGAACCTCCTTACACCTCTGAAAAAAACGTTTCATCAAATATATTTTTCACAGCTTGGTCCATTCTGATGTGATATTCTTAGATGATTTGATAAGTTTTTTTTTTACCCCATAAAGCACTGGGTTTCTCCTGTGCAGATTTCTTATAATATTATTTATTAATTCAAGTCAAATACCTTTCAAGGCTCCCCAGGGATTTCAAAGTTGTAATTAGAAACCCAGCAGGCTTTTAATTCAGGTCAATGGATTTTGATATAAATTACATTTCTCTTGCTGTGCCAGCCAGAATAATTGCTTATTTTTAGAAAGGCTGCCAAGTCCTCTTCAAATCTGTCCTTGCTTTGTGAAAAAAAACATACCGGTAGGTGAATAAGAGATTCTGCTCCTCATTTTAGGGGATAAATAAATATGATATGTGAAATACGAAAAATATTTACTGAAACAGAAGCCGTATACTTTATGTAACTTGTAATTAATGAGGTTCCTATTGTATTATAATCAGGCAGCTAATGTCCTCCGCTTTCAATCGTAAAACATTAAAGATTAATATTCAGAGGGAAGAAGCAAGATGTATGATTAGTTAAACTGAAAAAAGAAATATGTAAGATAGGATTTCATGATTTCCCCACTTTGATTAGTCACAGACATAGCAGTGAGATATTCGTGCCCACGTTGAAATTTAAGAAATACACTCGCTCTGATCCGTAGTCATATTTTTTCGAGGTAATGTAACTTTCATGAACTCACTTTGAATAGAACCAGACATAAGTGTGAAATCACAGAGACACTGTGGGTCGGCGTTAAACGAGGGCCGCTATGAAATGGTGGATAATGAAATAGCACTTTAATGTCGTGTAATTTAGTTGAGAGGGCCAGAGGTCAGTATCTCTCAGTCACACATGTACATGTCTGAGTTAAGCCCTCAACAGTCTCGTAATTGGATTGATAAACTTTTGTTCTTTAAATTATTTGTGACTGTTGCCTCATCTAGGTGGCTGGCTACATGTATGTCATGTCGTGACAAGTTGAGTTTTAGTACATGAGACTGATAAAGCAATGCCAGAAACAGTCAGTCGCCCCTTCGCCCTGTTTTCCTGTGCCAAATTTGAAGGGCGGACGTGACCTCATCAGAGTCCTCAGCCCTGGAGGCATCAGTGAGCTTACAGAGCAGAGCAGGAGGGTTTATCTGTGTCTCGCAGTTTCAATAGACTCCGTTTGTTTGTCTTTGTCTTTCAGTGCTTTAAAGTGGAGAGAACAGGTGAGGTCTGCCGCTGGGTGATAAGAGTTCTCTTGGCAGGGATGAGACCAGCTTGTTTGTCCCTGTTGTTCCATAAGTGCCGTATATACCCTCTCATTTACCTCAGTATCGTCTGTGTGTTGAAATCAATACAGCCCACTTACTTATTGAAGCGGTTGTGTATCTTCATTTTGAAAATGTGCCGTTTCATTAGCACAACCAGTATACCATCTCTAGAGAGTTTAAACGTTGTAAAGACAAGCCCTGTCTAGTGCACTGATGGAGACTGTGTATGTCCTCCCCCGCGTACGATATGGCAGAATACAGATGAGGGAAGACAAATCTTTGCTCCCCTGACTTGAGTATTGCTTTAAGTGTGTCGTAAATGTCATTTGAAGTTTTTGAACTAAGAATTTCTGCGTTTGACTCCTGTCATTAGCAACTTCGGTAGGAGAATATCGCCAAGATTGTATCTGCTATCTCCTGAGTGGCCCTGATGTGTTCTCTGGCCCACCCAACAGACCTGTTCCAGGTTAGGACCATGTTGGTTCTCATATATGCTGCTGTCGTCATGTTGTAGAGGACTGTTAAAGACTTCACAGAGAACTTCCTACCCATGTACTCTCTCTAGCTCCTGCTGGTTGGCTGACCTTTAGCTGCCATATGTTATGTGTATAAAGCCATTGTCAATAATGTTAGGCATTTTTGCTAAACTTACTGCAATACTTAACCCCTGAAGAAATATTTTGTACTCCTTTTAATTGGTCAGGCATGTACACTACAATTTAGCACTTTAAGCATTCCAAGGAATTGTCGCCAACACCAGTTTTGAAATACAGACTATTATTTGTTATTGTATGACAATTTATGGGAATCCAACATGAAATAATTGTTTTAATAAATACAACCCAATTGATGTAATGTTTATAACACTCCACTCAAAATAAACCACACTAATTATCTTCAATAAATTGTATTGCTTAATTGTGTTGCAATTAGATGTATGTGCAGTGCTTTATACAATGGAGAAAAAAAGTTCCCTTGGCCTCCGCTGAAAAGCTCTCTCACACACACAAACACACACACACACACACACACACACACACACACACACACACACACACACTGCCCTCTCCTTCCCCACTGGGCCTTCCATGCCACCTGTTGCTTCTTATTGACAACAAACTGCAAATGCGTGTGTGTGTGTGTGTGTGTGTGTGTGTGTGTGTGTGTGTGTGTGTGTGTGTCACCCTCAACAGTGCAGCTCTTCCACACGTTTGGGAGCCAGCAGACACCTGTGAGTCTCCTCCTCCACGTTAGCATGCACCACTGCAAGCCCCTCACGCCGCCGTCAGATACGCATCTCTCTGACGCACTCTTCGTGTTTAATGTGAGTGGAAGGTAAAGTAAGCAGCGGCCCTTTCCTCTTACAAGATATTTTATATACGCTTGCGCCCTGTGTCCTGATCAAATAATTCCCAGAAGGAAGCAATAACACATTGAGATAATTCCCAGCAGATGTGAAGAACACAGGGTTTCTGCAAGCTAACAAGGTTCAGTCGTGAGCGCTGGTAGGGACACGTGCGTGTGTGTGTGTGTGTGTGTGTGTGTGTGTGAGTGTGTGTGTGATTGTGTGCATGTGTTTTCGAGTTTTTGAGTTCCGCAGATAATACATGAGTGCCCTTATTTAACTGAAAAGCCTTGTGTCGTCTTTGTTCTCATTATATGCTGAAAGTGTGCTGAGCGCCAGTCTGAATGTTTTAAACATCTTTGTCATTGTTACTTGCTGTTGTACTCAATGGAGCTTACCAGCGGTAAAAGGTGAGGGTGAAGTATTCAAGAGTGTCAAGAGTTTGTGGCACACCCTTGTCCTCTCTCACTCTCTCTCTCTCTCTCTCACACATACACACTCTCTATCTCTCTATCTCTGTGTGCGTGCGTGTATGTATTTGCATTCTTTCTCTCTCTCTTTGTCTCTCTCTCTCTGTATTTGCACTCTTTCTCTCACTTCCTCTCTCTGCCTCTGTCACCACACAAACAAACACACTCGAATGTAATTGGAAATATGGTGTGGGGAACTATGGAAGAAAACATAATAATTTGTCATGCATTAATTCGCTCAAACTAGTGCAGACAGTACGTCTGCTATAATGGGCTGAAAAAGATTCATTTAATCTCCCTTTTTTTTCTCCACGATTGAAAAAGATCTGCATTTAATCTCTCTTTAGTCCCCCATGATAATAATGTGTCTTTTGTGTACTCAAACATGAACGGCAAAACATCAGAAAGACACCACTTTGATTCAAAAACCAGATAGCCTGCTTTGCAGAGAAATGATTGCATTCACCTAAGAGCAGAATAGGACCTTGGTAATTGCCATGTCACAAATATTGTGAGGCTATGCAAGAAAGTGTTTGAAGAAGGAGCCTCTGATCAAGATAAGATTTCAGGCAGCATCTGAAGAGAGAAGGAGCGCTTTAGAAGTTCGGAAGAAAGCACAAGTGTGTAGAAATCAGACATAAAGGGGTTAAGAGCTAGAGCGTATACCTTTAAGCCATTTGTGGTCTATCAAAGCCCTGTTCCTGTAGGGTAGAGTGGTATCAGTCACTCTGGCATTTTCACCAGCAAAAGCAGTACATTTTACAGGCAAGGTATTTTGCAAACAATCTCTCTCTCTCTCTCTCTCTCTCTCTCTCTCTCTCTCTCTGTACCCAGTGTGTGCTAAGTGTAACCTGTTTACTATAGAAAAAAACGTCAGATGACTTTCTTAGTATTAAATATTATGGCAACAAATTAAGAAATATGAAAATGAGATCGTTGTCTTATGTTGAAAAACGCCAACTAGCGGACATTATATATCACCCTCACGCTATCTGTGTGGACGAGCTCTTGTCCACTAAGGTTCTGTTAACAAGTTTCTTACCGCAGTGCTATTTAATGTAGTTATTTAAAAGTAGTTTCAATTAGTAAATTATATCCTACATGTTCTTGGGTTTTTGATTAATTATTTTGTATTTTTATGACCCAAGGCCTGTGATATTTTAGAACTATGCGGTTTAAATTAATCCTCGCACAGTATTGCTGCATAAATAATGCCAAACATTTCATAACTGTAGATTTAAATGTTCACCTTCTTGTAACATGTTATGTTGTATTATGTTTCTGTGCAACCTACAGAGGAGTTTTTCCCCCGACCGTCACTTGTCTTGAAAAATGATCATCATCACCTCACACGTAAGTCGCCCCAGATGTGGTTTAGATGTGAAGACCGTTTCTTCTGAATTTCCCGGTTCTCCACCAGCTTGCATTTCTGGCCTTGTGATTATGTGGTGATTGATTGACACCTGTGAGCTGCAGTGAAAATGAAGACCGACTCAGCGATGATCAACGTGCACATTACATGTTGAGCGTTAATACTGATCTTGAATACAACGTCAGTATCAGAATACCCCGCTGGATATTAATGTTAAAAGTGAAAATGTCATTTCTGAGAGAATCATCTTGTAGCCTATGTGGGAACTGCTAGGACTATTTTCAGTTGGCCAATTCTCAGCTAACTCTTCCGGATATTGAATCCAACACGTCTTGTTTTCATAACATTAACCATATCGCTTCATGTGGTGTGTTTCAAGAAATAACAATAATAGAGAGGTGCCCTTTCCTGATGTTTCTATTCTGTTCTGCACCCCTCTAAGTCCATATCGAGTAGTGCTTTTCCAAATACCGTCTTATATGCAACTGCACTTTTCCAAACAATTTGCAACAAATGGGCCTATGAGTGTAGGTGGTCCATTTTTGCAAATACTTTGGAATAACCTTACATATTTGAATGGGTTTTTGAAGCTGCACATTTAATTTCCTAGGCAGTTTGGCATGTACTGTGTGACAACTGGAAGTCGGACAGGACTCTGCTGCTTCGAGGGCATGCGAATTATTCATCAACCGTCGGAAATTTCACAAAAAGCTGAGAGCCGTGAGTTCACGCTCCGTGAGTGCTCGTGTTCCCGCTGTGTTCGGCATTCAGCAGGTTGTTGCACGCTACTTGCGCCTATCCTCTTCAGAATCTTAAAATATGAGACCTGTGAACTGGCTACTCAAAGAATATAGGCTTGCTAAACAAGTCTTGCAACACAATATTGGTGTCCTGCGCTGATCCTAATACCTTACATGAATATATAGTTGTATTTGTATAGTTTAGATTTAGTAAACAAATGCGTTATTTGAAGAAGCATTAGGAACTAGTTCTGACGTCTAGTTGAACAGATAGGTGGTCAAAGATGGTGTGTGTGTGTGTGTGTGCGCGCGCGCGCGCGTGTGGTGTTGGAGAGACAGTGAAAAGAATGAGTGCTGGTGGAGCAGAGGGCCTGATAATGTAGCTTTGACGGTTGTTCATAAACCTGTGGAGAGCAGCGAGTTTTTCATCAAAGCTGCCCGTTTTTCTGGTAAACGCTTTTGTTTGCCTTCACTTGATTGATGCTCGACTTAATCCAAGGTTTGGCGAGTCCTCCCAGGAGGTTGAGCCCGGCTCTTTGTGTTTCCTCAGCCCATGTGAAGCAACCAAAGCGGGAGAGGGTCAGAGTACTACGGGTGGGTACCAGTTCCACCCCACCACTGCATTTGCATGTGAAATCGCCATTTCACCCCTCCACACTCCCTAATTGTTGTAAAAATTATTTGTGAAATTGCCTTCCTCCAGGAGTGTTTTCCACGGCAATTGTCACACAATTTTCTCTGCGCGGCGGTCCCACAGAGTTGACACATGGGCCCCGTCCATTCAATATATGTGACTCTCTCATTCCACGATAAAGCTGAATCATGTACTCTTGCTACCGTTCGTATGTTATGTTTAATCTAAGAGGAGGTTCCACCACACGTTTCACACCACGCATCTGTTGCCAGGTTTGCTAGTGAGTCAGTCAATTGAATTGGATAACCCCTCGATACAGCAGTTGAAGTTCTAAATCTTTGCTATAGCTATGCATGCTTCATTGGAATTTTCATCTAGGCTATAGAATAGTCTGATAAATGTCTCCGCATGATTAATTAGACAGCTAGGCCGTTTGCTAAATAAAATAGCAATTTTTAAAAATGATCTATAATCCTCAAATACATACCACACCAAAAAATTAAATAAGATTAGTTTATTCATAGTATATTATGTTGCATTGGCAAAGTAAGATGTCAGTACGGTCCTCATATTTGCTGTTTATGTATTAATATTTCAATTTTTGCCCATTTCCCCCCTTTTTTAAGCGAATTTAGGAAAGATTAAAAATATAGATTAGAGACATAAAATGCCATTACACACCCCCCACGTTGATTTACATAATTGTGTATTGTCTATTTCATCCCAATTTGTAATGGAATTACTCCATGTAGTTAATTAGCTCATATGGACTTTGACCTCGATGTCAAGTTCACATGACAGGTCATACCTGTCATTATGATTGGCCTGCGTGGAAAAGTGTAAATGCGTTCATCATATGTAAATATTGATATTTAATTGAAATAGCCGGACTGTAGCCTTTTGAATCTATCCACATTCTTCTAAAAGAAATTGAAGTCATCCGATTATAGTATTGATTTACACAGAACATAATTAGGAACGATGAGATGTTATACTCTGGGAATGCACAAACAGATCTCAGGTGGAAAGGGGTGGGCAAACAGGTAAAAAGATGAACATATTTCATGCATTTTCAATGAAAATTAAAATTATCCAAGCACCAACCTTCAGTGTTTTTCATACTGTGTTTTCAATTATACTTGCCCTGGATGAGGCTCGTGCACTCACCAATCATTATTCTTCTTCGTAGTGAAATTAACAAAAACGGACCATTTGTGTAGTTTATGAATTCGAGTTTGGCTGAGAGATAGTGACGCAACGGTTTCAAAGCGGAATGTGACTTTGCGTCCCCCCAAGCCAGCTGCTATTGGTCGGCCGGTCCTTAGCTTTACCCTCTCTCTCAATCATGAATAAAAGAAAGGCCACGGAGCCTATCGGTGCGCTCGGCTGCCTCCTCCTACAACGTGCTCCAAAGTTAGCCACTTAAACTACCCCCATCCAGCCAGCAGACGTTGTTATCAAAACTAGCAGACCTCCAACAGTACCACGACAAAGAATAAAATAACCTTTGCTCAAGCCGACTTTGAGAGCAAGACGCGCGACTTCCTCAACACACTTCCGTGCATTGCACCTTGCAGCGAGGGTTCTTTTTCTTCTTTTCGCGGGGACACGCCGCAAGGCACTCGACCACCTCTTTTTACTTTTTTCCTTCTATTTTTGATGGGGTGTAGTGCGTCGGATTTTCTGCTTGGAGTTTCGAAGTCATTGGTTTGCGCTCTGTGTACTTTGCAGAAGAGTAGACAATTCGTCAAAGATTAATTGTGGACCTGTTGGCGTGACTGATTTATTTGGCTTTGTAAGTTTCCCGATTTGACAGAAGTAGCTGGAATGGCTACTTTACCAGGAACAGTACCACGAATGATGCGTCCAGCCCCAGGCCAGAACTATCCCCGAACCGGATTCCCTTTGGAAGGTATGCAGGATGGCAGAGGATGCTCGTAATAACAGGGATACACATGTACAGATGGCCTGAGCATGCACATTAACGTGTTTGCTTGGGACTTTTCTTGACACAAAATAAATGTGTGGCGTGGGCCTATCTCTTTGTAAAATGATGTAGCTTACTTGTTCGATACAACGTGAACTTTATCTAAAGTAGAGCAAATGCTAGTTAATAGGCGACAATTTGTTCAGTAATTAACACTCTCCGGAAGAGCCGACAAATCAGTCCCTGTAGGATGAGCAGGAGGTCCATGTCCATTGAGTCATCTCTAAAAGCTTTTCATAAAAGCATGGTATCAAACACTTTAATTTAAAACTATTTTCAAAAGTAAAAGTATAATTACTCTTAAGTACTTTTCCATTTATGCTAGACTTTGTGTTATTCATGTTTTTATGTTTGTATAGTTAGCCACAAGAATCGACATGGCTCACCAGTCATAATACAAGCGGTCAAAAAGATATCCTCCTCATACTAAATATCCAAACGTGCTGGAAGGTGTGTGTGTGTGTGTGTGTGTGTGTTTTTTTTTTATTTATTTATTTGCATGCCCGAGCTCATCTTGTGCGGGAGCTGTTCCCAGCCACAGACAGTGCGTGCTCAAGTGCCTTTTACCAAACTGCACAAGCCACGATTTTCGCAGGTTACTGAAGCTGGAGGATTTATTGAAGTATCCCAGTGCTGCAAATAGGGAAAAAACACACAGCTAAGAGATGGCTCAAAGGATCACGCCAATATTTGTACAGCATGACTAGGAATAATCAAGGTGAAAAGTGGTGCAATCTTTAGTGCCTCTTGAATGCTAAATTGGACATGGGAGTGCTGTTTGCATCCAATGTCATAGCTTGTGTGGACAACATGACTGTGATTAATGTGGAGGTGCTCTTATTTTGAAAATCCCTTCAATGTAGATAAAACCCAAGAAAAGCGTCCAAATAACATTCAGTAATATTTTTAAATTATTAGGTTTAAACTCTGAAGGGTGATACAGTGTTTTTTTTTTTTTTTAAATAACATGTGTTTAAAGTTTTAAAATGTTTTATCACCTTCTCATGTGGAAGTTTCGTGCGTACTCATGTGTTTAAAGTCGAGTTAGGGCAAGTGATAAACGACAATTTACAATCCTATTGTACAATGTGTGAAATAATCTTGATATCATTACCTATGTAAAAAAAAAACATGAATACATTTTATTCCCCCATTACTCAGATAAATATGTTTGTTATGGAACAGTATCAACACCCCTGGGCCAAGGTCGAGTGAATCAACTCGGTGGAGTTTTCATCAATGGAAGGCCTCTGCCAAATCATATCCGACACAAGATAGTAGAGATGGCTCACCACGGCATCCGGCCCTGCGTAATCTCGCGACAGCTGCGAGTCTCCCACGGCTGTGTGTCCAAAATCCTCTGTCGGTACCAGGAGACGGGCTCGATTCGTCCTGGGGCAATAGGTGGAAGCAAACCCAGGGTGAGTAAAGGCCAGTGTTTGGGAGTAGTGAACTACATGTAATTAAACGAGTAGTTTAACTACATGTTGCAGCTTGCTGGTAGTTCAGCTACATTCACATTTACATGTATTATTGAATTGCTGTTGAATTGTATTGCGTTGCACTGATATGTGTCTATCATTTTGACCACCCCATTTCAATCAGAGAGCTAGGCTAAATAACAGAAAAACCTTTTTGTTTCAAACTCTACAGTTTAACAGCACCATAAAATACATCCTCCAAAATGATCATACAGTTGAAACGCAACCTCTCTTAAACATAAACTGAACATCATAAAAAAGGATGGAGAAGGACTGTCTTAGTTTTTGCTAGGTGTCCCTCTTAATCTGGCAACTGAGTGTATTTGGCTGTAGTTCTTAATGTTTTTAATCTATTCAATATGTTAGGTGTCAATTAGTCATAGGTATTAATTATTGTTATCTTTTAACAGAGAAGTTGTTGCATTTAGTTTTAGAAGTTGCCTGGCTAACTGAGTGATTCTGCAAAATCCTTACCTGGAATCTAGTTTCTGGAAGCCAGGTGTCTGACTAATGGACGTTGTTTACAAAACTAAAGCCAACATTCCCTGCACATTCCCTGCACATTAATAGCGGGGTATTTTAATTGTTTTGGTTTATCTATGAACTGTGATCAAGAAACCACTTTTTTGCAATACATTCAATTGAGTGGCATGTAGCTTTTTTTGTATTATATTTATAATTATAGTTATCATTTCGTATCGCAATTTGATGTTTTAGTTTTTTTACGAAGTAGTTTGAACTACCTTTTCAAAGTAGCTTCATGTTAGCCAAGGTTTATTTCTTGCAAGCTTTTCTCTAGTTCAACTTCTTCAAGTGGGAAGTTATTGGTGGCTTGCACAGCTCTGCTTTCAAAGCAGCTTCTCCAACAGACATAGTTCTAGACAAGACTGCTGGATGTTTTCTCTTTAACAGCAGCACAATCTGGTTATCCTAATGTTGCTAATGCTAAATTACAGCGATTACGATAATGACAGTGCTAGTTACAGTAATTATGGGTACCCCAGTTTATCATGCAAAGTCTGTTAGCCTAACAGTCACGCATGTAAAGCATCGAAAGCCTTGTAGCACGGGCGTCTTAGGTTGTAGTTACTGTAGGCTTTTAAGTTGTCCAAAATGAGAAGTTTGGTAGACTATTAGTAGAAGGCCAGTAATAGTGAATGAAAGCCATATACCCAAGTATCCAATTATAAAAAAATGACACTAAACTGTGAATTCAGTAAATTCAAGTAGAGAAAATTGTGTTTTAAGGATACATGTGCTGATTGCTCTATTGATTTAAAACCATGGCAGATTAATTGAAATAGTCTGCTTTCCCCGATCTCTCCTCGACATTGTGTTCCCTGGCGCACGATTTGGGATCTAAAGCAGGTGGCAACGCCGGACGTGGAAAAGAGGATTGAGGAGTACAAACGCGAAAACCCGGGGATGTTTAGCTGGGAGATAAGAGACAAACTCCTGAAGGACGGGGTATGCGACAGAAGTACGGTTCCTTCAGGTGAGGCCTCATCCGGTAAGCACCGTTTCCTTTCTACCGTCAACTTCACCAACTGTGTATGATAGCGTGTGTTGCCAGCTGGACCTATAGGTCACTTGTGTGTGTTAAACCTGAGTATTTACATTTTCATACCATTTTTTTTTAAAACGCAAGTGCCAATGGAATAATTTATTTACTTACCCTTTGTTCATTCATAGGGTACTTATTTAACCCAGATTACTAAAGCCTATTCGATTAGTCACAACATTGTGCGATGATAAAGTATTGTAACGGACATAAAATGTATCTAAGTAAGAGAAAATCCCTTTAACATGCAAGCCTATCTTAAAGCTTGATTCTCATGTCTTTATCTTTAGTGAGCTCTATTAGCCGGGTATTGCGCGCACGCTTTGGGAAGAAAGATGACGATGATGATTGTGATAAAAAGGATGAAGACGGGGAGAAGAAAACCAAACATAGCATCGATGGGATACTTGGGGATAAAGGTAATTCGGTTATATTTTATTTAGTAGTTGGCTACTTTAAGGGGAATGTATTATTATTATTATTATTAATATTATTATCATCCTATTGGTGTTGTTGTTTATGTTGTTGTTATAATAGATTAGGCCTGCAGACTACATATCTATATCAAAGTAGTTTTATGTGGTGTAATTTAATCGCTATTGGGGTAGTTAAACCCTCAGAACCACTACATTCCTACAGGGTTAAAATCATCTAGGGAATGCGTGCACCTCTTCGGCAAATAGGAAACAGCTCTCTGGCAAATCGCAGTGATTACTCATGCTGTTAGATCCTCTATCCAGTCCTCACTCAATTATTTATATGGGCTCTGACGGAAAGTATTTAGCCCCAGTAAATTAATTTGTGTAACAGATTCCTCGACGGCTCCATTTAACGACCCGTCTAAACGACAGCTGACAGATGACCCATTTGACAATCAATGTCAGTGTACGCAACTTAGCACTTGTCAGTTTGGCTAATATGAATGGAGAAGATGGAATTGCTCTGTTGGACTTTTTTGTTGTCAAGTGACTGCATAGAAAACATTTCGGCCCTGAACACTGAGAAATAACTGTCAGGAAACTATGTGGTGATCTAAACTGACACGTGTGTGTGTGTGTGTGTGTGTGTGTGTGTGTGTGTGTGTGTGTGTGTGTGTGTGTGTGTGTGTGTGTGTGTGTGTGTGTGTGTGTGTGTGTGTGTGTGTGTGTGTGTGTGGAGGGAGTAGAGAACCTGTGTGTATAGGCCTACCTGTTAAGGAAATATATATATACATGCCCTGTAAGTCATATCCTTTAATCCATATTAGTGTTGAGCATTGGGTGTAAAATAAAAAAAAATATGTGTATATATTTTACACATACACATATTTAAATACATATATGGTATGCTACTCCATCAAGAACGTCCTCTCTCACTGTCCTACCAACACAATCGCTCCCTGACACACACAAAAGTTGTCCATTGGACAATAAAAGATTGTGAAAAGGTGTTGACAAAAAGCTCTAAGCGGCACTGTCTTTTTTCAAACTTGATGATGAACTTGAGGGAAAACCCCGTCGCCATTTAAGCTCCTCCAAAGCGAGGCCTCTGCGGCACAAAAGCAAATCCTCGAAAGCATGGCAGCGAAAAGGGTTATGGGGGACTGTCCTTTCTCATTCAAAAACTCCAAAGGGAGGCCAGAAAAGTTTGGACAAAAGAGCAAGGAGAAAATAAAGGCAGATGAATAATTCAGTACACCCCGCTGTTAGATAGTTTTGTAATATTAAGGAATCGGCTGTTGGAATAGACCAAACACTGGACGGCGCAAAACGTTTCTTTTTGTCTGAAAATGGTTTGTGCTTATTCTGAAATTGGGCTATTATGCGCGTTATTTGCCTGTTGTGTGTATTCAAGCGTTTGGATTTTGGACAGCCAAAAAGCTACTCCGGATGCAAACATTAAAAAGGGAAATTTAAATGTTCATGGGCTGGATTCTGAAATAACTAAATATGTTATGCCGATTACTTTAAAGCAATATTTTTAATACGATAATGTTTTCAGTTTAATTCAGATGAATACTTGTAGGCCTATTGTGAATCAATGTAGGACTAGATCTCTGAATTAAAAATATTTTTTTTGTGCTAATAATATTTTTAATATGTCAAACAAATCTTTTTTAAAACAATGTCAGCCGTCGATATCAACGCGCAAGTGTCAGTCTTATTAATCTTGTGATGAGTCAGATGCCTCAGTGTGTAATTGGTCTTATCATGTGATTTGTTTATTGGATCCGTTTGTAAATTTGCGCGCGTCTGAAGTTAGGAATGCTATGCCAGCGTCTCGGCAGAATTTTTAGCAAACCACCCATGTTAATTATTCCTGCAAATCTCTCTTTAATGACCTCGTGTTTAAACCGAAGTACTAAATGTGCTTTTTAATTCTTGAGAAGACTCGTATTTTCCGCAGTTGCAGTTTACCATCCGGCTGGCATTTAATAATGTTAAGACTTATTAGAGTTCGTAATGAAAACGCTGTCTGCTGAATGGGCGGTTGTGTTGGAGAGGGCTGTAATAGCTCGCAGGCATGGTAAGAAATGCATTTATCCCCAATCAGCCCTCGCTCTCTGGGTTTCCAGCACAAACGTTATGTTGAAGGGTTTTAAACCCGATTAAATTGAGCCCTTTATTTCTTTTCACTTTCATCTCTAAACGGCTCACTCTGCCTCGCCCGGGGCACAAATTCATGAGATTTTTGGTTTATTTTACATTATTTATTTATTTATTTATTTTATATATTTACAGTCCCCTTGGTGTTGCTATCTTCCGGCGTCCATATGCTCTCAAATCAGAGGAGGTATTATAAATGTAATAAATAAAAAATATATGATTTTACACAAATTGTAAACAATTTAAGTAGCGAGTACCAAGGCAGCTGTCTGTCTTCATTTTCCTGATGAAATAACACAATGCTAAATTTAGCATTTTATCACATTATTTTACACCCCTCTCCCCCTCTTAAAGAAATTTGTAGATGAGTTCTGTGCACCTGATGGCTTGTTCTCACGTGGGCGCTGCGCAATTAGGCTCCAGCTTAGCGCCATTACACCTGCCATCCTCATTAACGCGAGACCAAATTATGAACGACATGGACAGACTCGCGGAACATGCCACGTTTAATTATGTGCAGCGCATGCGATGAGGCATGTGGCAATGCATGAAGCGCGCGTTTTCAGCTCACCTGGTGAGGCTATTGTTTGTCCCCCCCCCCCCCCCCCCCCCCCCCCCTACACACACACACACACACACACATACACACACACACACACACACACAACCAAAACCATTTATCGCGAACCATCTGCAATAACTAAACCAACAAGCGGCTGGCTTCTGTAAGTAACGTGTTGGGGAGAGGGAGGCGACGGACACTTCAGCAAATCGGAGGATTACCTGAGGTTCTCAATCTAATCAAACGGAGGCCAGACGGGATTTGTGGGTGTTGTGAGGGGATCATAATAGGGGCCAGTAGAGAGATAGTGGGGTGTCAGACAGTCCAAGGCTTGGGGCTCGCTTTCACTGTGCATATTCAATTAAAAGAGCGACGGCCCGCTGAAGAACCCAGGGATATGTTTTACAAAAAGCAAAGGAAACAAAGGAATCTTACAGTAATGAGAGATTTCATAAAGTGTAACAGCCTATCGCTAAATGGAATGTGAAATTGTGACAAAAAAGCAAACAGAAATAAATTGTTACTGAATCTCTTATTCTTTTATTCACCAACCGCATAAAGACTTAAAGAATCAAACTCAGACTGACAAAGGAAAGATGTTGACTATGTCCATTACTCAGAAGGAAGGAGGGCGACATCTTGAAGTTGTCTTGGTGTTGACAACTATGGTCATCAGTCCACGAGAAATGTTCATGTATTTCGCGTACAGGAGTTTAGACATGTCCAGGAACATTCCCTCTCTCTGTCTCTATCTCCCTCTTTACCATAGCCTATATTTATATCGAAATAAAACGAATATTTTGCCGTCTAAAGCCAGGCTGAATGAGAGGGACAGGGGAATAAAGCGCGAGACCACTTCAAACAAATCCATCTGGAATAGTGTGCGCGCGGGAGGGAGATTTAGTGAAAGTATGGGGAAGTTATTTAGCTATTAATAACATTTTTCCTCAGGCATCGAGACTCACTCCATCTGCACTTTCTCGCAGCTATTTGGCTGGGTTGAAATTGAGGGAGACCCAATGTTGGGCAGAGATAACACGGGCATCACAGCGCGGACCATGCGCTGCGCATCACTGCATTAAACTAGGATTAACCTCCCCTTTCCTGCCACTCTCTCTCACCACGTTTCTGTGGCACCCACATCCGAGGCTTTTCTTAAAGAATAGAAAGAATACACAGAGTAAGCGTGAATCCTTGTCCCTTATAAAAAATAATAATAATGCTGATAATAATAATACAATACTACTACTACTACTACTAATATAGTAACTATAATAGTGTGTACTGTAGACTATGTAGCCTACATTTGTATGTAAACGGCATATCCCCAATTAATTAAAAAAAAAAATGGTAACATGTTGTGGGGGGGACACTTGTGGAATTGCTTTTAATTGATGAAATGGATGTTTCCGATTTGTTTTAAGGAATTCTGTGGACATTAGTGTTGTAGTAAGCTACTTATTTATTATATGTACTTTTTTATTTATTATATAATTTATTATCACAAGAAATATATGCCCCACAAAATAGTATAAAGGTGTCAGTGCTAGAATTTAAATATTTGATAATATTTTCGCAATTGTAGCCACACCGTTATCCACTGCGATAACTGCGCGTGACAACCGGTGGACCTGTAACATAACGTGTTAAGTCGTTAACGTAATGACACGTCAACTGATACCAATTTACAGGCACAGCCTTTGAAATTGCAGAAGAGGTCTTTATAAGTCCCGAGGAATATTAAAGTGTAATTATAGACAGCGGTTCTGCTGACCTATGAACTTAAGGCGGGCCCTGAATTTGTCACGAAGGGGATTTGGGTGTATGTTTCAGAGTTTAAAAAAATGTGTAGGCTAAATACCCGAGTGGTCTGTATTGAGTAGGTGCAACGAGAAAGCCGGCTGGAGGAAAATGAGAGGCCTACCCACTTTGATCCTGTGTTGCTTTTTTGCATAGCCTATCAGAAACATTTTCAGTGACACAAACACAATGGGAGTTCATCATATTACAGACTGACAGTGTCGTTTCCGACTCTCCCTGCCTGTTAATTAAAACGAGACTTGCCATGTGGGACATGCTATCGCTATCTATACACACTCAGCCCAGTAGGGTACTTAGGAGAGTGGCACTGGGATCTCTTGTGGGGGTTCTTAAAAAGACACAATCTTCTCTTTTCCGACTGCTTAGGGGAAATTCTAAAGTGTACAGAAGAAGACATGGGGATTTCTACTTCATATATAATGGCGGCTTCATAATCCCCACCCCTCTTAATAACTTTAAAGGATTCAATTTCTCCTCTCGTTTGAAGGACTGAACGTTTCTGGCATTGGGTGTCAGCTATAAAACTCAAGGTGAACCTGTAACTACCGAAAGTATCATACCATATTGTTTTCGCATTTAAAAAAAAAAAAATTGTAATGAACATCTTATCCCCTCTCTGGCATGAATTACATGACAGAAAACCACTTTAGCTATGTACATTTAAAAAATGGATCCATCGACTACGTTCACCGGGATATATTTTATATTTCCCCGTCGGTTCTGGTCTCCCGACCCATAGCCTATTTAACACGCTATGGCAATTCTGTGGAGCACTGACCGGCGGTAGGCTATATCTGTCAGAGAGAGGCGGTGGAAGGGGCGCTTTGGTAGATTCTTGGAACAAAGCGAACACACGACGAGGGAATTCCTGCTGACACAAATTAAGGGAGAAGTATTGCCCCGAGGGCTTCCTATCGTGTAACAGAAGTGTTTTTGATGGCGGAGTGCGCCAGTATCGCTCTCTGTGGTTTAATTTGGTTTTCAGCTCCATCGGAGGAACTTTTCATGACCCCACAACGTAGCGCATGTTCGTGTTACAGTTTGGTATTTCATGGAAGCCTCCCCTGGTAAAAATGTGAATAGTCTAGATTTGACACGGGGCATTTGACCGTATTTAATAGTAGCATTCAATATATTGGGAGTCAACTGTCTGCATGCTGCATTACATTTTTAACTATAGTTGCCCACAATATTTAGTGATACAACATGCTAAAAATCTCACTGAGTTGTAAGATTATCTAACAATTCACTTTCCATGTTTTTTAGAATGACAGCGCAAAACTAAATGCAGATAAATGCAGGGATGATCATTTGTGCCATAACCCGCTGCGTAGCCCATTTGTGTGTGCTAGATGAATGTAATCAAATTGGCCTTCAAACAAAAATGTTAAGAATAAAGGAGTGTAAAATTATCCAAACTGAATAAAAGTGATTGTGCTGGATAATTTTGAGAGACTTATAGCGTTGTCCACAATTCACAATGAAGCAGACATAATTGAAGAAGAATGGAGGATAAGCCACACAGCGCCCTTATGTGGTGTGTTGAGAAATCTTTTAATTTCGACGGTTCACTCACCTATTTTACTATGTCTGGGATTGGAGAACTGAAGCCGCCACTTAAAGCCAACTGATGTCGATGCGTGTATGGGCATAATTCATCCGGGGCCAGCCCGAAGATACGACAGCAGGTAGGCCTATCGAGAAAAGGCTTTTAAAACCCCTTGTGCCATTTTTGTTTTAGGCCTGGCAGCAGCGCAATGTAGACAGACACTTAAACAGTTATGATGTCTACTCTTGTGGATTTTTTTTTAACAATCAGGTTTTGGTTAGGTATATTACGAGCCCACAGAAATAAAAACAAAATGTAATTTTGTTTGATCGTTGTTGATTTGAGGCTATTATTGTCTTATCGTAGGCTATTGCATAAGCCTAGTAAAGTGTTTTGTGTAATATAAATGGGATAAAGTGAAACATAAATTGTATTGCTTTCAGGCATAGCAACTATTTTCCACCATAAAACCATCCATCATGAAGCAAAGTCCTAATGGACGCGCATATTAGAGGGTGAAGGAGGTTTGGAGGGGGGTTTGTTCAGGCACATTGACGCTTCACATAATCAAAAGCCAACGCATATTTGGACGAAGAGTGCACGTTCCTCTTCCTAAAAGACCAAGAGGTCCTAGCACGTTGATAACATACTGGTTTGCATTTCTAAAATAATTTTGACGTCAGCTTCATTAGAATTTGTTCCATGAAATTGATTGCTCAATGGTTAATTCTAAAAAGTAGGGGAAACTTCTTCGCAACACCTATTACCATATTAGTTATCCTGATTTTGTGTACGCTGCCAGTAGTCTTGTTAGTTCTCAATTCTCACGCCACTTTTCTCCTGCTGATTTGATAATAGGCCTGCCTTGCTTTAAGCTGTAACTGGATGTAATTGTCCCGTTTCATCCAGCCAATATTTGAAAGATTAACAGGGCATATTATTCCAAGGAACAATATGGAGTCCCTTGGCGGGGCGAAATTGGGCAGCGAACTGATTTTTCTAATAACCATCCATATTTTAGAGCCAGTTATGAACAAGTGGACAAATACGTCGATTAAGATGTTGGTACTGCTAAATCAAGGATGGCTTGGAAAAGGGTTGTAAAAAAAGTGTTTTTGTTGTAATGAAAACGATTGTCTATTAATATTTGTTTTTGAGAAGAGATTAAACTAATTTAATTCAATTTCAAATGGATCGAAGACATCCACTGCACCCCCCACCACCCACCCCCACACACACTGTTGTGACATCTTGGTGTTGAACTCGGTAAACTGGAGTTGACAGGGGGACGCTATCCAGGGATCTCCCCAGACCCTGACTCGGAAATCATAATTTGACTGGTCTTTCCTCTCATGAAAACGAGGCGCTGAACTTGTCAGATCTAATTAGGGGTGGTGGAAACGCGTTTTGGCCAGAAACAGTAGGCGGTGGGATAGGGCAGTCCACACGAACTTGTTTTGTTATGGTCCAGACGAGGGAAGGTAGCGCAATGTTACGCACAGTGGGGTTTGGACTAGCGCTGGAGGGGCGTTTGCGCTGTTTGCTAGTTTGTCAATTCTGTCTGCCTTGCCCTATGGGCAAACTGATAGACCAAGCGTGGACTCTGGCGCCTCGTTCTAATTGGGTATGAAATTAATTAGAATAGACATTCATTAAGGTCTTTAAAGTTTGGCTAATTTTTTCACAGACTTTAAAAGGTATAACAGTGGATTACTGGCTTATAGCCAATATTAAAATGTATTGCATCCTAATAATTTGTGCTGCCTGTGCCAAACGGATGTCGGAAGAAAAATCTTGAAATTAATAACTAGAGAATCACCAATGCAGCTTACGTTTTTTCATTATAAACAGTAATGCAACATTTTGATACAACTTTCAGACATAAAGCCCCATCTTTTGTGCATCCTCTTCAAACTGAAAGACTAGATGCAATTGTCACATTGAGAGTTCATTTTTAACCTCATTTGTTTACACAGCATTGAAAACATGTCTTTGTACAAGATTGTGTGTGTGTGTGTGTGTGTGTGTGTGTGTGTGTGTATTTATACTTTCTATTGAATAAGATATCTTAGACCTTGAATCATCTTCTCTCTTTCAGCATAGAATAAAATTCAATTGTCTCCCTTTCCTTTTATTTGGAGGCATTTTGTTCTTTTAATTGAATGCAGCTTTTTCTCTGGTGTTGGGCCTAAGACCCTTCAGATGTGTGACAGGCTGCTCTCTCCATTGTCAGATGAACTGCGTCTTAAAAGGGGAGACAGAAAGAATAGGGGAGGGAGGAGAGAGAAAGAACCTTCTGTTATTTTGGGTCTCGAGGCTCGCCGCACTAGTCCATTCAAGGCGAGTTGATGAACTCCTCGGAAAAGTTTATTAAGGCGAGCAAAACAATGGGAACTAAAGGCTGTGGGCGAGTGGGCAGACAGTTTATAAACTAGCGGGCATTGTGTCCCCGAGGCAGATGCTTGAGTGGCCCTGAAAGGGACCTTCAAACTGACACGATGGGGCTGGACAGCAGCATGCTTAGGAGACTTCTTGTGGCGAGGCGCGGAGAGAGAGGATCTGTCTCCTCCGCATTAATGTTCATCTGCAGGAGCAGAGCCACAAGCCCAACCTCAGTGGATGGTCATGACCATGGGAACAGAAATGTCTTCCTTCCTATGTACCTACAATCTGCAACCTGTTTTTTTTAGATGCTAAATTGTGGGAGTCTTTTGTTTTGTTGTTTATTGTGTTTCTATTAGATGTGTGTATATTGTTCTGGCTTTGACTCATGTGGTTATGGTCATTTTTAGAATCTATGTTTAGATGAAATATGCATTCGTGTTGGCTGTTGAACATGGTATAGTATCGGAAATATGGCTTTCACACTAGTTCATTTTTTCCCCATCAAACAAACGATTATTGGGCACAGATTATCATGGCAACAATGGCCATTCCCACTATCTAAAAAACGAAAGAAATCTCTGCACATTTACTCTACTCCTTTTGTCTCCTGTGTTCTCATTGCGACTAAACCTAGAATACCATAGTTCCCTTCTTTCCTTTATCTTTTCTTCATTTCTTTCATTCTTTATGCCTCTCTCTCTGGCCCCTCACTTTCCCTCTTTCTTCCCCTCCCCATCTCTCTCTCTCTTGCTATCCCCCCCTATTTTTTTTCTTATGCTCTGGCTTTCTGCCACAGCACATCACAGGAGTTCTGTGATTTGTGACCCTGGTAACCCGCACTTAATCTTCCTAAAGAGGGGGACCGTCCGAGAGGCGATCTCCGCTCCCCACACACTGCCGCAGGGGCACCAACTGCCCTGGACCCGGCTCTGGCAGGTGTCACCATCAGCAATACAATCGCCTCCTCCTCCTCCTCCTCCTCTTCCAGCCCCTGAGAGGTGGTTAACTTAAACTATGTGAGGCAAGTTGAATCAGGGAGGGGGGGTGATGGTGGTAGTTAGGGTGTGTGTGTGTCGTGGCTGAGAGCTGGTGTGTGTGTTGGGGGGGGGGGTCATGGCTGAGAAATGGTGTGTGTGGCTGTTTGTGTGTCGAGGGGAGGGGAGGGGGGGGGTCATAAATGGGACAGGAGAGGGATTACACTCTGAGACAGCTATTAGCAGGGATGAAGCTTTTCTAAACAAACAACTGAAAAAAATGAGAAGAGGAGAGAGACGACTGAGAAAAAAATCAATAATGGGTCAGGTTTACGAGGCCGCATGATGATGGCTCTGGGGGATTTACTTTTTCTTCCCTATTGTTCTTTTATTCTTTCTTGCCTATTTTATGCGAGTCCTTGTTAAGATGTTTGTGCTTCGTATTGGCAATCCAATTTAGATTGGAGTCATCGCAGGTACATTTCTTTATTCAGTCAATAATTTATTAATGAGGCATGGCTCGGGTGCTTGGCATGGGCCGCGTGACTTTTTCTACAGTATTGCCTCACAGTAGCAGGCCAATAGTCAGTGTCAGTGCTTAGCAGATTTGGGATTCTGGTGAGAAAAGCACAACAATGGAGTTGAGGATGCCTGGTGTGTCCCTTGGGGAGTACAGACTATTTTGCAAACAGATATTATCAAGAAGAGAGGCCAAGAGATTGGAAAATAGAATGACGGAACAGAACAGAACACAATGATGGTTGTAAACCTTTTTCTAGGTGTTTTCAGTAATGAGAAAAAAAGACTATCTTCCAAAGACTGTTGTTGTAAATCTAAACTGTTTTTTGTCGTTGCACCAAGCCACACCGCAATATGTGTAGTCTCATGTTTTGGGAGTTTGCATTATATCCAGGAGGTTGGTTTAAAAAAAAAAGAATGGAAACACACTTGCACCGATGCAAAACGATCTCTGTTTTAAGTGCTTGATTTGTGCCATTTTCTTGTCATTTTCTTAAGAAGAAGTCTGAAAATCAGATCAGAACGAGAGAGCCTCTTTACCTTGAGCTTTTAGTGTGCTCTCCACTTTCTAGTACACTAAACAATGTGTGGCTATAGCTGCTTAAATCTCTTTCCTATTCGTCACGAGTTGCTGCAGACTCTTAGCGCACACTTTCAGTAAGCCTGATCCCTAAGAGGTTTAAAGAGGCAGTTGTTTGGTCTCATCAGCCTTCCCCTTTGTCTCTGTCACCCAAATGAGCAGTGAAACCTAGTATTCACTCCAGTACCACTGAGGAAGGCTCTTTGTGAATCCCTGCAAGTGTGCCAGCTTTTTAACTCGTACGTACCCACTTTAATTGCACCAATAAACGAGCACACTGTAGCTTTGTTGGTGACCCAGAGGGACAATGACACCTGCTTGTTGATCTGCAGCAACATAATCCTGACCATTTCAGACAATGTGGAGGAGACCTGTAAAGTCAATAGAGGGTGGTTAGGTAGTTGTAAGCATTGGAGACACCGTTTAATGTGTGTAGTGGAAATCGGAGGAGCCACACAGTCAGATGGATGTCGGTATGGGAAGGCATTACCGCTGGGTCTTGGCACCAGCTCCGCTCGCTGGTAACAGGTGATGTTCCCACAAAGAGGCTTGCCACTGTGTCGTTTAAAAAAAGCGTCGTCTGAGAATCTGTTCACGTTTGCCTTTTTCTGAACAGCGATTTAACTGCCTCGCTTTGAAACTTCTAAAAGAGGCTTGGCAGGAGTTTCGCACGAAACACTGTGTTGGATTCCTCCTTTCCACCCGATAACAAGCTGTGCCACTTCTTAATGTGGAAAGAGCCAAAGCACCTGTCCCTGTAAAGCCAGCCTCTGCTCCGTGTAACCTCACAAGCCTGTGTAGGTCGCCAGGTGTCGGGTGATGGCAACCTATCAATAAAATATTACAGCCTTAGATGAAGCCGCAGCATGCTTTCCCAAACCCTGTGCCAAGACAGGCTTTTGGTCACAGACAACAGTGAAGTGTAATATTTATTGGGTGACATGTGTAGCCATGCCAGAGTTGTAACACGATGTTCAGGCTATAGTCTTGAAGAGATCAGGATATTCTTGGATCACTGGTGGTGCTTCCCTCCAGCCATCCATTCCCCCACATGTCCTTGTGTTCACCCCGCTTCTACACGAAAGAGTACATTTGTCTTTTTGTCTTATTAGGCCAATGCGTCTTGCGTTTTAACCTTCTGCAAGATCTGTGTTGGCCTGCGTGTATTTGTACAATTGTATTTAGCTTCAGTGCAGAGTTGATGTCTTTGCTGCACACAACAATGAGCCCCACACTCTTAGGGTGCGAGACTTTATTTCTTCAACAAAAAGATTACACAAGCACAGTCAAAAGTCAGAGAGAGAGCAGCCGTAAGCAGTTGTTCTCTTTGTTTAAATAGCTCAGTAATTTCCCTCCATGTTGAACAGAAGACCGTCTTTGACTCCTCTGATTCCCGGTGTCTGCCTGAGTTGTCAAAACTTTGACAGTTGGCTCGCATGGGGGATTGTGCGTGGCGGATTATTACAATCTGCCGGTGACTGTGGTGGGCGCATTGAAAAGGACAACAAGCATTTCTTGCTAATTTTGTTACAATGGAGGGGATGCCCCCACATAATGTGCAACACTAATTAAGTTTAGTGCTGGATGCCCAGTCCCCCCCTCGGAGATGAATTAGACACATTCACATCATGGTCGGCTGGTTTAAAAATCACCATTAGCCCATGCTACTTAGGGCCATAACATCGCCCATTTTATGCTCTTGATCAGCCTAGCAAATGGAATCTTCATTTGTTTCGTCTCTACGTGTCCGTTTTTCGCCGTCGCAGTTGTTGTTGTTGTCGCCGGCCTTTTTTTTTCATAAGCGACACATAGCAAGACGATGAACATGTTTTGGCGAGTGTTGCGAATCAGAAATGTGTCCTTTTTTTGTGTTAAACTCGGAATTGAAATGCATGGGCGGTGGTCGGTGCAGAGCTTAAGCAACAGCAGGACCAAGCAGCGGCAGCAGCAGCAGCCGCGACAGCAGCCTCGCCACGCAAGCCTTGCCACTCGGCCGACTTCAAACAGAGGCTTGACTCCCATTTTTAACTAATGGGCTTATTTATGCATCCCCTGTCACTCTCTCCTCGGGGGGAATGTGCTCTCTCTCTCTCATTTCAAGACGCTTTTCTTCTCCCCCAGTACATTCTAAACCCACAATATAGAGCGCAGATTTTCTGACATTAACATGGAGCACTGTGACGAGTGGCTGATGTAACTCGGCAAACAGGAAATATTAAAGAGCCCCTTTCCATGTCCCGGGGAGAAGCGTTTTGAAACATTTTTTATTTGAATTTTCACCAAATCTCAGTCGGGCAGGCAGACAGAGAGGCAAGGGAGGGAGAACTGGAATAAGAAGACAGAGATGGAGCCACATGGCTCTGGGATTCCTTTTTTAAAATAAAACCTGGAGGGCCCTCCGCTGCCACGCACAGCTCAAGAATAGTTGGAACCGAAGTTTTTATGATCTTTTGCGGTAATGCAAAAGTGCTGTATTCACTGATGGGCAGGGACGGAACATGACAAGAATGACTTCCTCTGAATGTTTTCCCATCGGTTTGAAGTCACATTAAATGAATGTCTGTATTTTAATGCGTCTGACATTGTTGTGATCTTCTCAGAAGTCAGACACCGGCCGGAAAAAACAGAGTAAAACTCTTGACTTTTTTTCCTGTCTTGTTTATATCAACGTCTGTTTTCTTCTCATGACAAGGAACAAGGAACAAGCATTGCCAGGAAACTTTATGGAACTTTTCACAACATCCTCACATGGTGAACAACTGGACAATTTCTCTCTTGCTTGGACCATTCTCAATGTATCTGAAGACAGTGTGTTTAACATTACAGAATGGTATCATTCTACTTACAGCTAATATACCACTTATATATACTTATACTTATAATATACTTATCTTGAGTAATTAATGTACATGCAGCACCAGGCACAGTCAGACAGTGCTTCCGTGTTCTCTACAGACCTTGAGAGACAGAGAGAGAGAGAAAACATAAAAAACATATTTTGCCGTTGTGTAGACATTCAGGTAAAGCCTAGCATTACTGTTTGATTTCCTGCATAGGCTCTGTGCTGGGAGCCCCAGGACAGCCCAGTGAGTCAAGAGGAGGGGGGGGGGGGGGGGGGGGGGGGGGGACTGCCCTTCTCCGCCGTGGCCCGAGCTGGCATGGACCCCTTTGGGCTTCACCCTGAGTTTGCTCCCCCTTTCTTAATTTCATTACTTAAGCTGCGACCTTAATTAGCAGGAACCCAACCCCAGGAAATGAAATCCCATTTGACGGAAAAAGGAAGGGAGAGCTGGTGTTAAAAAAAAGAAAAAGGAAGCCTGCCCTCCACCTCCCCCGCCCCCTCCCTTTTACTGCCAACTCTTCCCCCACCTTCACACACACGCTCACACACACACAGACTCACACTCACACGCACTCTCTTCACAATACAAGGTCTAAAATGACCATGTTAAGGTCTGACCACTTTCATATACTTTTTTGCTTCAGGAAGTGTGTAACCTTTTTAGACCGCAGATGCAAAGCATTTCAAGTGCTTCATTACGCCACAGATGCCGGTTGTGTTCTTTGTTCAGTGTTGCGGAGTTGTGGTGGTGTCTTCCACTTTCTGTGTTCTGTTCCCTGCAAATAATCTTTTGACATCAGGCAGCTAGATTTCTTGTTTGTTTGTTTGTAATTGTCTGTTTGGGCACCACCTGGAGGGCATCTAAAATGGGAAAACTTTTTTTCATGTTTAAGTAGTCTAAACAAACCCCCCCCCCCAACACCGCCCCCCCCCCCCCCCCCACACCTTCCATGTGCCCCCCTCCCCCCTGAGTCTCCGAGCCCTTCACGGCTCATATTGAGGTTCCTCGCTTCCCCTGGCGGAGAGGGGGCATGGCGAGTCAATATGTCAGCGTTTATCGATACCCCGTGGAGCAGCGCGGGCTTGTCAGGGCTCCATTCAGGCTCCTAATGGCCCCCTGCGGTGCTGAGTCTATGGGGCCTGAATGCGCCGGAGGCCCCTGTGGCCCGCTCCCCTTGTTGAAGGTGAGGCGCGCCACTCTCACGGATGCAGCGCGGCCCTGCCTTCACGCCCATGACAGCAGCCATAAAAGAGGACTTGCACCTCTCCACTGCTCCTCTGCTCCTCTGCCTGCCCCCCTCTCTCTCTCTCTCTCCCTCTCTCTCTCTCTCTCACTCCCTCTCCCTCTCTCTCTCTCTCTCTCTCTCTCTCTCTCTCTCCTTTAAAACCCTCTTTTCTCCCTCTCTCCCCTTTTTCTTTCTTTTTTGAGACCCTTGGTGAAAGAAAATGAAGCTAATTGTTTGTTGTGGGAGCCAAAGATTATACACCCCTCCCTTCTTTTTTTGGTTCTTTTTGGAGAATGGGGGTGCATTTTTTTTTTTTGCCTTCCCTTTCTCACTGAGGCAGTGTTGTCATCTTCTAAAGGATGTGAATGTATCCCAAAGAAAGTGGAAAAGCGTTGGAATTTTACTCTGGAATGCAAAGGGAGAACACTGTTTTCACAAGAGCAGAGAGACACAAGCGAGTCTTGTTGGTGGTTTTAAGCATTGCTTAATGAAGGGAATGCAGCTTATTAAAAGTGAATTCTAGAGGTGAGTGTTGTTAGTTGGTCTGGACCAGTGAACATGCTACAAATGAATGGTTTAAGGCACCATGTTTCCTTGGGTTGCTCTGTCTGTCAGTGACATTTTTAAATGAGTCAGGCTTGCTGTAATCTGCATTACTGTTGGTGGCTCTTTGCTATTTCCATTATAAAACAATTCAAACCAACTGTTGGCAAAAGATCATATAATTGAAGCGCAGCACGCACACCCTCAACTCCAGAAACTAGAGAAAGCGTGTTTGTGTCCCATTTCATTCTCTTTTTTTCCCCCCTTTTTATCTCATTGTCTCTTCCCGAAATTTCAGTCGCTCCTGCAACATGTCTAAAATCAGGAAATCTTTTTATAGGCCCCCTTTAAACTGTTTTTATCATCACTTGCGGCTCCGTAAGTTTGGCAAACACTTGGGGACGTGGAGACGGAAGCACATTGAAGAGGAGTTCCGCGCCGTTCTCCAAAAATGCAAATTCCTCAGTCGGTTATTTGATCTTCCCGCAACGATCCCCGCCCCCAAACCTTTCTCCACCACGAGCGATTTCTTTTTTCTATCTTTTTTTTTCTCCTTTGCACGTACTAGTATCTGAGGTTCAATCCATAACAGACCTGAGGAAAGGGAAGAGACTTTTATATTCAGGCCCCGAGCCAGAGAGATTGCAGCCAGGCAGATGGATGTCGGAGATAGCGAATCAGATCGCGAACGCAAACACGGCTCATTATGGTCTGTTGGTATAATGAGTTTTTTTAAAACATCCCCACCCCACCCCCCCCCCCCCCCCCCCGCCCCACCATCCTCCTTCCCGATGACTGACAAAAAGTATAATTGCGACATCAACTCCAACAAAAGACATGCACAAAATAAACATGTAAACAAAAAGAAGAAAAAAAACTGCAGAGAAAAACAAATAGGGCTGGTATTTTTGTCCTATGGGTATGTTGTCAGTTAGACTCAACTGGTTTGAATTGGTGCTGGAAGGCTGGTCCTTTGAATGCCTGCGAAATACTGGGTGAGAGGCATGATTGTGATTATGCTGGAACTAATATGCTTTTCAAAATGAGCTATTATGAGCTAATGCTGCCATACTGAAAGCCTTGCCTGGTTTTGTCCCTCTGTCTTGGGTAGTTTGCAAGGTACAGCTGATATTTAGGCCATTGGTTACGGTATTAAGAAAAAATAGGCTGCATGGAATCTGGTGTAATGTTGAGCTAATACTGATTCATAGCCAATCTCGCAGATGAGGATGAAGCTACCTCCACCACCCTTGTGAGATCACGGAGGCTTTTTATCATTTTCTTATCCCTGACTAATTCACGGGGGTTTCGGCGATAAGTCAAAATGCGTCCTTTCAATTTCTGCATTAATTTGTCTTTTCAATTGTCCTCTGCCTCACGTTCATGTATAAACATGTCAGGAACTACTTGTCACAACATCACGTCAAATTTAAATTAACAACTCACGCGTCAACACAACATGAGAACTCGGAGAGTTTCACTACAAATGCTGTGTTTCAATGAGAGTGACGAATTTTGCATCATTCAGCCCGAAAAATGACAGATAATGTGTTGGAGTATTCACAGTTGTCTTTTGTGCCACAGGCCTCTCAGTGCGGCTGAGCAGAAGCTGGCGGAAACTGTGTTCATTTTAGGTGCTGTTCTGTGTGGAAACCCTGTACTTTTTACATGTAGAAATGTATCTAAATAATTGAGTATTTGCCAGGAATTACTCCAGTCTCCCCCACTCAACATATTCCGAACATAGTTTTTCTTTTAGTGGAGCTTCCACTAATTCATTGAGGATGTTTTGGGGGGGGGGGTATCTGGGCATTTTAAGGCACTTGTGAGACAGGACTTCTGACCACAGATGTTGAAGTGCTTGGCCCCTCTGCTCCCCGGCTGGAGTGTTTATGGACTCTGCAGCTGTGGACGGGAGTTGATCAGGGCCATATTACCACCCCAGACGCTTCGCTCTAGCTCCGGGGCCCGGCTGAAAAAGGCCAGAGGGAGAGAGCGGGAGGGAAGAGAGGGATGAGGAGAGGAGAGGAGAAGAGGGAGAGAGCGGGAGGGAAGAGAGGGATGAGGAGAGGAGAGGAGAGGAGAAGAGGGGGAGAGCTGGAGGAAACAGAGGTATGAGGAGAGGAGAGGAGAGGAGAAGAGGAAGAGAGCGGGAAGAAAAAGAGGGATGATGAGAGGAGAGGAGAAGAGGGGGAGAGCTGGAGGAAACAGAGGTATGAGGAGAGGAGAGGAGAGGAGAAGAGGAAGAGAGCGGGAGGAAAGAGAGGGATATGGAGAGGAGAGGAGGGGGAGAGCTGGAGGAAAGAGAGGGATGAGGAGAGGAGAGGAGAAGAGAGGAGAAGAGGAAAAGAGCAGGAGGAAAGAGAGGGATATGGAGAGGAGAGGAGGGGGAGAGCTGGAGGAAAGAGAGGGATGAGGAGAGGAGAGGAGAAAAGGGAGAGAGCTGGAGGAAAGAGAGGGCTGATGAGAGGGGAGGAGAAGAGAGAGAGCGGGAGGAAAAAAGAGGGGTGATGAGAGGAGAGGAGGGAGAGAGCTGGAGGGTGCTTAAAAGACTCTTTAAAAAGCCAGAGAAAGACAAGGGGTGGACTAAGGAGGAGCTTGGAGCTCCGGGGGCTAGATGGAGGTCGACAGAGGGGGTGAGGGGGTGTGGGGGTGTGGGGGTGGAGGGGGTGGAGGGGTTCGGGGGTGTGGGGGTGTGGGGGTGGATGGGTGGAGTCGAGGGTCCTCTGGTGATGGAAATCCCATCTGTGCTGAAAGCAAAATGTGAGGTCGGAGAAGGGATGAGTGTTGCATGCTGGGAGAGGGCCGTCTTTTGATGGACATGAATGCTAGCCAACCTGCCAAGCGCCAGGGCCAGTGATTGGCTGAGAGTGTCTGATCTCTGTGAGTCATGTTTTTGGAGCCAAATAACTTTGTAACCACACTTCAGAACAGGCATCATGGGTGTGCTGATGTTTGTAAAGTGTACACATGTGAAGTGCATCTAGAATATACTGAAATATTTTACGCATATTTTATTAGAGGTATTTCTTAAGGCAGGGCACGTTTATTTACATAGCGAAAAACATATTGGTGATTCCAAGTGCTTTTAAAAATGGTCAGATAAAAGAACAAAGAAAAAGTGCTTAAGTGCTCTCTGAAATTAAAAATAAGCTGAATGCTGACTATATATGTGTACATTACTACAGTAGTGAGTGTGTTGGCAACTTAAAACGGCAAGGACACATCTTTAGTGACATGTAGATGCAGAGCAGCTGTATTTAGAATCTAGTTTAATATATTTGTGCACATACTTTCAGACATTTAGAATTTATTGTATGGAAAATTTCATGTGAACATCTTGATTAATCACTGAGGGCAGGTTTGAATTTGTTAACAGGAGCGTGAGGCACTCTTACCGTAAACTTTCCAACCCACGGACTACCAAGAACAAATTCGACTTTTTCCCCTTTGACACCTTACAAAAGTACACGTCTGGCTGAGAACACCAAACCTGTTTTTTTTTCCCTTCTTCTTTTCTTTTGTACCCCCATTCTTTCTCTCATGACGAAAGGTTTGGCTCCGAAAGAGAACAACGCTTAAAAAAAAAAAAAAAAATCTCTCCCGGCCCATCTGCTTCGCACCTGCCTTATCCTTACTGGGAAGGCGCCGCATGCAAAGTCAATATTTTGTTTAAAAAAAAAAATGGCTGGGGGGCCCTGGAAAAAAAACCACGTTCCTGTCTTAATACACTCTCGATAGGGCATAATTAGGCTGTAATTGCTTGATTAGAGTGCAGGCTAGTGCTGAGTGCTTTATCAATATCCCCCACAACCTTCAAATGGAATTACAGTGAAACTGGCATTATGAGTCGGCTTAATCGGGATGTAGCGCATTGTTTTAGAACAGGGAGAAATGTTGGAGAATTGACCCCAGTGCCCGAGGGGATTGTGTTTGGTGGAAGGTGCTGATTACTGAACAGTTTTTTTTTTTCTTCTCTCGTTCATCCCTTCTTACGTTCATTCTTGTTCTTTTATCATGCAGAAGACGTGTAAACACGACTCATGCAAATTTGAATTTGAGAGCTTTTGTTTGCCGAGGGATGTAGAGTGGAGTGGAAGCGTTAGTGATGCTCGACACTCTTGGACTCACGCAGGCTTCTCGTCTGCTCTATCTATTGCACCTAAGTGGTACATTTTCAGTCGCTGATATATAATCTTACACACATATGTATACACACAAACACGCACACACACACTCTTCACACGCGCATCCACATATATTCGCACGCAAGTATTCATGCGGACATTGTGTAAACACATAAACACACATGCAGACATGAAGACACACACACACACACACACACAGACTTTCCGTTTCTCTGTGTATTAAATTCGGCGCAACAACAGACCCAGGCAAACAGCTGTGTCACTCTCAATTCCTGTGAAGCCTGCCGAGGACCATATGTTCCCAGTTGCATTACGTGTCTGCCATAACCTATTGGGTCCTAATGGGGATCTCAGTTTCCTGAATGAAACTGAACGTCCCAATCACCGGATCTGGTCAGGACGGGGAGAAGATAGAGGGAGGGGATGGGGGAGGGGGTGACCCTGGTGTCTGCTCCATTTCCATAATCCAGTCCCTGGAGCCACGGGCAGAGTTTGTTGGTGGTTCTCTGGTGTGGAGCAGGAGCAGGAGCACGAGCTCAAGCGTGCTGGCCAAACTTCAGCGCCTGTGGGCTGTGCAGAGTGCGCAGGAACACCCCAGTCCCACTACAGAGTGCGCAGGAACACCCCAGTCCCACTCAGGGTTCTGCTGGTTACGGAGTGTGCAGGAACACCCCAGTCCCACTCAGGGTTCTGCTGGTTACGGAGTGTGCAGGAACACCCCAGTCCCACTCAGGGTTCTGCGGGTTACGGAGTGCGCAGGAACACCCCAGTCCCACTCTGGGTTCTGCGGGTTACGGAGTGCGCAGGAACACCCCAGTCCCACTACAGAGTGCGCAGGAACACCCCAGTCCCACTCAGAGTGCGCAGGAACACCCCAGTCCCACTCAGAGTGCGCAGGAACTCCCCAGTCCCACTCAGGGTTCTGCGGGTTACCGAGTGTGCAGGAACACCCCAGTCCCACTACAGAGTGTGCAGGAACACCCCAGTCCCACTACAGAGTGTGCAGGAACACCCCAGTCCCACTCTGGGTTCTGTGGGCTACCGAGGGTTCACTCTGTCTAGAAGGTGACACGACGAGACCCTAGGGTAATCAGGGGACCATTCTAGAACATGATGAGCCTCGTCTAGTGAAACCAGGGGACCTTAAGAGAAGAAAGAGCGTACTTAGACACCATTGTCTACGCACACAAAGGCTCCGGGCGAGGGCGAAGGGGAAGATAACTGTTAATCTAACCCAGCCACATGTGGGGAATACTTACGCTATCTGAGAAATGGAAAAAGGAGAAGAAGAAGAAGAAGAAGAAGAAGAAGAAGAAAGAAAAAAAGAAAAAGAGACTCTTCTTCCATTGTACCCACCCCACCCCACCACCATCACCACCTCCTCCACCACCACCTCCCCCGCAGGGCATGGAGGTGACTTTGGAAAGTGATCTATAGACCAATGCGGCAGTCTGGAGTGCCGTCACGGTGAGTTACCGGCAAATTACGGCACTGCATCCTCATGAAAACCAACAAGGGGGGGGGGGGGGGGGTGGTTAGACGCCCACCACCGTATGTACATATTCAACTTCCCATGTTCAAGGGTATTTCTTGCGTGAGAGGGGTGGTCGGTCGGGGAGAGTCCAGCGTTCGGAAAAATCAATCTTTATTAAAAGAGAGCGGCCGAGGGGGGGAGAGACAGGGAAAAGAATTGATTTAATGAATGCGGACTCATGTCCTGCGGCCGCTTGTAATCCGTTGAGAATCATTGAGCACGAGCTCGGGGGAGACAAAAAAGACGATCGGAGTAGGCTACTCGAGTGGCCTGTAATGATAGTCTCCATATAATCCCATAATTCCTTGTTTAATTAAACTCTGGCGCTGGCCTTGAGACGGAGCCAGTTTGGTTGGTCTTTTTTTTACTAATACTTTTTTTTGTTCTTTTGGGAAGGGAGGGGGGAGCGTTTTGTTCTGTTTTTTTGTCGGTTTTGGACAGGATTGAAAACAAACTCACAAACATTTGTAACACTCACATTCACTTGAACGCAGCTGACACAACAGTGTTAGTGCGTAAGTGTCTGCACATTGTTTACATATGGAACACCAACATCGCCACATAGATGCAACTCTTTATGATACAAGATATAAGCACATACTTACTACTTACAAAATCTATCTGTTGCTCAAACACACACTCACACACACCCTGTGTCTCATTTCTTTGGTAACACATACATATAGGCACACATGTACACCACAAACCAACGCTCTCCTCTCTCTCTCTCGGCCACTAACACACACACACACACACACACACACACACACACACACACACACACACACACACACACACACACACACACACACACACACACACACACACACACTCATGTCTTCCTCAGGCTGGGCTTTGTTGTTGTGTTTGGCTGTCAGACAGATGGGCTCTGAGTGGCCGGCTGGACTGGCTGGGCTGGCAGTGGAGGGGTAGAGGGGGAGAGAGCAGGAGGACGGAGCCCAGATGAAGAGGTCCACAGAGCCTCAGCTGCCACTGCTGCTACAGATGGAGGCACTGGGAGATCTGTGAGGAAAGAAACAGGCAGAGAAAGAGAGAGAGAGATGGGGAGAGAGACGGAGAGAGAGAGATGGAGAGAGAGAAAGAGAGAGAGAGAAAGAGAGACAGAGAGAGAAAGAGAGAGAGAGAGAGAGTGAGACAGAGAGAGAGAGAGAAAGAGGGACAGAGAGAGAGAGAAAGAGACAGAGAGAGATAGACAGAGAGAGAGACAGAGAGAGAGACAGAGACAGAGAGAGAGACAGAGAGACAGAGAGACAGAGAGAGAGAGACAGAGACAGAGAAAGACAGAGAGAGGCAGAGACATAGACAGATACAGAGAGACAGAGAAAGAGGCAGAGAGAGAGAGACAGAGACAGGCAGAGACATAGACAGATAGAGAGAGACAGAGAAAGAGGTAGAGAGAGAAAGAGACAGGGAGAGAGACAGAGAGTGAGAGAGAGAGACAGGGAGAGTTCCTGAGAAAGAGAGAGAGGCCAAGAGACTGAGAGAGCTAAAGAGATAGCCAGAGAGAGAGCAAGAAAGAAAGAGATAGTAATAGATCGGTAGATAGAGAGTGGCTGAAATAGAGAGGGAGAAAGCCAGAGAGATAGAGATGGAAAGGCAGAGAGATTAAGGAAGAAAGAGAGAGAGAAAGAGAGAGAGCACAGCATGGAGATGTGCCTTCTCTGAGACACCTCTGTCCAACTGGGGGGAGGTGATGAGCTGTTGCCATTCTGGCTTCTTTTGGGGAGATATGTCACTCTCTCTCTCTTTTATTTCTCTTTCCCAGTGCTGTTCCTTTTGTTTCTGTCTTTCATTCTGGCAGATGATGCAACGGCACACAGCCTAGAGCAACGCTGGCGTGCTTTACACCCAAATGTCAACATTTTTGTCATCTCAATGAACGAATGTGTAGGCTTGATCTTTCTCTCTCTTTTCTTCTGCGGTAGGATTTTTTTTTTTTTTTTTAAAGCAGGCCACGTTATGTGAAAGGCACCACAGAAGGAGGCGCACAACTAAATTATGATGCAATTTTATCATGGTATCAAATCAATTATCATGGTAATGCATTGTGGGCTGCTCAAAATCCCTGTGTTCGGATGCTCCTCTTGGCCCCAGTATCTAGCACTCTGAGCCTGTCACTGAGCAGCCAATATATATTCCCCTGGCTAAAATGCAAACGGCGTTACAGAAAACTGTCATCCGTGTTTGCCTAGGCAGGCCTCCCTGTGCTGAATGGCGGATGTAAAATATGTTGTAATTTATTTCTCAACAGTAGCTGGGAACACAAAGGCGCTCGGCTCGTCTGAATGGTTTCAGAGCGGAGTGCCGGGGCGCGGGGTTCTTATTTTCGGCAGTGCTCCTCTCCGAGGATGGCCCCAGGCTAGCGTCGGAGAATAGGGGGGCACGCAGAGGCAAGGTGTCCGCTGAAGATTAGTCTCTACCAGCACACACACACCCCCCAACCCCCCCTCCCCTCAATTCCAAGCCCACTCCAGTCCTCTCCACACCACCCCCAGGGCCTCCCTCTGTATCCTCTGATGCTGGATGGGGCTTTTTGAAGACCACTTCCATTTTAATGAAAACTCAACAGATTGAAATTGTAGAGTTTTTTTTTTGTTTTTTTGTTTGTGCTGGTGGTGTTATCTTGGTAATAGCCAGATATGATGTCAGTGAGAGTTTTGAGGATGATGGGTGATGATGAGTGTTTAGGGAGCACTTTTAAGATTCACATTGTTTGTTGATTTATTTAAAACCCCTCTCGCCAGACGCATTTCGGTTGAGAAAGCGTTGTGTGTTTGTGCGTGTCAACAAAACAGCAAACGAAAGAGTCGTGGTTTCACTGCAGACGGAAACGGGTCGCAAGCGCAGACCGACACCGTGTCTCATTGAAAGAGTGGCTTGTCACTCAAACACGCTGCTTCAACAGCACTAGCGTCGACAGGATATGTTCCATCTGTTTCTGCCACTGTGTCTGAAAAAGAGATGCTCCTCTGCTCACCTGCTGCAGGTAACCGCACAGACGAGGGCTCGGACGTGGAGTCGGAGCCGGACCTGCCCCTGAAGAGGAAGCAGCGC
Organism: Sprattus sprattus; assembly: GCF_963457725.1. Lineage (NCBI taxonomy): Eukaryota > Metazoa > Chordata > Actinopteri > Clupeiformes > Clupeidae > Sprattus > Sprattus sprattus. The sequence continues at coordinate 7,238,157 of NC_137908.1, read as the reverse complement.
CGCAGCAGGACCACCTTCACGGCCGAGCAGCTGGAGGAGCTGGAGAAGGCCTTCGAGCGGACGCACTACCCCGACATCTACACCAGGGAGGAGCTGGCCCAGAGGACCAAACTCACAGAGGCACGCGTGCAGGTAAGAGGCACACTCACACACACACACACACACACACACACACACACTCACACACACACACACACACACACACACATACAAACACACACACTCAAACACACACACACACACACACACACACACACACACACACACACACACGTACAAACACACATACACACATACACACATATGCACATACACACATACACACATACACACAAATATATACACACACACACAAACACACATACATACAAACACACACAAACACACACTAGAGCACACCAACAGATATATAAACAGGTCAGACATACATTACTTCTTATATACGCAAAAATGCAACCATATGGAAAAACATATGCTAAACATACAAACACACGCACACACACACACAAACACACACACACACACACTCACACAAACACACGTACACGTACACACATACACACACAAAAGCATACATGGTCAAAAAAACACACATGCACCACATGCACAAAGAAGTGCACAAAACGTGTGCATGTGTTTACAATATGTCTTCTCAAACTTGCATGAAGGCAAAGCAAGGCCTAAACAGTCACACAGCGCTTAAATGACACATGGACTCACCTGGACACACAAAAAGTAAGCTCAAAGATGGTTGTTGAATTCATACATCGAACACACACATACACCACACACACACAGTCATTAAACACCGTTCCAAGCAAAAATGAAAACCTCAGCAGCTGAAGCTTTTTGTCTTATACTGTATACCCATACTGTAAACAGGTCAGCCATACTGTACATTGCATCTCATATACACAAATATGCAACCATATGGAAAAACATATGCTAAACATACAAACGCACACACACAAACACACACACACACACACAAGACAGGTGTGTAAAGACGCCCTAAACCACAAGCCACGACCACATCCACTGAGTACCATTACCTCCACACAGCTCTGTGGTCGTCCCATGAACGCTCAATGATGGGTGCGCTTCTCCTGTGATGGATGGCTCCCTCGGAACCCTCGCTCTGGCCAGGTTTACGCAGCTGCGAGGTTGGCCATGAATCATCTGGAATCGCCTGACTATGTCACACCTTCTCCATTTGCTATCTGTTTAGGCTTGGACGGCCTTGCCCTGTTTCACGGGCCCCGGGATGCGGTGGAAATAAGGCCGGCGTCAAAGGGGTCTTTTTGAGTTCATTTTGATGAAGCTCAATCAAATCAGTGGCTCTCTGCGTCGGGAAGCCTCAGTCGAGGGGCCCATGGACAAATTTGCTGCCTTATTAGGTTATTGAATGAGAATGGAGGGAGTGAGGGAGGGAGGGGGCGAGGAGTTCCTTTGGCAGGTGTCCATGTTCTGCCGCTAGGGAAGTGAGCTTAGCGGGCAGATGAGGAACCATGGGTGAGGGTGAGAGTAAAGGTTAGCTTTGCTTAGAGAACCGAGGGATGAGGTGGAACCTTCTGGAACCTAAAGGGTAGACAGTTGTGGGTCAGGGAACATGAAGAACAGGCATCAGAGGAGGTACTGCAGAGAACTTAAAGATGAGGTGGTTCTACGCTGCACCTCTAAAGTTCCTCAGGAGTTTTTCAAATTACCTCAGAGAACACCCTGCCAGAACTGTAGTCAGACCTTAGAGAATAATGCTCACTTATCGGGATAAGGGTTAAGTTAACATTGCTGCAATGTCCCATGAAAGACAGTCTTGAGTTTCTCAAAATGAAACCTCTAATATTCCGGCAACAGTTGGATGGATGAGTCACTAATTTAGCTCATCTTTTGTAGTTTTCCCTCATTAGTTCTGCACTGAGTACGAAACCACATCCTAAGGGCTTAAGACTAACAGTAATGTGATATTTATGAAGTCATCATATTCGAGCGGTGTGTTAGTAGGTCCCTTTGTAATAGTTTGCGAACTATCTGTAATTCAATATGCTTCTGGTGGATGGAAATTGTGGATTGATGGATAATGTCTATTTTTTTCCCTGAATGGATCACAAGCCAGGTCCAGCTGGTCTCAAACAGAAGCACTCAGTTGGCCCTAACATAATTGTGGTAGAGAAAACATTGCCAGCTGTGTAATTCTCAGTTGGACAGAGGTAATTCTCATATCCTTCTCCTTTTAACTACTCTAACTGTTTCTCTGACTGGCTGTAACTCCTCTGACACCTTTGGTAATTGTCAGAGACAGAGATTATAGAGATTTAAAATTGTTACCCGGACTTCTGTGTACTTCTCTGTTGTGTAATTGTAAGTGTAATTGTTACCTGGAACTCTCTGACGTGACTTTTCTGTAGACGTTAGCATTTCCCAGGAATAGAGGCTTTTCTGACTGGCTGGAGTGTTTTTATGCAACACCAAGGGAAAATAGAGTAAAGTTATAGCAACAGCTGTGCCAAAGAATGAGCCAGAGAGAGAGAGCGAGAGAGAGAGAGAAAGAAAGAAAGAAGGGAGTAGGAATGGAGGTGAAGAAGAAGGAGAGAGGGAGAAAGAGCAGTGGTGCTGTGTGGGGATTGGGGGGGGGGGTGACGGGTCCAATGCATTCCTGATGGATTTCTCATTTGGGCCCTGGGTCGGGATCTCTTCCCAAGCCTTTAAAGGCGGCCGCTGCTGCCGCCGCCGCTTGTAAACCCTTCCACATATCAGAGAGGAGCCCCGAGAGTCTCCAGGGACCCCCACGGCTCGACAACAACATTAATCAATCAAGCGCTCATAAAAAAAGAGAGGGGAGGTAGCTGGGAGGCCGTCCTCCTTTAACTTCACTCTTCCTCTCTCCTTCTTCCTTTACTGTCTCTCTGTTCTATCCCTCTCTCCTCTCATACCTTCTGTCTATCACTTTCTTCTTCTCCCTTTACTTTCTCCTTTATACACTCTCTCATTCTCTCTCTCTCTTTCTTCTTCTTCTTCCTTAAACAATTCTCCTTCATACTCTCTATCTCTCTCTCATTCTCTCTCTCTCACTCACTTTTTCTTCTTCTTCTTCTCCCTTTACTTTCTCCTTCATACTCTTTCTCTCTTGTCTTCCTAAGCCCCCCCCCCCCACCGTCTCTGTCTCTCTTCTTTCTGTCCTTCTCTGGACTTCAATTCCTCTTCCCCCTGTCTGTCTAGCGCGCACGCAGAGCAAGGGGTAACCGATTCCACATATGTCTCTGTCCGTCTCACAAACCTCAAAAAAGAAGACGTATGTGTCTAAACGGTCGGCTCGTCCCACTCTGGGGAAGGAGGATGCTGAGAGATTTATCTTATGGTTGTTTGTTTGCAATATTTACAGGCTAAAGTGTATCAGGGACTCCGTGCAGACAGACGGGGACATGGTGGACAAAGGGAACATTGACTTCGAATTTATTTGACAGATGCGTTGAGAGGAAGGATCATTGAGAGAGGAACTGTACATGTGGCCGTCTCTGGATTTATTTATTGAAATGTGTCATTTGTTCTGAGTCATTCTAGAGGAAACTTCTGTCTTCATAATAGTAGTAGTAGTAGATAGTATACTCTGGTCCTTGATAGATGAGTGGGTTTCTATCTTGGTGCTTTGCAGAGTTCCCCAAATGCAGTGCTAACAGGATAATTAGCAGTAACAATGGTTGTGATTGGTTCAAGTGAGGAAGGACATAGTGTGTGATTGGCCAATGAAAGGCCATGTGTTACCATGAACAAGCAGACCATTTGTTTCCTATCAGCATTTCCTAACACCCCCCTCCCACACACCACACACACACACACACACACACACACTAACCCCCCCCCCCCCCCCCCCCCCCACAAACACAAACACACAAACACACACACACACACACACACACACACACACACACACACACACACACACACACACACTCAGCTGAATGTTTCTGTTCTGCTTCGGAGCCCTCTGCATAGGAGCCAGTTCCTCTGATGCTCTGTGTTTATGGTAA
>NC_137908.1:7214132-7221632 GCF_963457725.1 Sprattus sprattus | reverse complement strand
AGCACTGTTGCGATTGTCTGCGCAAAGTTTCCAGGGACGCCCCAAATCCTTCTTATAACACTGGGAACAGATCGCAATGTAAAGCTGAGAATTAAAAAGAACAGCACCCAGCCCCCCCCCCCCCCCCCCCCCATCACCACCCCACCCCCACCACCAGCCACTAATTACACTAAGCTCATAATTGTTTGGAGATCCTGGTGGATCCTGGTGTAATTAGCAATGTTATTGCAATTTTTCTGAGATGGCCAAAAAAAAAAAGAGAAGAAAATGAGAGAAAGGCTGTATTGTGAAGATCGGGCGGATGTGTATAGGGGCTTTTTGGTGCAGAGGTGCGCTGTGAGGAGCAGCGTCGTCTCTCGTTCATTCTCCTCTCCTCTCCTCCTGCTCTGCGTCTCCTTCTTCTTTTTCTGGAGAAAGCAGCGAGGAGCATTACTAAATGTAATTAGATGCCCTGCTGTCCTAATTGGCATTTGAGTCAATGGAAGGCATTAGAGGCGTATTTAGCTGTGCAATTTTACCCCTCTGTTTAACACGCTACAGCAGCTGTGCATGTTTGTGTGTGTGTGTGTGTGTGTGTGTGTGTGTGTGTGTGTGTGTGTGTGTGTGTGTGTGTGTGTATGTGTGTGTGTGTTTGTTGGGAATTCTTGTCTGTATATTCATGTGTGGGTGTGTATGTGTATTTAAGAGTGTGACACTCATTATTGGTGTATCTGGGCATGTGAAATTGTGTGTGTGTGTGTGTGTGTGTGTGTGTGTGTGTGTGTGTGTGTGTGTGTGTGTGTGTGTGTGTGTGTGTGTGTGTGTGTGTGTGTGTGTGTGTGTGTGTGTGTGTCTTGTTAAAGACGACAAGGATTCTCCTTGTTATCCCGTCTTGGCCCTTTGCTAATGAACGTTTTCAATGAGACTTTTAGGATGGTTTGACTAAATACCCCATAACAGCATAGCGCAGAAATGGTATTGATGCAAATCGCATGTGAGGAGAGAATTATACACAATTACCCATCAATACTGGGCAGTCTTGCCGACCCTTACCAACAAGATGTAGCTAACAGGCAGAAAATAAGATTGAAATGGTGCGTAAAGAGTTGAAAATGAATTTCAATGCTGCATTTGTCCGCAATTACCCTCTCGTTCGTTGGGAGTTTTTTTTTTTGTCCTTCTTTTCTTTCCTTCCCCTCCTTTCCGTCTTCAATTTTTTTTTTTTATATATATTATCCAAGCAGATTGGAAACATTCTCGGTATTACGCGCCCTTTCTGCGGAGAAGAAAAGAGTTGCGGATTTTTGCGACAAAAGGAGATTTGGTGCGGCGCGTCGTCGTCTGGGGGTAACACGGGCGTCTGACGGCGGGCGTGATTGTTAGAGGTGGCACAGGGGCTTAGGACGCGCTAATGCTCACGCTGCAAACCTGCATAAATACGCGCGAAACGCAGGGGCTTTCCCCCTGTTAATGGGGCTATTAAGCGGCGCATGCAGAGAGCTGCTACAGCAACATAGAGTGAGCGTGTGTCCTCTCCCTCTGCACAGACATATGTGTGCACAAACACACACACACACACACACACACACACACACACACACACACACACACACACACACAAACAGACACGCACACATTTACTAGACACACACTACAGCACACATAAACACACTCACATAGTTATACTACACCCACATACACAAATTACTCTTTTTCCCTCCCTCGTCTCTCTCTTACACACACACACACACACACACACACACACACACACTGGCACACATACATACACCATGGTGCTGAGATAATACATGTTTCCTGTTTGACACCACGGATTATGGCTCAGCCTTTGGGCAACATGGGAGAAGCAGAATTCAATTTTTTTTATCTGTTATTTGGAGGTTCCATTTATATTTTTCATTAATAATTATTACGTATTTTTGCATTTCAGCGTTGAATATTCAGAAATTCCCTCACATAATTAAATACAAAGTCAAAACTCAAATGGTGCTGTGGTGTAAAAGGTTTGTGTGTGTTACGTGTCTAGGTGTATGCATGTCATTGACTGTTTGGTTTCTCTGTCACTCGCTGTAAGTGGCGGTCTTGACTTGCAAAGGGGGGAGAAAGTGAGATCCCCCCCCCCCCACACACACACACACATACAGACACACACACAAACCCCCCCCCCCCCCCCCCCCCCAACCCCCTCCTCCCCCTCCAGTGCATACAGACTGCTGGCTGTCAGAGGCATCAAACCCTCTCTCATTGAAGGTGTCAGGGATGCTGCACTTCAACTTTCTACACCTGTCATATCTCCTACTGCAGCCAACACTTACATATCAGTTTCATCAAGCTACCTACCGCAGTGTTCAACACACACACACACACACACACACACACACACACACACACACACTCACTCACTCTACGACTTACACATGTCCCCACACTGGCTCTCTCTCCCTCACATGTCCACACACTCATCTCCCTTTTATTTATTTTTTCTTCCACCGCTGAAAAGCTATTCATTTAGAAGTGGTAGCCCTTTTCCCATCCCCTTCAAAAATGGAAGTAGCAATCTGATTCTGTGGCTCTGCCGACAACATCTGTTTGGAGGAGATATGCTTGTGTGCGCTCTGGACATGGCATCTATTTCTCCCCATGTTCGCCGTTGATGTGCAAGCGCTTACTGGTGCAGATTGGCCAAATGTCATGATTCCTGGTAAATGGGTTCAGGGATGGGCCAGGTGCTAGCTGGGTAATGGAATCCTGTAGTGTTTCCGTAGCACCCTGACAGATGCTGGAGGTCCTCTGCAATCCCATAACCCCCCTACCGACTCTGCAACATTTTCTCATTTATGGGCCGCCGGGGGAAAGCCATCAGTGTCACAGGCACTTGTGGTTGTTGTTGTTGTTGTTGATGTCAGTTTTTGAGTTTGGCTGGAGTGATGCTATGTCAAGGGTGAGCTGTATTAAGTGATGCTTGGCTGGGCTGAAGGTATGGCCTGATTTCTCTCTCTCTCTCTCTCTCTCTCTCTCTCTCTCTCCGCTGTCCCTCCCTCTCTCTTTCTCTCCTTCTCTCTTCCTCTCTCTCTCTCTCCCTCTTTTTTTCTGGAAGTGGGTTTGGTTTCATCTTGTTTCTCAGCAGGAGTTGGATGAGGGGAAGGACATGCACTCAGACTCAAGCATGAACCAGAACTGTAAGCAGGGGACACATACTCCTGTATTAGGTTTTTTTTTTCATCATTTTTTCTCTCTCGCGCGATGGAGAGATTATTTTCCCCTCTTCTCTTCCAGGCGACACCACTCAGCCTTAGAGGCAGACACCAATTTTCTTTTCTTTTTTTCTTCTTCTTCTTCTTCTTCTTCTTCTTCTTCTTCTTCCCAAGGAGACAAATATCTCCAGTGGTATTTATCTTCCAAAAAAGAGATTTCCAAACGCATAGGTCGTCCTGATGACCCTTTAAGTACCCTGGCTGATATAGCTTGTACACTCCAGCATCCTGTTGATCGATGTTATCGGGTCCAGAGAGTACAAGTTTTTCCTCTCTCTCTTTTTTCCTCTCCTTTTTTTTTGGTGTTATTTGGTGTTTTGGGCCAGCCACATGTTTCAGCGTGAATATAGCACCTCAGAGAACACACACACACACACACACACACACAGTTTGTCTGTTTTAATGCGTGTTAAAGAGTTGTGGGAGCTAGGGAGCTGTGCTCTTTGGCAGACACTGGGGCTGAACTCCTCACTCATGTGCACTGCGGGGGCGAGGCCCCCTGCTGGTAGAGGGGAGAGCAGCACAACAGCCTCACTGGCCCTACTGCAGTCCGAGCGCTCACAGCACATGCTGATACTGCAGCGGGTCTGGCCTGGGTCTGGCCTGGGTTTAGCCTGGGTCTGGCCTGGGTTTAGCCTGGGTCTGGCAGGGGGGTCTAGACTCGATTTGGCCTGAATCTGACGTGGATCTGGTCTTGGTTTGGCTCAGAGCTGGCCTGGATCTTGACCCGGTCTGGCCCAGATCAGACTGCCGGATTGGTGCGCGGGTCTAAGCCATGTCTGTTCTAAAGTATGAGGCTATGTGGGTTCTACTGGGATCTAGACAAAGAGCCTATGGTTAAACCAAGACAGTAAGCCATGTGGAGGTAAGGGAGTCTATAGTAACAAACTATTAACCATTATCAGGTTACTAGGTACCCTGCAAGTGATCTGATAGAGGCAGCTTCTGGCCTTTAATGTTTTCCCCCAAACACGCTGCTAGATTGGGAGCGGTCTTTGGGGACTGTGTTGACCAGACACAATGGAAACTGGTGTCTGTATGAGCTGCAAATGCTGTCAATCTTTGCAACATTCAGTGGACAACCAGTGCTTTGAATATGCACACATGTGTGGGTGAATGTAAGAGGTGGTGGTCGAATTTATTTTCTGTTAAACTGAAGGGGAAAAAAGAAATGAGGGGAAAGAGAAGTCAGTGTTAGTTACAGGTAATTTTATTTTGGTAATTTTATGGATGTTTTCACCATTTTGAGAATGCAGATAGAGAAAGGAATTGTGAATTTTCTGTTAGAAAAGAAAGGTTAGAAATATGTTTTTTTTGTACTCAAATGAGAGTTCATGAGTGTGCGTGTGTGTTTGTACCTGTGTGTCCAGTGTGCGTGCATGTGTGTGTGGGAGGGGGTTGTTTGTGTGTGTGTGTGTGTGTATGTGTGTTTGTGTGCATGTGGATATGATCTTCTGTGTTCATAATCCTGTATCTGTGTGTATATGTGATCCTGTGTCTGCATGCACACAATCCTCTCTCCCTCCCTCTCTCTCTCTCCCTCTCTCTCTCTCTCTCTCTCTCTCTCTCTCTCTCTCTGTGTCTCTCTCTCTCTCCCTCTCTCTCTCTCCCTCTCTCTCTCTCTCTCTCTCTCTCTCTCTCTCTGCATGTGTGAGTGTAAGTCTATGTGTGTGTAAGCGGGCTGGGTCTGGCCTCGCCATGGCTGGATCAGAGGCAGATCCCCGCGTCCTCCCCCCCCCCCCCCCCCCCCCCCCCCCATCCTTCCCTTTGATCCCTGTCCCCAGGCCTGCCTGGCCTCCACGGCAGCCTCTCCAGCTAACGCTAACACTACGCTAACCCGCTAGCAGCAGCAGCAGAGACAGCCTCTTTAGCCTGCCTGACGACTGGCAGTCAGAGATAAGGAAGGAGACTCAAACCCACTCGCACTTCCCAGTTCCATCAAGCACACACACACACACACACACACTTCTTTACAGGGGTGGGAAAAAACCCGCATTTGAATTGCATTTAGCAAAACCTGTGCTGGCATGTGCTCCTGAAAAAAAATAGGTGGGGAAGAAAGAGAGAGAGAGGAACGGAGTGAAAGACACACACAGAGAAAGAGAGAGATGGGAGGAAGAAGTGGTGTGTGAGATAAAGTGAATGAGAAGGAAAGAGAGAAGGAGAGAGAGAGAATAAAAGAAAAGCAGTGATTTAGATAGAGGTGTAGAGAGGGTGAGTAAAATAATCCTGAGTCTCCTGACAAGATGCTCTGCACCTGAGTATCAGTGGGGCTGGTAGAATCACATGTAGTCGGCTGAATTATTAGAGACTTGTGCTTTAAACCCTACCCTCCGCTCCTGAGTATCAGTGGCTCCTGAGTATCAGTGGGGCTGGTAGAATCACATGTAGTCGGCTGAATTATTAGAGACTTGTGCTTTAAACCCTTCCCCGGGCACAGGGACAGCTGGCAGCCTACGTGACTGAGAAGGGTGAGGCGGATAGCCTGCAAACACAGCCCGGGCACTCAGAGAGCACTGCGGGGAGAGAGGGATGTGTAATGTAGAGGGCCTTTTTCAAAGTGATACTGTTGAATGACTGTGAAGAAATCAAAGAGTTTCACACACACACACACACACACACACACACACACTCACTCACACAAATTAAGAGGCTTTGGAAGAAAATACCTGCTTGTTAGCTGCCAAGAGAATCACAGACTCTAAATCGTATCCACCGGCTAAATTGGTTGCTCAGTACATTAAAGAGCTTCTCTTACCCTTCAACTCTGGTTTGATTTCCTATGTTTCACAGATGCACAAATATGTGTAGGCCATAGCTCAGCTTATTTTCTGAAGGAATTTTTTTGTTGAATTTTCTGTGGTCATAATTCTAAATATTGTGAAATCTTGTGTGGAAAGGCCAATCTTTTCACATTGATGTATTGACAATGTGTTATCTGACTTAGTATCACTTGCACTAAAAAAAATAAATAATAGTCAGCAGCAACCTACCTTGTGTAACTGTAGTGAAATCAGCATAGGTGAGTGATGTTAGTGAGAGAGGAGGGCCACACATTATGTGCTGTGTGCTGTGAGATCGCATCCTATGAAGCTTTAAAGAGGAGGGCCACAAATTCTGTGCTGTGTGCTGAGAACTGAGGGAAAGAGGGCCAGCGACTGTCAGAAGAAGAGTGCTGAGTGAAGTTTGCAGCGGGTTCAGCCAGGAACTCCTGTGAAGCGAGGCCTTGTTTCAGTCAGGACGCTTTAGAAGGGGGGGGCCCCCAGACAGTTCCCTGTCGCTGTCAACTCATCTGCCAATAGGGCGGGAAGATTCTGGGGGGGGGGGGGGGGGGGGGGGGGGGGGGGGGGGGGGGGGCCTTGCCTTCTGGACCCCGCCTGGACAGATCCATGCCTGTCCACATCCTTTAACCTCAAATCCCCCTCCTCCCAGCTCCCTCCGTGCAGGCCAAGTGAGTCAAATGCAGACTTACCTTCTCATTTCAAAGAGATGAGAGATGTGTTTGGACGGGCCCTTCTTTATTTATTTAGCTTTAACCTATCCCCCCCCCCCTTCCTTTCCCCTCACCCCCGCCAAGTTCTTTTCCTTTTCTTTCCCCAGTTCTTATTTGGTAGCTGTTACTGATAGCTCTTCTCTCTCACTTTCTCCTGCCCTCCTCCTGCTTTCACACTCTCAGTCGTCTCTCTCTGTCTCTCTCTCTCTTCTGTCTTCACCCTCTCCCTCCATCTCTCTCTCCTCCTCTCTCTCTCTCCTCTCTCTCGCTCTCCTCTCCCTCCTTCTCTCTCCCTCCTTCTCTCTCCCTCTCCTCTCTCCCTCCTTCTCTCTCCCTCTCTCTCTCCCCCTCTCCCCTGGAGAGGAAGCCGTCTCCCTGCTGCACAGATGAAAGGCACCAGCGGACAATAAAAATGCTATTTAAATGCAAGGGTGTTTGTATGCGGCTAAGGGATATTTCCCGCAGAAAGTGAGCTGCAGCATCCTGATAAATGGTAAATATAAGGGAATACGATTTACATTTATCTTGCAGAGGCAGCCAATATAAATTTCAGTAAATCCTAGAAGATGGAGGATTTAAGAAAGACATGACTGAGACCAATTCACAGGCATTGCGGTGTGTGTGTGTGTGTGTGTGTGTCCCGCGTAGAAAGAAATGCCCATAAGATGGAGAATTGTATAAAGTAGACACGCGTTCTGCACAGGAGATGCTATCTTGAATACCAATTACATTCAGACACACTTCGCCCCCAGAGAC
>NC_137908.1:7206394-7208894 GCF_963457725.1 Sprattus sprattus | reverse complement strand
TCGGGGACTGCCCTTCATAAAAGTGGCGGTAAATAAATTAAGTGAAATCTACCCGAGCCATTGGAGTCCGAGTTGGGTATCTGTGCTGGCGATCAGCGGGGGCGTGAGATGTGTGTGTATGTGTGTGTGTGTGTGTGAGATGGCACTCTGGCAGCCTGCAGATAACCAGGCATGGAGCTAGGAGACAGCCCAGTGACCCCTACTCGACTTAAAGGCACTACCCGAGGGCACTGCAGTGGAGAGGAGAGGAGAGATCCAGGGAGTGGCGAGAGGATAGATGAGAGGGAGAGGGGACCTATCAGTGACACAAGAGATGGGGTTAATCCACTCCAGGATAGATTAAGTGCAGTGTGTGTGTGTGGGTTGGGGTTCTGTGTTGTTGTGTGAATTGCTAGGTTAATTTGTGGAGCTCCCTGCATTTGTCAGTGTGTGTGTGTGTGTGTGTGTATGTGTGTGTGTGTGTGTGTGTGTGTGTGTGTGTGTGTGTGTGTGTGTGTGTGTGTGTGTGTGTGTGTGTGTGTGTGTGTGTGTGTGTGTGTGTGTGTGTGTGACTGTAGTTGACAGCTAGTCGTGATGTATGTGATAGAAGTGTTTATATCGACACGTATGTTTATTTGTGCATTTGGTTTTACAGGTGCGTGTGTATGAATGTATGATTGTGTATGTGACTGTGTGAGAGTGTGTGAGTGTAGATGATTGAATGTGTGTGTGGGTGATTGTGTATGATTGTGTGTGTCTTAGGGCTGGGGAATAGGATCTTTGCAATAATGCGTCACAATGCTAATGTGAAAGATTCTGCATTGATGCAGGAAAATTGACGATTTTAAAAAACGTTATTAAGTATTATGCGTGCCAGTACTACATGTAAGGTTATACATTCATCAGCGTCTTCTGGCACTAGTGAAGTACAGTAATGTAAAGAAATAATTCCACAAACGTCGATTTAAAAAAAAAAAAAAAAACGTAATTAAATAACATTCTTGCCAGGACACACTACATGTAAGGTTATACATTCATCAGGGTCTTCTGACACGAGCCACGTTTACAGTTTACAGTTAATGTAAACAAATCATTCCACAAAGTAATCTAATGTTATGGTCTGCGTAGTTTACCAGTGGTGTCTGGATACTCCATTTCCTCACTGTCTGAGCTCTTTGGCATTGACTGTCCCAGACAACAGCTGATCTCGTAATGGAATCTTGGGCCGAATCTGGGCCGAATCTGGGCCGCATCTCAGCCAGACACGCTCCGGAGCCCATCCACTGCTTTGGAGAATGTTTCCCCCTCCTCATTGGGGGGAAAAGGAAAGCTTTATGAAATTGAAAGCCGCGGTTACATTCCCGCGACCGCTCGAAATGGCTTTCGATTATGCTAAGTACTGTAACAGGAAATGAAGGAGGGCCGATTTAACCGCCAGGATCCAAAATGCCGTGGTATGACATGTATGACTATGGGGGTGAGAACACCAGCTTAATACCCCTCCTCTCTTTAGTTAACAGCCCCCTGAGTTATTGTCATGTGTTCTAGTCAACTTCCTTGTAGCTTATTGTAGTTGTCGGGGCGATTTTTTTTGTGGGGGGGGGGGGGGGGAGTCAACTAAGACGCGTTCAACACTCAAGCAGACAAAAAAAATATGTAATTTCACTGAAAAGGAAATTAGGAGGGAAAGAAAGAATCCTTTGTGTGTGTGTGTGTGTGCGCGTGTGTGTGTGTGTGTGTGTATGTGTGTGCAGCGAATGCTTCTATTTATTTATCTGAAAGGATGCACATTGTATCAATTTACACTGCTGCAGTGGGGGCGCCCGGCGGCAGGATGCTCTCAGAAGTTGGAGGGGGGGGGGGGGGGGGGGGGATTAATTAGTTTTTTATTATTATTTAGAGAGTAATCTATCTGCTGGCGGAGAGAAAGAGAGAGAGAGGGAGAGAGAGAGGGAGGGAGGGAGGGAGGGAGAGAGAGCGAGGGAACAGCCTGAAGCGCTGTCCTTTAAACACAGGGTCCTGTCTCCTATTATCTACACCAGCAGAGCAGCTCTCAACGTCAAACAACAACCACCAGCCGCCATCCCAGCCACTGAGGCACTGATAGACAGACAGGGAGAAGAGAGAGGGATGGATGGAGTGAAAGAGAGAAAGAAAGATCGGACAGAAGAAAGAATGGGTGAAAAGAAAGAGATAAACAAAAAGAGGAGAGAGAGAGAGAACGGAGACAAATTATCTGAAATTGTAAGTAAAGGAAAAGAAGAAGGAAGAAGTTTGGGAAGTAGATAGAAGACTTATCTGAAATAGACATGAGAGTGTGGAGTCTGTTTGGAGTTGGGTGTGTGTGTAGGGTGTGTACGTTGCGTGTGAAAATGTGTATGGAATGTCATTTTTTGTTGCTTCAGTATTTGGATTATGAAGTTGTGTGTGGTATATATTCTGTAGGTAGTGTGTGTATAGTGTGTGTATGTGGTGTGTGTGTGGTATATATTCTGTAGGTAGGGTGTGTGGAGTGTGTGTG
>NC_137908.1:7193894-7198894 GCF_963457725.1 Sprattus sprattus | reverse complement strand
CTCTTAACACACACTCTCTCAGGACAGGAATATGACTGATTGACCACACTGATTCCACTGACTCACTTACACACACTCTCTCACACATTCATAATTACACCTCAAGGCAGGCAAATGGTTGATTGATTAAATTACCATAATCAATGGCTGTCGCTGTCACAAGCTTATTTTCGACAGGGTGGAAAGTTAAGCCATCATATTAGGTTCTGATTGTGTGTGAGTGTGTGAGTGTGTGTGTGTGTGTGTGTGTGTGTGTGTGTGTGTGTGTGTGTGTGTGTGTGTGTGTGTGTGTGTGTGTGTGTGTGTCTGTGTGTGCGTGTGTGTGTGTGTGTGGATGCTTGAGGAAGAGAGAGAGAGCATTTGTGTGTGTGTGGATGCTTATGTGCATATCAATGTGTGTGAAACAGTAGCTAATGTCGTCTGCCAAATGTGCATGGTGAGTGTGTGTGTGTGTGTGTGTGTGTGTGTGTGTGTGTTTGTGTGTGTGTGTGTTGTGGTACCACAAGCTGGGCTGGTGGTTCCACTAGGTTGGAATGGGAGTGAATTACCTCAAAAGGCCTATACGGGGCAGGCTCTAGGACCCTGGGGAGGTGCTCTGGGGACTAGGAAGGTCAGGTCACTGATTGCAAGCTCAGGTGCGAATGGTTAGAGTAGGTTGGCACCTGAGCAGGAACGAGTTTGAAAAGAGTTGAGAGTGGGGACAGACCACCGTTGGTATGATTTAAGTTTGGAGCAACTGTTTTGCCTTTGAAGAAGTTTTATGTTTGACTTTTTGTTAGTTAATAAACCAAATTCCTCATTTGAAAGCATTTTTGCCTGCTCTGTCCAGTGATTACGCACTGCCCTACACCCCGCTCAGTGGTAAAGCCTCTCATGATGCCACATGTGGTGGAGAATGCGGGCAAGAGGGCGTAGGTGCTAATGAGCAGAAGTGAAGGAATCGACAGCTTGGTGAAACTTTTTCCAGGACTTCACACAAGCTGAACGAAAAAAACGAAATGGAGGAACTGGTGAAGATGCTGGTGGAGAGCCAGACGGCCCAGCTGGAGACCAGTGCAGCCTTGCTACAGATGCAGCGGATGGACAATCCGTCTGAAGCTGACCTACAGGAGGTTGCGAAGAAGCACGCCCGGTCTGATGAGATGTTTGAGAGAGTCCAGAAGAGGCTAACTCAGATGAGCAGGGCCGCAGCATTTGAAATGACTGCCACAGGGAAACGTCCGGCAGATGTGTTCAAGAACCAACAAGGGGCTGAAGGGCAGAAGGTAAGAGAAATGCTTTCTGCCGTGATTCAAATGGTGCAGCCTGAAGCTGACCAGGTCTGGGAGGCCCTGCCTGAGATTGCCGAAGAAGGGGCAGCAACGCTGGCCAGCACCAAAGAGCTGGTGGTCCTAGGGGGCGATGATGAATGTGCCGATGATGAAGAGTATGACAGCGGTGATGATGAAGATTTCGATGTTGATGAACATTATGTCGATGAAGAGTATGACCGTCACGGCTGTGTTGAAGATGTTGATGTTGGTGAAAATGATGTCAATGATGATGAAGAGTATGACAGTGACTGTGAGGTTGAAGATGCTATTGACAAAGTTACTGTTGATGAAGATGATGATGATGCCGTCGATGAAGCTGGTGGTGAGGAGTATGACACAAACGATGATGCCGACCTCGGTGAAGAGGGGGACCAGACAAGCGTGGCTGCCCCTGCCGAGAGGAGAGAGATGTGCCTGTTCACCGGCTACCAGCACAGAGTGGTAGTAGCATGTCCCACAGTCGAAACTTCCAAAGAGAGGGGCCCCTTTGAATTAATTGAAGAAGGCAAATACAGCGCAGCCAAGGGCAAAGCTAGCTTCGAAATGGTCATTGAGAAGATTCCAGTGAAGCACAGCTGCAGCAAGAACCTCGACATCCATGAGGTACAGGTGGGCTGGTCTCTGGCCAATGGCAGCCTTCGGTTGGGTGAGGAAGAGCACTCCAGTGTTTACTCCAGCAGGGTCAAGAAGTCCACCAACAGCGAAACTGAGGGCTATGGTGAGCCCGCGGCACGTCTTGATGCACAGAGACTGAACGCTCAGAACGAGCAAAAGAGACAGAGGGTCCACGACCGGAAGGGGGATGGATAGACTCCAAGGAAAAAAGAAGCTGGACAGACAAACTGGGAACTGACACAGGGAAGAAACGGACTTGATAATTGTTAAAAAAAGAAAAAAAAAAAAAAGGAAAATACCCTCAATGAAGAGGGGGGGTGGGAAGGACATTTTGTGTTTTGTTGTTAAATAACCTATTGGGGTCCTGAAAAGTGTTATGTAAGGTGGTTTTGTGCTTAGCTTTGGATAATCGAATTAAGCCCTTCTTTAACCTCCCGGGAGGGGCATGAAGTTGAGGGGAAGGGTATGTGGTACCACAAGCTGGGCTGGTGGTTCCACTAGGTTGGAATGGGAGTGAATTACCTCAAAAGGCCTATACGGGGCAGGCTCTAGGACCCTGGGGAGGTGCTCTGGGGACTAGGAAGGTCAGGTCACTGATTGCAAGCTCAGGTGCGAATGGTTAGAGTAGGTTGGCACCTGAGCAGGAACGAGTTTGAAAAGAGTTGAGAGTGGGGACAGACCACCGTTGGTATGATTTAAGTTTGGAGCAACTGTTTTGCCTTTGAAGAAGTTTTATGTTTGACTTTTTGTTAGTTAATAAACCAAATTCCTCATTTGAAAGCATTTTTGCCTGCTCTGTCCAGTGATTACGCACTGCCCTACACCCCGCTCAGTGGTAAAGCCTCTCATGATGCCACAGTGTGTGTGTGTGTGTGTGTGTGTGTGTGTGTGTGTGTGTGTGTGTGTGTGCCATGGCAGCTAAGGAGGTGGGAGGATGTTGGGTTAATTAGACCTCAGATTGAGCTCTGTGGCTGGCTAATGAGGAGAAGATGAGAGGCAAATGAGCATGGTGCGTGCGTGTGTGCTTGTGTGTGTGTATGTGTGTGTGTGTGTGTGCATGTGTGCCCGTGTGTGTGTGTGTGGTGTGTGTGTGTCTGTGTGAGGAAATGAGTGGCAAGGAGAGGCGCGCAGGGCATGAAATCTCCGACGCCAGGCCTAATGAAGACTGGCACCCGCACGCTGAGAGACTGAAGGAGGTGGCACACACATCCGCCACTCTGCACACACACACACACACACACACACACCATCCACTCACACACATCCGCCACTCTGCCATGCGACTCACCAGCTCTCGATCACAACAGGAGGACAATACACACTCTCTCCCCACTCTATTATTCTAATTCACTGGTACACACACATAGAAACAGATACACACACATAGACACACAAACTCCCCATCTGGTAGACAAACACACTCATACACACACATATGGATACACACACACACACACACACACACACACACACTCAAAGTCCACATCAGCAACACATAAACACACTCACACAATCGCACATGGACACACACACACACACAAACACGCACACACTCGTAGACCCATCAGCGACACACAAACGCACTTATACACAAACTCCGTCAGTCTCATCACAGCCCATTTCCAGGGCACCACCTCTATTTTCTCTATTCACAACTTTGAGTCTCTCATGTCTTACATTAGTGTTTGAATCGCAAATCACCCAAGCTGTTTCCAATCGACATCAAGACAAGAGAGACAGAGAGAGAGGGAGGGAGGGAGAGAGAGGGAGGGAAAGAGGGAGGGGCAGAGGAGGGACAAGCTGTTGGAAATAAAGTGGAAGATTGACAAGCATCGGGAGGGCAAAGGACGTAGTAAATCTTGAGTAAACTCAGAACAGAGCCTGCATATGTATGTCCTGCGTGTGTGTGTGTGTGTGTGTGTATGTGTGTGTGTGTGTGTGTGTGTGCGTGTGTGTGTGTGTGTGTGTGTGTGTGTGTGTGTGTGTGTGAGAGAGTTTGTGTGTGTTTGTGTGTGTGTGTGTATTTGTGTGCGTGTGTGTGTGTGTGTGTGTGTGTGAGAGTGTGTGAGTGTGTGAGTGTGTGCGCTTGTGCGTGTGAGTGTGAGGTTGTGCTTGTGCTGCTCCGTGCTGACGTGTGTGTGTGTGTGTGTGTTTGTGTTTTCCAGCGGCCGTGGACTACCTGGCCAAGAACGTGAGCCTGTCCACCCAGAGACGTATGAAGCTGGGGGACCACTCCGCTGTCCTTGGCCTTCTGCAGGTGGAGACAGGCCAGGCCTACTGAGGACCTCCACACCCCCCTCAATGCATTACCAGCAGCCTCACATACACACACAGTGATGCTTACACACACACCACAAATACACGCGCGCACGCGTAGATACATGCATTTCTTCATACCCTGATGCACACACACATTCACACTCACTGAGACACACAAAATACAGATGAACAGACACAGACACACACATACACAGACTAGCACACATGCTCACTGTTGTGGGAGGGCTGAAGTTGACATTATGGTAGCTGGGTAGGCATTCAGAGGCTGTTAAGATGAGCTTGTTGTTCCATCATAAGCCACTAGGAGGCGGCTCCCCAACCCCTCCCAACGCCAGCCTTGCTCAGCGGATGACCTGCAGGCCTTCAAGAGACCCGCGGAACTCAGTGACTTTTGCTTTTGGCCAACATTTAAAGCGCCACCCGTGTGTTCCTCCATGCAGAGCCATTTTGCAATTGTTTTTTTTTTCAACTTTGCTGTTTATAGTTCTCTATGAATTCAATGTCCTGAAATGGAGAAATGATTCCATTTTTAATGTATATTGTTATTATAATAATGATTATAGTTGTTGTAATTATGATTATTGTAACGCTATTGTTTTTCTATTCCAGTTGTAGCATTCCTTCTGTTACTTTTTGTTGGCGTTAATGTGATGCTAGCCAATGGCTGTGGAATAGAGAGATTATTAAACAAGAGAGTGAGAGAGAGAAAGAGAGAGGGACAGAGAGAGAGACACCCCCCCCCCCCTCCCCCCTTCTCTTCTCCCCTTTCCTGGAGTTCCCTGAGCTCTAATG
>NC_137908.1:7181394-7183894 GCF_963457725.1 Sprattus sprattus | reverse complement strand
CACACACACACACACACACACACACACACACACACACACACACACACACACACACACACACATACAAACACGCACACACATACAAACACACACACACGCACACACAGGCACACACAGGCACACACACATGGACACACACACACACAAACTCCTCAGATAAGAGATATGAGAGGAGTGAAGAGGAGCAACCAGTGAAGTTGGCGAATCTGAGAGATCAGGGACGAGATAGAAATCGCTCTGAAGCCCGTTTTTGATTTACATTTCAAATCCGCTCTCTGCGCACAGACTAATTAATATTAATAGCCAGAATGGAGATGAGGGGGGGCAGGGCTGGAGCGGGGCCCCGGCTGAAGACGACGCAAGCACGGCTGTGTTAGGAGAAGCACACACAAGCCCTCTCTGACTATAAGTGGCCCCTAACAGGCGTGACGCCTGGGCATAGACTACCATACACTGAGACAATTTTTCTAGATAATAGCCTATCACGCAGGATACAATTTAAATTAAAAAATGCAATTTTCACCTTGAAATGAACAAATGATTACAATTTCTATACAAATTAAGGCATCCAGGCAGTGCCCCAGTACTGTGCCCGGGCCATGAAACTTGACATAATTACCATGAAATACATTTTCAAATATTTGTATTTTGTCCGTGGCTTTGGAGCAAGCCTGTGTGCCTTCTGTGGCTATGTGATCTCACCTTCTGGGGAGGAAAACATAAAAAAGGAGCAGAAATCACCCAGAGATGAAAAGCCCTTCAATGAGCAAGATAAAAAATATGTGGGAGAAAAAAGAGGTGGGGAGGGGGGGGGGGGGGGGGGGAGAAAAACACACACACACACACACACACACATACACACTCGCACATACACACACACACACACACACACACACACACACACACGCGCGCGTGCGCGCGCCTGCACCCAGTAAATCACAGTCGTTCAGCTCAGCAGCCCCTGTAGCTATCTCTAAAAGCCAAATTACGTCTGCTTATCGGGGGAATCATATCTAGCAGTTATCTTTCTCCTGTCATAGACTCACTCGCTCCTCCTCTCCTCTCCTCCTCCCCCCCCCACCTCCCCTCTTCTCCTCTTCTCCTCTTCTCTGTGCTCATCGCTATTTATTTGTGATTGCAGACACCGTTTGAATAAAAAGATGTTTGTGTTGGAGAGAGAGAAAGGGGAGGCGAATGGAGAAACTCTACTGTCTCGCGGAGGGGAAGAAAGGCTCTCGGCCAGTGGACGCCCGCCTCTATGTTTGGACCAAACGGTGTGTGTTTGTGTGTGTGTGTGTGTGTGTGTGTGTGTGTGTGTGTGTGTGTGTGTGTGTGTGTGTGTGTGTGTGTGTGTGTGTGTGTGTGTGTGTGTG
Organism: Sprattus sprattus; assembly: GCF_963457725.1. Taxonomy (NCBI): domain Eukaryota; kingdom Metazoa; phylum Chordata; class Actinopteri; order Clupeiformes; family Clupeidae; genus Sprattus; species Sprattus sprattus. The sequence goes on along the minus strand of NC_137908.1, from coordinate 7,182,521 downwards.
TGTGTGTGTGTGTGTGTGTGTGTGTGTGTGTGTGTGTGTGTGTGTGTGTGTGTGTGTGTGTGTGTGTGTCAGGGACGTGCAGTCATAGGAGGCAGGGGAGGCAGAGCCTCACCTGTCATTTTGAAAAGTAAAAAAAAAATATATTAAAAAAAAATATATTTTTTTTTTGTATAATAATCATATGTATTTATGTATTATAAATATTCATATTTCTCTAGTTATCTGTGTTACGAGTGTCATTTCTGCATGATTCCGATCATTTCGAGCATTTTTATTATCAAAATCGCTGAATTTGAGCATTTCCGGTTCCCAGTGATCAGCCAATGAACATTGGACGTGCGGTCAAGGGAGGCAGATGCATTGCAGTCTATGGGCAGGGTAGGCAGTGCCTCCATAGATATCTTAGATAAAGGCTAGATATCCTGCCTGCGTTTCTGGCCGACGGAGCCGAATGTCCGCACATTTCGGCCATTTTGAGGACAGTATAGCTCACTCCCCCTTAACATTGTGTTGGTAGTGGTACTTTTTAAGTAACCAGAACTTGCTCAATTTTCAACCGATTTTCAAACGGGTTGGTTTGTTATAAACGTAAGATATTTCTTATGGCACTTCATACTTATGAAGAATTATAAACATGGGTTTTCATATGAAAATAACATTGACAGGTCTCTGACAGGTCTCGTTTCAAGGGAGTGTTCAATAGAGCAGGTTGTACAAAATTCTGGCATCTTCATTGGCAATAGTCAGCAATTTCCTGTCGAAATCATACTGTAAGATGTTTAACAAACCAACCCGATTGGAAATCATGTGCAACTTCAGCTTTATTATGTGCAACTTAAGTTATATTGAAAAGAAAGAACAATTACTCGCCAATTGATGTAAAAAGACTGATACACAATAGCCGTGATACACAATTAAGCTGCACATTTCAACATGTTCAAGCATCCAGAATTATTACCAAGGTAATGACGATTGTAAATCAAGTCATATGTAAATCCGTCAAAATTTCCGCGAGATAAGAGTGTAAACGACTGTGAAGATCACTGACGTTACCTAACGTACCACTGATCCCTACCGGAAGCATACTGTCCTCAAAATGGCCTCCTGTGCGGACATTCAAGAGTCCG
>NC_137908.1:7121394-7171394 GCF_963457725.1 Sprattus sprattus | reverse complement strand
CGAGGAGGATCCTGACAAATAGCATTTAACTGCTCCCTGCATAACCAGGCTTGATTCAGCCATTGTATGTCTCCGAGGGCCAGTGAGTTTGAAAGCTAGCGATATCCCCCAAGGTATTAAAGAAAACATTTATCTTCTCTTCGGCAGCGTTTCTAAGGGTCTCATAGCTCAAATATACAAAGATGTTTCTGAACACACACATTATGATTTTATCACCATGGCGACTCATAACTTAAGTAAGAAACGTAATTTAGAACTGTAAAAAATATTTTCATGTTCTTATCATTACATAGATAGACTTTGGGATGGGGCTGTTGATTAAAATAAGATGGATATAACCTCACTATTTGGCATATTTGGCATTAACCAATCAGACACCAGCTGCCTGTAATTCATCTGGCCCTGACCTGAGACAAATATGCCAGAGCCAGATCAGGGCCAGATGAGAGCCAGATGAGAGCCAGATCAGAGCCAGATCAGAGCAAGATGAGAGCAAGATGAGAGCAAGATCAGAGCAAGATGAGAGCAAGATCAGAGCCAGATCAGAGCCAGATCAGGGCCAGATGAGAACCAGATCAGAGCCAGATCAGAGCCAGATCAGAGCCAGATGAGAACCAGATCAGAGCCAGATCAGAGCCAGATCAGAGCCAGATCGGAGCCGGACCAGGGCCAGATCAGAGCTAGACCAGAGCATTCAACCATTCCAGAGACATTTGGTCATTAGGCAATTTCTCAAATGTACACATTGTGACACAGCATTAAACACTCTACACTGTACTCTCACAGCCTCCCTGGCCACCTAAGGGCAACGCAGACGCTGGACTCCTTTAAAGCTGGACTTGAAACATTTTTATTCAGGAAGGCATTTCTGGCCTTGTGTTAAATCTTTTCTGTTATGCTAATGTTAACAATTTTTTATTTTATTGTATTATTATAGTTAGTTTCTAATATGTAGGCACTCTGAGATTCCTGTGAATGAAAAGTGCGTTGAAAATAAAATGAATTATTATTATTATTATTTAAAGAAATAGACTTCAGTTGCTTGTGCACAAGAGCTGCTTATTCTGTCTGTAAAACTTTGTTTTCTGTATTTTCCAGTACACACTCAGTTTTATTTCACAGTACTTCAGTTGTTTCATCATTTTATTCAAGTTTGAAAATGATATAAAAATGAAACGTCTCAAGCAGAGTAACATTAGCCACCAGCAGAAGACCACAGGATGTAGCTGTAATTCAAGCTTTCTGGAAAATGTCATTCTGTGGTGGATTATAGGGTAGTTAAATATCTCAACTGTCAATTAGATGCTCTTTCTATGAAATCCGCAGCAATAAACACATTCGCTACGAAAAGTTAGCCTAGAATATTAGACCTTCCAAATCAAATCTATGAAAACCACAGCAGTATCTCTCTCTCTCTCTCTCTCTCTCTCTCTCTCTCTCTCTCTCTCTCTCTCTTTCTCTCTCTCTCTCTCCCTCTCTCTTTATCTGTCTATCTCTCTCTGAAGACTGTGATATGTAATGCTGTCTCTGTGAGAAGGGTTTTGAATCCAGTGTTGACAGCAGCCATAGCCAGACAGAAGCCTCTGCTCGTCTCGATGGTAATAAAGTAATTAACACTTCAGCAGCAGAGAGCTAGACACACATACAAATACACACAAACACACACATACACATACACATACACACAAAAACACACACACACACACACACACACACACACACACACACACACACACACACACACACACACACACACACATACACAAACACGTACACGTACACGTACACGTACACATACACATACACATACACACACACACACACACACACAATGCAGACAGTCGTTCTACAGAAGGAGACAGAAAGCCAGGCAGGCAGGCAGACACACACACTAACACACATACACATACACACACACACACACACACACACACACACACACACACACGTTCACACGTTCACACGTTCACACCTACAGAAGGAGACAGAAAGGAAGGCAGGCAGGCAGACACACACACACACACACACTATCACTACCACCACCCCACACCAGCCAGCTATGTTGCTGGCGTCTTTAAGAGGCCACTAATTGAATCACAGGCCCCATCGGGTTCCTCCCTCAGAACTGAATCAAGCGTCTGTTTGCCCAACATGTCTGCCCCCGTTTGACTGATTAATTCATATGACGCCAAACTAAATGTTCTGCCTTGTTTGTCATGTTATTACCCCAGCCCGGCGCCCACTCCGAATGGAGTGATTTCTGGCCCTCCGTTTGCCTCTCTCTCTCTCTCTCTCTCTCTCTCTCTCTCTCTCTCTCTCTCTCGCTCTCTTTCTCTCTCTCTTTCTTTCTCCAATAAAGCCACTTCTCTCCCTCTCTCTCTATCTCTATTTTTCTCTCTCTCTTTCTTTCTCTCTCCCTCTCTCGCTCTCTTTCTCTTTTTCTCTCTCTCTTTCTTTCTCTCTCCCTCGCTCTCTTTCTTTCTCTCTTTCTTTCTTTCTCTCTCCCTCTCTCTCTTTCTCTCTCTCTCTCTTTCTCTCTCTCTTTCTTTCTCCAATAAAGCCACTTCTCTCTCTCTCTTTTTCTCTCTCTCTTTCTTTCTCTCTCCCTCTCCCTCTCTCACTCCCTGCGAGGGCATGTGACTTCAAAAAGCCTCTCTCAGCCTGCCAGCACGTCATGGCGTGGCGGGTCGCTAATTATGCTGGTAATGAAAGGTAACTGTGGCCCAGCTTGCCCAGACTGATGCCAGCCAGGGGAGGCTCCGCTCCTCCCTCACGCAGCATCCTTGCTGGCATTGTCTGGGATGGGCATCATTTAGGGACCCCAGTGACTTATGCATGTTGCAAGACACCTACCAGTGCTGTCTATCGCTCTCTCTCTCTATCTCTCTCTCTCTCTCTCTCTCTCTCTCTCTCTTTATCTGTCCTTCTCTTGTTGTTCCACTATCTCTCTCTCTCTCTCTCTTTGTCTGTCCTTCTCTTGTTGTTCCACTATCTCTCTCTCTCTCTCTCTTTGTCTGTCCTTCTCTTGTTGTTTCACTATCTCTCTCTCTCTCTCTCTACACCCTTTCTCTCTTGATCAGTCTCCTTGACTCTCTTCGTCTATCTCTGTCCCTCTCTCTCTTTCTCTTGTTTCAACCTTGATCACACTCCTCCTCCTCTTCCTCTCTCTCTCTCTCTCCCTTTCTTTATAGAAAGGGAGAGAGAGATAGTGAAACAACAAGAGAAGGATAATATATCTCCACTATGAGTTGTCCTTGCTTCCTCTCCTTGGCCAGTCAGCATAATAGAGAGATAATTAGGAGAATGTGTAAATCCTCCTTGTGTTTGGTGTTTGGCTTGCCCAGCTTTGTGTGGCGATGACAGCGCTCCCGCCCGCCTCACGACCCTGAGCACACACAGGGGGGAATCCCCAGGGTCCAATAAAGCCACTTAGCCCCTCCAGCCAGACGCTTTATAATGGCTTTTATTTAGGGACTGTAATACAAAAATAAAACATTTTAATGCCCCCGGACTCAGGAGGATACATAATCTAAGTCACCACTGTGCATGTATCACTCTGACGTGCCTTCGGCTCATCCTCGCTGTGGAACATTGTTTCCGTGGTGCCAAGGTGAAAGGTTCAACGCACATGGCACACGCTTGTAAAAACGTATTCATTAGTCTGTAAATCATCTTAAAAATTGGGCACAGAGGCTACTGAACAGAAATGCTTTACTATACATACATAAACGCTTTATTACAAGTGAAAGAACATTAGTAGCGAGAGCAAGCTGGAGAGCCTGAACAGGTTCAGTTGAAAGACAAAATCCTTGTATCACCGTAAATGTCTCTTACGTTGTTATGTTGTTCTTTCCAGGCCCTGACATTTAGAGGCAGATGGCCTGAAGATTTGGAGTTCAGTTCAGTGAGTGCTCAGGCGGAGTAAGACACTCTCGTTAGCATTTGACCATCCATCGACTGTATCTCTTTTCAGTGCCTTAATCAAAGCCAGGATTTGACACCCCATTCAGCCTGTCATTAATACCCTACCAGGCCGACCACTTACTTCCTCACCCCCATCCCCACCCCCCCCCCCCCCAATCCCTACCCCCACGCTCTTCATCAATGTTAGCAGAGGCCAGAGTCAAATCCCCACCCCCCACCTCGCCCCTACACACACACACTCTTAGGAGATAAACTCCAGGGGCTTAAACCTGTTACTGTCAGCTTCTCACCTAGTCGACAACCACTTCGACACACACCACACGCAAACCCGATCCCTCTCTCTATTCTCCTCCGGCTCTTCCGCAGATTCCCCGCTGGCTCCTACACACAAAGGGCTCCGGGAAAATCAGTTCCTATTGAGTTACCGGTGCCTAAGCCCGGCGAGGCCCCAGCACAAAGGCGCAGGGTCCTGACGGCTTCGGCGGCGGCCTTAACCCCTCGTCCCTGGCCTTTTCCCCCGAGTGCTCATTTCCGAGCAGTGGCTGCCATTTCACAGCTGTTAAGTGCCGCCTCTCCCTTTGTCGTTATTAAGGCTAAATTAGCCGACGGCTCCTGGTAATCAGCTTTTATTAGTGGCTGTCAAGCCGTCAGCAGTTAGCGTTGAGGCGACGTGAGGGAGTGGACGGGGGGGGGGGGGACGACAATCACCTTGAGGCCCCTGGAAGTGTATTTAGCGTTAGCCTGATTGCCCCTAGCGTTAGCCTGATTGCCCCCTTCCACATGGCACAAATGCTGTTAAGTGAGGCGTCAGGGAAACACGGAGAGAAGAAGACAGACGTTCGCAGGCACATGATTAGCGTTGCAAGCGGGGACATTAGCGGTGCTCTGTGTGTGTGTGTACCACCGCAAGATGGTGGTCAACACGGAAAATGGCATCAGAGCGGATCTGTCTGGTGAGGTTTAATTTAGCCCAGCGGGCTGAGAATGGGCTGTGTAATGCTGAAGGTGGAGTGGGGGTGGGGGTTGATAATTGATTTTTCCTGAGAATACAGATGCTGGCCCAGGGCAGACCAGGAGCTCATTTACAGCCGCTGACTGCATTTGGCTGACTGGCACGTCTATGTATGTGTGTATGAGTGTGTGTGGGAGTGTGTGTGTGTGTGTGTGGGGGGGGGGACGGGCCTTACACAGCTGAGACCTGCTTCAAACAGACATGCCCAAGTCTGACCACAGCTGGAGCAGGGCACAGACAGAGAAACACACACACACACACACACACACGCAACCTCACGCACACACACACAAACACACACACCCTGCCACACACACACACACACACACACACACACACTCACACACAGACACCAACAAACACACACGCACACACACACACACACACATATTCACATACAGACACAAGCTCACACATACATGAACACATACAGACTTTTGCAAGCAAAGATTCATACATGTATAACACCATAGCTGTATAGGGTTCATAAGGTCCAAATCGTACCCTTTCGAACATCAAACATGTAAAAGATATTCAGGAGCCACATATGTCCTACACGACTTCCTTCTGTCGGAGCGTGGGAATTGACGGGAAGGGGAGAGAGAACAGAATTCATCCATTCAGGTTTTGGAATGTCAGCCAATCAAATGGTTCTGTCTCTAAGAGGCAGGTGGAATCTATCAGAAACGCCATCCACAAAAGACCTTGGCTTGTACTGCAGGCCTCTGGAATTCTTCTTAGTCTGGGGTTGATTGTGTTACTATACTAGCAACCTGAGAATATATTAAGTATTAAGTATAAGACCTAGTTCACTTCACAGGGGGTCATTTTGCTGATGGGCCTGAGCAATTTGAGCTGTCCAAAGCACTCTGCTGTCCATGTTTATACTCACGTACACACACGTACACACACACACACACACGTACACACGCAAACACACGTACACACACGTACACACACACACACACACACACACACACACACACACACACACACACACACACACACACACACATACATACATACCGGTATGCATCTCGGTTTTCTAATACATAACATACAGTTCATCTGTAGCTTAATATTTGCACAACTTACAGAATATTTATGCTTTTCTTGATCCAGTGACCTCTGGCACACCTAAATTCCTTTCATATATTTCAAAGTCGGGATAAGATGAGGACGCTATTATAAAAAATAAGAAATATGCTATTTTTCGTATTTTCAAAAGAATGACCAAGATATCATTTTCATGATATCCTTCCATAATACATAATTTCTTTCCACATTTAAGTGTTTGGACTTTCCGCCAAAATAAAAGTCCAAATCCAGCGGAGCGAGTGAGGCAGAGAGAAGATGATCATGTTACACAGTGCGGCTGGCCCACCACTACCTGTGAGAAATGAAGTGGTGGGATTTAGAAGTGTGGAGGAAATATCCCCTCTTTCACTCATCTTCTTATTCCCTTCAAAGGCAGAGAAGAGAATGTGGTGGAGAACGGCCATTGGCTAGCCAGCAGACTCAACTTCAGCCCTCCGATTTAGCCAATAAACAGTTTTTTTTATTTACACTAAATAATATTGAACTGGAGAAAACAATTCAATCGTATCATTTCATTTTGAGAGACATTGTATAGAAGAGGAAATCTCAATTCAAAGTATAACTTGAACTTGTGATATGCGGTTATTAAAAAAATAACTCATCGTAAAGCAGTCGTGGAGTAGGAATGCATTATTGTTGCACTTAGGCTGCGTTCCTCCCCCATCAGTCTCAGTCAGCTTGTGGTGTGGCTGTCGTCAGTTTTAACATAATGCTTTATTCGAGAGGCAATTTGTTTTGTGCATCAAGCCGCTGCATTTGTCGTCAATATCCATGTAGTCAACTGCATCATCTAAATTCTAACATCAATTTCACCATCACCGTCGGGACCACAGGGAAAGAAGAAAAGAGAGAGAGAGAGAGAGAGAGAGAGAGAGAGAGAGAGAGAGAGAGAGGGAGGGAGAGAGGGAGAGAGAGAGAGAACGAAAAAGAGAGAAAGAGAAAGAGAGAACGAAAGAGAGAGAGAGAGAGAGAGAGAGAGGGAGAGAGAGAGAGAACGAAAAAGAGAGAAAGAGAAAGAGAGAACGAAAGAGAGAGAGAGAGAGAGAGAGAGAGAGGGATAGAGAGAGAGAGAACGAAAGAGAGAGAGAGAGAGAGAGAGAAAGAGAAAGAGAAAGAGAAAGAGAGAACAAAAGAGAGAGAGAGAACGAAAGAGAGAGAGAGAACGAAAGAGAGAGCGAGAGAGAAGAGAGAGAGAGAGAGAGAGAGAGAGAGAAAACAGCATCAATCAAATATATATTCAGCTGGTTGGCAGAGGTCCCCCGTTTGCATGGCGGTAATTACAAAGGGATTGGATGTTCTGGTGTGCCCAGAATTACCAGGCCTTATATGAGGGATGGAGCGCAGACGCCCTCATTATAGGCCCATATGGGAAACCCAGCTGGGATCAGAATTGGAGAGAAGGAGAGAGGGAATCGATTTCATTTGCAGGATTATTGGAGGAGCCGCGCGGCTCCGCGTATGAAACATAAAGTCTCATTTTAGCGGCCTCGCAAGGTGGGAGAATGAAAATGCATGGCTGTTAGGCTGGTTGCCGCAATCCCCCCCTGGAACATTAAGGCGCTAGCCGGGGCGAGTTAGCCAACTTCAGGTGATTGCCAAACTTTTACATGTGAGCCCGATGCCCCCATCAGCTCTTGCATCTCACACAGGTAAGGCAGGGGACGGGAGGGGATAACACAGCAGCCTACTTTAGCCAATATGTTTTCTGTGTTTGCTGAATTTTTCTATTTGTATAACAGAGATGCTGTGTTTAGAAAACAGGCTCTCAACTACGACGTCTTATCATGCACAAGCCTCTTATGCCCCCTACCTGCCCTCCTGTGACACATGTGCCCACCCTGATCTTATTCCAATATCTGATCTGACATCTTATCTATCTTGTGCCTTACCTGACACCTGCTGGGATCTTACCTGACACATGTGCTTTGATCTGGTGCCGTTCTGAGCCTGATTTGGACTTGATGTGGCACCGATCTGGGTCTGAATTGGAGTTGATGTGGCACCAATCTGGGTCTGATTTGGACTTGATGTGGCGTCGATCTGGGCCTGATTTGGACTTGATCTAGGCACAATCACTTTGCACATCCATGTACAAGCCAGATCCATTCCCAGGTGCCCCCTCTCTCTGGGCCGATCACGGGCTGCTGTAAATAACGGAGGAGTGTGAAGCATGGGACCTTCCACAGGCAGAGAGAGAGAGTCAGGGGGTGGGGAGGCTTTTCCCAGGACACAGACAATGACAGCCCAACAGCTGGATCCCCTCCACTCCCCCGCACCCGCACCCCCACCACCGACCCCCCCCCCCCCCCCCCCCCCATCTGTTCCCTGTGCCAGCGGACTGACTTTTCCCACAAGCACCATATGTGTGAGAGAGCCGAGGGAGAGACCGCACCAGGTGGACCAGGCTGTGAAAGAGAGCAGAGGATACCCACATGCTATCGTGTGGCCGCCCAGGTAGACAACTGCCTCTGAAACAGTGGATTGGTGCTGGATCTGTGCGAGGTATTTCTGGTGTGGGCAGGGTGAATGAGTGTGTCAGTAGTGCCATGCTGACCCAGCTGGGAGAGGAAATGATGTCACGGAGCTGTGAGCAGCTGGCTGAGGGGGCAGGCTATGGAGTGGGAGAGAGCAGGAGGTGATGTCAGAGGAAGAGGGGGGGTGGATGGGGGCTCTTCATTAGGCCTGGAATGCCACCGACCTGCTTTCATTCAGCACTTGATGGGACCACACACACGTAAGCGCCACACACACACACCTGCACAAACACATAGACACCTCCCTCTAATATATAGATACACACTCTCACACATGTACACGCACATACAGACATTTACACACACACACATACACACAGGGACCTACTCTGCTACACAGACATACACATACATGCACATGTACCCTTACATACAGATATACAAACACATTCTCACCTCCGCCCACACCCACACTCACACACACACTCACACTCACACATCCAGACATGTGTGCTTATACCCACATACCAAAAGTCACACACACACACACACACACACACACACTCTCACACACACACACACACACACACACACACACACACACACACACACACACACACACACACACACACATTTCTCTCCAACATTCCTGTGACTGTAGGCTTAGGCCAGCATATGTGTCTCCTCTCCCCTGGCCGTGGGTGCTCTGCTTGTTTTCAGTGGTAATGATTATTGGTTTATCCAGACGGGGCAAGAAATACCCTCATTGCACTTGATAAAGGAAATTGCAGAATTCCAGAATTCCAGTGCGAATTCCATATTTTGACAGGGGCTATGTTGGAGTTGGCCAAGGGAGGAGGAGGAGGAGGAGGAGGAGGAGGAGGAGCAGGAGGAGCAGGGGAATGAATAGCATGGCGGGTTTTCAGTGCTGTGGGTTTCAAAGGGGGCCCTGTGTTTTGATATGCTGTGGGGTTGGGGGGGGGGGGGGGGGGTTACAGAGAGGGAGGAGAAGGCCTCTGTCTGGGAGAAAGGCTGAGGCACCGTCATGGAGCTTAGGGCTCGATCCGTCCTAATAAAAAACACTGGAGCCGAGCGGGCCCCTCTCATCCTCCCTCTGAGGCCCGGGGCCTGGGAGCTACCTGAGGGCCTTTCCAAACTGCGTGTTTTATTGGAGTCTTACACTCACACAGAAAAAGGGCTTCTTTCACAGGTTCTTAAAAGAGCTAAGATAGTTCAAGATAGAACTTGTAAATACACAGAACTTTTTGCAGGGAGTCGTCATGAAGCTATTAGACGAAGAACCTTTCAGTAAAGGGTTTTAGAAAATGCTCTGTGTGAGGTTCGCCATTTCTTCCTTACCTTACCCAGACGTGAAACTCATACCCCCCACCAACTCCAATATGGAGCCGTAGTTATTTGTTAAGATTAATAAAGGGATTGGTTGGCAAAGGTTCTGTGGGTACTGTGCGAGGGTCCTCAACTAAAAAATTTAAAAATCTTTACTCAAACTTTTTTGTAAAAAGGTCTTTTCATCTTCCGACTCAGCTTGCCTTGAAAAAGTGTGTTTTCCTGGCTTATATAGTATGTGGGTATGAATCAGTGCACGAAGTTGTTATATGTGTTGACAGACAGAACCCAGAAACGTGGATGAAAAAACACACAGCTATCAATCAAAGTGCTCCAGGTGCTTTACAGCCTAGAGCCAACCAGGTCAGGTACAATTGGCCCTAATACTGAGGAGAGTGGATTTATCAAACACATAAAGATCAAATTCAAGAGCCCTGATTGTTGAAATGCAGGTTTATTCATCAGGAAGTTCCTAAATAGGCTGGCAGTCCAGTGTGATTGACAAATTTGTTAGATACCACATCGATATTTCACTCAGAGCTGCTCTCTGTAACTAACACTGTTTTGAGGTTGTTTTGTCTTCGATGGCGAGAGGCCGTCTTAAACGCTCTTGTCCCCCCCCCCCCCTCTTCTCTCGAGAAGCACACCTCATCCCAGCGTCTTCTTCTTACTTACTAACTAAATCCTCTTCGCCCCTTCTGGAGCATAGGGCCTCAGTGAACTGTCTCCACCTCTTTCGGTTCAGAGCAGTTTTCTTTGCCTCCTGCCAGGAGGTGTTGGCGCTGGCTAGATCTTTGGTGCCACCTCTCCTCCATGAGAGTCTTGGCCTTCCCCTCCTTCTCTTCCCCTGAGGGTTCCACTCCAGCGCTGCTCTCGTAATGGTTGAGGTGGTTTCCGTAATGGATGCGTATGGCCAATCCATCGCCACTTCCTTCTTCGGATGCTGACTTCAACTGGTTCTTGGCCTGTTCTCTCTAGTAGATCTTTGTTGCTGACCCTCCTGGGCCACCAGATACCCAGAATGTATCTTAGTCTTGGCTGATTGTCTGCATTACGGCTGAATCACAGCGAGAGAGAGAAAAACAAATGTTGCTTTTCAATTCAGTCTAAACTCTGCCAGAAGACACAAGTCTTTTAAGTGGCCCTAGAAGAAGACGCTTAGATGCTTAAGATACTAAGCGTCTTCTTCTAGGGGCCACTTAAAAGACTTGTGTCTTCTGGCAGAGTTTAAACTGAAATGAAAAGCAACATTTGTTTTTCTCTCTCTCAGCCGTAATGCAGACAATCAGCCTGGAGAGGAGCTAAGTGCATTATGATCACACCAGAGCTCCGCTCCTGGGCTCCTGCCCACGGCATGGTGTCACTTTGGGTTAGGAGGAGGAGGGAAGCACTTTAACCAGGAACCATGCAGCCTCACTTCTCCTTTGCATTTGAATTATTAGAGGCAGGGAGTGGAATGGACGGAGAGACAAACCTGATGCTTTGAACACACTGCCACACTGCCACACTGCCACACACACACACACACACACACACACACACACACACACACACACACACACACACACACACACACACACACACACACACAGATACTCCATGAACAGAGAGAGGGAGAAAGAGAGAGGGAGTGAGAGGGAGAGGGAGAGAGACAGGGAGAGGGAGAGGGAGAGGGAGAGGGAGAGGGAGTGAGAGGGAGAGGGAGAGTGAAGGAGAGGGAAAGGGTGAGAGGGAGAGGGAGAGGGAGAGGGAGAGGGAGAGGGAGAGGGAGAGTGAGAGGGAGAGGGAGAGGGAGAGGGAGAGGGAGAGGGAGAGGGAGAGGGAGTGAGAGGGAGAGGGAGAGTGAAGGAGAGGGAAAGGGTGAGAGGGAGAGGGAGAGGGAGAGGGAGAGGGAGAGGGAAAGGGAGTGAGAGGGAGAGAGAGAGGGAGAGGGAGAGGGAGAGGGAGAGGGAGAGGGAGAGGGAGAGGGAGAGGGAGAGGGAGAGGGAAAGGGAGTGAGAGGGAGAGGGAGAGAGACAGGGAGAGGGAGAGTGAAGGAGAGGGAAAGGGTGAGAGGGAGAGGGAGAGGGAAAGGGAGAAAGGAGGAGAGGGAGAGAGATTGAGAGGGAGAGGGAGAGAGATTGAGAGGGAGAGGGAAAAGGTGAGAGGAAGAGAGAGGGAGAGGGAATGAGAGTGGGAGAGAGAGAGAGAGAGAGGTGCCTAGAGGTTTGCTCTACATCAGGACATTCGTTTCCCCCCCCCCCCCCATCACATTTCAAAGCAGGTGAGCTGAGGACTGGTTTGATGCTAAATTGCTTTCACTGCCACTTTTTCTGCGACATTCCAGCCATTACCGTCAAATCATTTTTTTTTCTATGATTTTTCTGCAGAGAAAATACTCAGAGGATGTTGGCCTGACTCTCAGGCTGTGATTTCTTACTGGGCCACACATATAGTGTCTTGTGCCCTGATTGGAATGGATCCCATTCGGATCTGGTCCTGATCTGGCCCTGATCTGTCCTTGAGTCAGCCTTTCTCTGGGTAGAGGGATGAAATATGGTGAAAAGGCTCAAGGTTATAAAGGTCAAATGATATGATATGATATTGGTGTCAGTACAAGAACATTAAATTGGTCTAAATTGAAGTCTGCTGTTGTCGGACATATGTCATCTTCTGCGATCAACCATTTATAAACTTTCTAAAATCATCCTTATTACAGCTCATGCCTCATTCATTGTAAGAGTCAGGTCTCTCAGACAGTTGGTTTTGCACATAAGTAATTAAGGTGTAAAGACTGTTGCAAACACGTGTGTATGGTCAGGACTCACTCAGATGCCTATCTGGTCAAGATCCAGTGTGCATCCAGTGGATTCTGCTCTGTCAAATGATTTCAAACGGGGTTCACTATTGATGATGCTTTATAAATAATTTTGAAAATATTGATTTCAGTTGAGTAGATCTGGGTGTTGTTTCCCCCCAGAGCCAGTTGCTGGCCGCAACTCTTTATTTCTGTTTGGAATATTGTGAGGAGCTTGAATAAAAAACTGGGCTGAACCCTGAAGTTCAACCGAATTCAGCCTCTGAACTCCATAGGACCCCAGACCCAGTTCAGCGTGCTAACGCACCCGGGTTCTCAGTGGCATTTAGACCCCTTAAGTTGACTGATTACAGTCTTCCTACAGTCTGCGTGTGGAGATAAAATGCAGCATAGCAGAGAGACAACATGATAGTTTGACATCTTTAACCCCTGAATGATGACTTTGGCTTTGAGACACTTTGGTCTAGATTTACACAGCGACAGGAACTTATGATGCAGGTGATAAATGTATGGAGCCTCTGAAGCAGCAGCAGGGTGTTGTCAAGACTAGGAATTTGTGGCATACTTTGTCAATATAATGTGGCATGACACTAAGAGTGTGACCAAAAGGGATAAGATCATATTTATTCTATGCAATTTAACTACAACAACAACAATAATAATAATAATCTCTAGTCATAGAGGACTTTTTTTAAAAAGACGATAAGATAGTAATTATTCTAGTAACATCAGGAAAGGCTCTCCGATAAAAATATGTTTTAAGATCGGACTTAATTAGAAGTCTTCGCTTCCCGGTGGGGAATATTGAGGTTTTTGTAAGGGTAGGTTTAGATTTGATTTAAATAAAACTTTTTTTTTTACTACATTCCTTTTACTCTCATGTTATTATTGCTGAGGATTTCTCAAATATAATCATACATGCCACTTTTGCCTCAATGTTTTTAGTTAGAGGAAATATACAAAAAAATCACGGCATGTCGGACTAGCTAAAGAGTCCAAGACTCCCAAGTGTTGGAGATCACTGACTCAAGCTGATTTCCCTGGGCAGGTGGTTCCAGAGTCTAGGGGCCCTTGTTGCAAAATGCCTCTGTCCCCTTCAGTGCTCCGATGGGCCTCTGAAACAGACCTCCACCCGAGGATTTCAAAGTATGTAACGGCGCAAACAGTACTAAGAGGTCAAAGATATAATTGTGAGACTCGTTATAGTGTTATAATATTGTAATGTACTCAGTGACCAGACCTTTTCCATCTGCATTCTGCTCTCCGACATTCTCTTACACAGATGTGAATGGTGATGTTGTTCCACTATCCTACATTCTTTTACACACATGTGAATGGTGATGTTTTTTTTATTCTCATACATTCTCTCACACATTTGAATGATGATGTTGTTCCCAGGCTGCTTTCTTTCTAACGACTCTGACCTAATCTTCAGAGGTGCAATAATATTTAGTAAAGACAAGCTTCAACCATGACAATGGGTCTCTATATATCCTTTAGTGTATGCTAGCAGATGCCAGATGATACACACACACACACACACACACACACACACACACACACACACACACACACACACACACACACACACACACACACACACACACACACACACACATACGCACGCACAAACAAACACACCTGGCTAACACACACAAACAAAGTTCATCTCAGTGAGGCTGCCTCATCATGCAGAGCATTGTGCTACTCTAATCATGGATGCCCCCAAAACCATTCCAGTGGCCCCCCAATCCCATCATGGGCATACTTCATGTTTAATTTCTCTTCTTTACAGCAAACTATATCACCTTTGTGTGTATACATTGTACTGCCATTGTGCTACACTGCACACACAGACACAGACACACACACACACAGACAAACACACACACACACACACACACACACACACACACACACACACACACACACACGCACACACGCACGCACACACACACACACACACACACACACACACACACACACACACACACACACACACACACACACACACACACACACACACACAGCAAACTATATTACCTTTGTGTGTATACATTGTACTGCCATTGTGCCACACATGTGAGCTGTACATGCAGCTCTCCGGTTCTTTCTATAAACTCAGCAAAGGCAGCTGGAGGACTTTGACTTTTTAAAAGGCTATTCAGCGCCACTCAATGCATCCTCATAACCCAGGGGTGAAGATCTGTGGGCTTTTCTCTTGCCTGTGCGCGTCCACAGTGCCACACAAACACACTCCTACATGGGTGTACCATTGATTTCACATTCACACATCCAGCCCCTTTAAAGGAGACTATCGGATTGCCCCGGCATATCCCAAAGCCCGGTGTGTGTGCAAGTCCCAAGTCCGTCAAGTTGACACCAGCTTCCCCCTGTGTAGAACTGGCTGGATTATTCACTCAACAGGATCTCCGAGCTTTCATCCCCGCCACTGCAGGCCAATCCCGGGCACTGACGGACCGACGATAGCATAGAGATGGAAATGAAGGAGGTGGGCTGAGCGAGTGGTGCTGTGTGTGTGTGTGTGTGTGTGTGTGTGTGTGTGTGTGTGTGTGTGTGTTCAGCATGCCAGAGAGGCAGCCGGGAGATGGCTCAGAGCATATGACATATACACACATACACATACACATAAACATACAGACATGCAGACACAGACCCAGACGCAGACACACACACACACACACACACACACACACATACACACACACACACACACACACACACACACACACACACACACACACACACACACACACACACACAAACACACACACACACACACTCACACACACTCACACACACACACACATAATCACACTTACACACATAGATGCATAAGTATAAACACACACACACACACACACACACACACACACACACACACACACACACACACACACACACACACACACACACACACACACACAGACATACACACACAAATATACACATAGATAGACGCACACACATGCAGACACACATACACAGCTTCATTGTGGTTTATTTAAAAAAGTGAGTGTGAGTGTGCATCACTGTGTTAATCACACAAAGCAGCCAATTTGGTCTGAAAATGAGGACAATCACATGGCGTTAGTGGAGCACTAACACTAATCTCACAATGCAACTAACTACTTATTAGATTTAACCCGTCAGTTTTAAAGTAAGCACATGGCCCATGACCTTAATATTATACATGACATTATATAACATATATATATATATATATGGCCTGTTGACATTTCATGATGCGCATGGCATAGGACCAAATTGAACATGATGTCATATAATAACACACTATTATAGGGTTACAATCTTCAACACGGTTCAACTGTACGGTAAAGTAATGTAATTCTTCTCGTTCAGCTCAAGTTGGTGTTCTGGATCAGGTTGAGTTAATGTCTGATGGGCTGTTATGACGACAAGAAAATGATTGACAAGGCTGAGGCCTCAGAACACAAAGCAGACATCAGGACTCTACAAAGGGTGGATATTTAGTCTTGCATGTAGCTGCAGTGTGTGTCAGTGTGTGTCAGCTTGCTGGCGTTTCCTCTTGTCTGGCTGGATTAATAAGGCAGTGATTTGGGCATTCATCCCAACTAACTCCAACCTGAAGCATGCTCCTCGAGAGGTGCTGCAATAATCACCTTTTAAAGAGTGGAAAACAAGCTTGAAATCGACAGAAATGAACTTTTTCGGATTATTGGCAGTCTCCATTCAAATCCAATTCAAATTCCAATCCATGCTCGTTTCATTCCCTGAGAGCTGCTTGTCTTGTTCCGTGTGTGCTTTGTGTCGACTGGTTATCAGAACAGCTGATGTGATGGTATCGCGCAGTTAGCAAATGTGCCATGGCAGAAGCGATGGTCCGCAATCATTTCATACGTAGCGCATCCATCCTATCCTCCACTATCCCAGAAGTCTGCGTGTTCACTTGAGCAGGATGTAAACACGCACGGCTTCCCCATTATCCCTGAGATATTGCTCTCTGTCGAGCTGCGAGATGATGGACATCCTGCTCTGCATTCACCTATTGATTATTTTCAGGGTTGGTTGTCCCACACTTCAGAGCATGAGAATCGTATTGACTGCGCCATAATAGAATCTTGCTTATACAAACTCTGAAATGCAAATGTAAAGAACTGTGATTTCTGCCTGCATCACTCTCTCTCCTTTCGTCTCTCTCTATATATCTCTCGCTCTCTCTTTCTCTCTCCTTTCTTCTCTCTCTCTCATTTCTTCTCTCATTTCCTCTCTCTCTCGCTCTCGCTCTCTTTCTCTCTTTGCCCACAACTTTCCTTCTCCTTCCTCTTATCAGTAAACTGGCTTTCTCCTTTCTCCTTTTTTCTTTTTTTCTTCTCTTTTCTGAGGTTTTGAATGAGAGACGGCGGAGGGCGGAGGAGAAGGCTGCTCCTTGGCTGATTCATGTCCCGCTCGCTAGCAGGGGTATTACGCATGGAGAATTGATTGCGGGAGCAGCGTGGGCCTCCTTGGATCTTGATGGCGCTGCCCAAAATGTCACCTCAGTGATATTACAGCGGCCCAAGATATTAAAGGCTCCCGAGCTCAAAGGCTTCCGTCGATGCTGGGGCCGCCCCCCCCCCTTCTCTCCCACCGCGCCCCCCGAGAAGAGACAAGTGTTTGTTTGTGGGGTCCTCATGCAAGAGCGGGTGGATCAGGCGACAGCGTGAGTCTTATCTGCGCAAGACAGCGGACGCGCTTCTGTCAGCGCACGGAAAATTGCCAATCTGGAGTCCGTATCGCTCACACCTTTAAAGTGGAAATCTAAATCGTGGGAATGTTTCCTTTTTTTCCGTTATTAAAAGACATAATTGAGATATGGGAAGAATGTGTGCGCATATGCATATCAGTGGCTCAGAGGCAAAAAGCACCCCCCACAGCAGATGTTATTTTCCCTCCAGTAATTGGTTTTATTTGGCGGAGACGGTTGCATGCTTGTTCTGTGGAAAGCTGCAAATAGGTGTAAGAGTTTGACCAGGTTCAGTCCGCCGCATTCAGGCCCATTTTCACACTGAAAACAGCCAATATGACTCCTTTATGTCCTCACTGTGCCTAAATATGTGTACATGCTTTTAGACTTTGGACCAGAGGAAACCAGGAGGAAGTCTATTTCGTTCTAAGACTTTTTCAAAACTGCTGAACATTTCTGATATCTACAGTACTTTGGTAATGCACCACCAGAAGAATTTCCTCGATAACAGTGGTTAATGTAGAATTAACTGACAAGCATTAATTAACAGTGGTGTTTAAGGTTTTCTTATGTTGCCACAACGAGTCTTAACATTGAAGATCTTAATTAAAACTATTAAAAAACACCTTTATTGAATATGACAGTCATTTAAAAGAATATAAAACCAGTCTGCAGACCACTCGAGTGACCAACCAGCAAACACAAGAGGATAGTGTACTAATTAGGTTCTCGTCTTTATAAGTGTGTTTTTTTTATTTGTGTATTTGTGTGGTGTGAGATTTGTTTTATTTCAGTGTTTTTTTTTAGCAATAGGGAAATGGTGCAATTATTCGATTATCTTCTTTATTTGTATTTATACACTAGAATTTGTTTCTATTTGTTTGTGGTCCTTTTTGTCCACTGTCTATGGCAGATGCATACACAGTAATGACACAGAGGCAGAGAGGTTCTCATGGGAATTATCATGGCTGAATCACATGGGTCTGTCCTTTAGACGACACAAGTGCAAACTTTAATGGTGTTCAGTTGGCAGCAGTCTGTTCTCTCTCTCTCTCTGTATGTATTTATCTTACTCTTCCTTCATTGCATCCCCTCTTTCTCTCCTTTTTCTTCTCTGTCCCTTACTTCTTTCTCTCTCTCTCACTCTGTCTTTCTCTCTCTCTCTCTTCTTTTTCAAAGAAGTGCCTGGGATACAACTGGAAACCAAGAATTCAAAAGACACACCAAACCTTTTAAGAGCTGAAGTGAGCAATATGCTTTGAAGTCATTCCAAAACATCAGTGGAACTGAAAGTGAAATTCTGTTCCAAAGTTCCAGGGGTGGGAGCAACCTCATTTAACCATTTTTTTTTTTAAAGTTCTTATGGGACATTATTGTATTTTTTTGTGTGTGACAGTGTTTTTAAACACGACAGTGTACCAGAAGATTCAGCTGATGGTGAACAGTGAATATACAGTAGTATATTATGTTAAAATGGTTCAGTAAACTATTTGACTTTCTTTACAAACCATATGGACCTCAAGACAAACACAACTCTGCAGCAGTATACAAAACATATTATATTGTTACAGTTTGTTCTGGGGAGATCAGAACAAAGCATTTATGGTAGAGTCACCAACCAACCCCCCAAACACCTACCCCCCCCCACCCCTGCCCCCATAACCCCCCCCCCCCCCCCCCCCTCTCACATGGCTCTTGACAGGCATTGAAAAGTGGGGGCTTTTCCTCATAATCAAGTGTGAATGAACATGTAAACGAAGCCAAGTATTAACAGTTTTGCCCCCTCTCCTCGCACGCACCACTCCAGAGCAGCAGGGTGAATCTTCTCTAGTGTGACTTAAAGGTAAAAGGAAGCAGATTATGGAATCTTGGGTGTGGAACTCCTCCAGAGTTGAGAGAGAGTGGAGACCATGATATGGAGGTGGGACAGGGATGGGATGGGGTGGGGGTATGCAGGGCTGTGATGGTGGTCACCATATGTGCACAAAGGCTGTGGGCCCACAGTAAATTACATTAGCCAGCGTGCGCAGTGGGCCAAGTTCGGACGGAGGCGTAACATAGCATGAGACAGCTACCGTGTGAACGCAGGGGCTGCTGTAGGGGCCAAGTGATGGCCACATTGGACATGGTCCTCCACGGGAGGGCACCAGCAGAAACAGCTGCATACTTAACCTGCACTGTCTCGCACTGGGTTGTCCATCATAGAGAACGGCCTTTTAGGAACACAGGGAGACCCTCACTGAACACCTCCACATTAGATATCCCAGAGAGCAGACGACAGAAGAGATCTGACTCTGATCAGTGGTAGAACCATTCCAGCCTTAGTTAATAGCTAAGCTAGCTGGCCACTTGGCTGTCCATCACAGATATCCCTAATAGCAGAAGACTCCGGAATGGGTTTGGGTCCTAGCCTGTGCTGGAAGCACACATTCACTCCAGCCCGAAGCCAAGCGCTATGCTAACTGTGGCATTAGGTTGTCATCACAGAAGTCAAATATATGATATGAAACACATGAGCTAAATCACAGACACTGCAGTAAAACTTGGTTCCCTGATATTGTAAATGTTGTCTGTCACACTTGATGATGGCTTCTTCCTTCATTAAGTATAGTACATTTATATACAAGCAAAAGCAAAAATACCTGCTATGTATACCACTTGTAGTTATTTAAATACAGCTAATTGCTTAGTAGTAGTTCTCCTAGGCAGTGGTTTTAATATGTTGCCTGTTTTAAACATACTTCAGTCTTTAATTCACCCCCTGTGACTAACATGATCAAGGCTCTGGGTTACATATAGAATCAGCTCTTTCTCTTTTTCCTGTGGCTAAAGCTTACAGTAACACAAACCCACTTTGCCTTTTTCTTTTCTCTCTCCTGCTCTCTCTCCCTCTTTCCCTCTCTCTCTCTCTCTCTCTCTCTCTCTCTCTCTCTCTCTCTCTGTTTCTTTTCTCCTTTTCAACATGAACATTAGAGTTCATTAGATGTGTTACCGCGTCTCCCCCCAGCACAGAACCTTCTCTCCGAGTGAGCGTAAGCGTGAGCGTGAGCTGGAGGCAAGAGCACACACATCCACAGACCTCAGGGGGGAAGGCCCAGGCTGGGGTGCAGTGCGGAGAGGCCTGTGGGCATGCAGGGCCCCTCCGGGCGGGCACAGGCCTCTCCGCGGCGGGCGCTAATCCCCACGTCTTTATTAGAGCCGCCCCGGAGCACAGGCACACCGCGGGGACACCGCCAGAAGAGAGCAGGGGCTTCAGCGGGCTGCACTCTGAAGATAGGCCACACTGAATAGCATTAGAGAGGTTCTTAAGAGAGCAGAGGAGAGGAGAGGAGGGGAGGAAGACAGAGGAGAGGGGAGGGGAGGGGAGGGGAGGAGGGGGAGAGGGGGGTCGCAAACCAGGAAGAGAGAGGAGACAAGACACACTGAGGGAGAGGTAGAGAAAGAGAGAGAGAGAGAGATGAAGCAAGCCTAAAAGAGAGAGAGAGAGAGAGAGAGAGAGAGAGAGAGAGACGAGAGGGACAGAGAAGAAGGAGAGAGAGGGGATGCAATGAAGGAAGAGTATGAGGAAGACATACAGAGAGACAGAGAGAGAGCGAGAGAGAGAGAGAGAGAGAGAGAGAGCGAGAGCAGACTGCAGGCATTGAGATCACTCCAATGGCCTCGGGGTGAAGACTCCGTTTGAACAGTGGCATATGTTCCAAATCAAACAGCACTAATCAAAACTGTATATTAATGCACCCGCTCCGTTTGCCATATTGTCATGTCTATGTAAACAAGTTGTTGGGAATCGGGTTTAAATTGGTTCCAGGGGACAGGACCTTACAGATGAGTGCCTGCGAATTGTATAGGAATAAATTAAAGGGAAATCATTTGGAGAGATTAGGGAAGAATAATTAACTAGTTTCATTTCCAACTTCACAGGCACTGCAGCCAAGCTGATGTGTGTTTCTGGGCTTGTCATTGCTCTTCAGTGCCGAGAGCACTTAGCTTCGGACCCGGGTCGGGTCAGAACCACATCAGTTCCAGAGTCAGTTAGTTAGATGTAGAATGGGATGGATTTGTAAAGCAAAACTATTTCCAGCCACTGGCGGTACTTTAGAGTGTGGAGGTCAGGTTGTTTTTGGCTTTCGGATAATTTCGGATTTCATCTCAGGTATGTATTTATCAAATATATCATTGCAGAAAATGTTTTACTGCTTCGCAAATTATTTAAAAGAATATTCTGTCTCTGAAAAGTAAAATACCTTCCCAGCATGTTTTCCAAATTGTAATGAATAGTGACGCTGGCTGATGGGTGGCGCCATCTTGTGACATGGGGGCACTTGCTATTCTTTAAGCATGGCAGCCTACTGATCAGAAATGCAAGTTATTTTGTACTCTCCCTTCACCAGGCACCCACAACAAAACCCTACAGTGGGGAAATACTGCATGTCACAGTGATAAAGTGGAGATCTTCATGCTTATCAGGCCTTGGGTTTACTTCAAGCCCTAAATGCTCCATCACAATGCAGATAAGCCCATGTGGAGATGCTTCTGATAAAATGTTCCAAAATTTAGTCACATTTAACTTCATGATGCTGACTTTAAAAACACCAGCGCAACTCTCAGATGCGGGGTTTGTACCAATACAACAAAAATACATCTGAAATACCACTGTCTTTTTCAAAGCAAAATGCTCAGTTTAATCTCTTGATGGAAAAAAAATCCCAAGCCTCTAGTCTGTAACCCCCTCTGTGGGACTCTGAAGAGAGCAGTGGGCTCTATCTGAAACCTACAAGGCCCCTTGCATGTATTTCTGCCAGGAAGAGACAGACCGAAAATGTATCTTCATGTTTACACCATTTCGCAGCAGTGGTAACAGGATTACTAAAGTGACAAATAAGAATTTGTGGGATTCCCTTACTTCTTATGTCTGTGTATTGCTTTTATTTAATTATTTAGTGATTTTTTTTCTTCTTTAAAGGCAGCTGTATTCTAGAATCCCCTGGGTGGTTGAGTTCCAGAAGCCCTTCAGGTTTCCGTGGAGACCTCTGTTCGGCGCCAGATAAAGCCGTGCGTGCGGCGAGCGCTGGCATCCACCAGGGAACGGCTTCTGAGAGATAATCAGCCCTGCAGTTCAACCAGCCTTTCTTACAGCTATTCACGGTGCGCAACTACTAGGCCAGAAGATCCCATCGCAGCCACATGCACTCAGCTCATGCTGTATAATCAGTGACATACATGCATACCAGAAGAGGAGAGTGAAAGAGAGAGAAAGAGAGAAGGAGAGAGACAGGGAGAGAGAGAGAGAGAGAGAGAGAGAGAGAGAGAGAGAGAGAGAGAGAGAGAGAGAGAGAGAGAGAGCGAAGGAGCGAGACAGGGAGAGAAACATGTTTGGTACTGCCAACATGCAGATCAAAGGCGCTGACACTTGTTCATGTCCCCTGTTATGTTTTATTTTTTCCCCCCTCCGTGCACATTCTAGGCGTTAAATCTGGTTTACATTAGCCCTCTCTTAAGCAGTGTGTTGGTGGGATGTCTGGGAGGACTCCAAGGAGTGGAAGTAGCAATTGGCACTCCCCGACTCAAAGTGCACACAAGTGAGAACGCAAACTGCCTCGCCTGTCTCTCTCAGAGCCTGCCAGCCCCTAACTCAAACCAAACTCTTGCACTCTCAAGTGTTTTCCAGTGTTCAGCTCAGTCTCTCTCTCTATTCTTCCAGTATGTGAGTGACTGAGGCTTGGCACGCGTTCACTTCAAATGGCACTTATCAGCCTGTCCTCACAAGAGTTAAGTCATAAATCAAACTAGTGCTTTTGCTCTCACAAAGCTGACGTGGCCTAGTGATCTGCACAGATTGCCTCCAGAAAATTCTTCAACTGTGCAAATGTCAAGTCACAACAGTATTAGTGGTCACCAATGGCTTTCTTCTGTACACCCAGTGTCTGCAAGGAATACAAGTTTATCTTCTGGCAAGACCACATAACAAACGAGATAGCCTTTACCATGCTTATCACTCTTACTATCTCTTGTTTGAGTCCGTTCCTCTCCACTTTACTACGATAAAAGCTGAGGACTTGACTGTGTCAATGAATAAACTGAAATCTTCTTGATTGGTACCATCATAGGATATCTGTTCATAGCATAAGCAAAGAATAAGTAAGTATAAATCTGTTCCAAGTTTTAAGGCAAAGGAATTCACACAAGCCATTGGAGACAGGTGAGAGTATTCTTTCCTCAGTTCATTTTTATCAGCAAATAATAGGGATGTCATTTGGTCCTTTAACTTTAAAAGAACCAAGCCATAACGTGTTACTATTGTTTTAAAATTACCATTTTTTCAATTAAATTCCAATTCTTCCATGTTTTGTTGTCGGCCTTGCAAGCCTCAAAACCATTCAGCTTTGTACAGAAAGACTATGAAAAACAGAAAACAAGGATAGAACACATTCTCTTGTCTTTTGTTTCGCCTCCGAGCAGCAGCAGAGGAAAACTTAGTAACATGTGGAAGGTGCCTCTTCCACGGCTGATTTCAGCATGTGGACCTGCACAGATGGGGCCTCAAATTTGCATTGTCAGTGTTGCAGAGCCTAATCCACACTCTCACCAGGTTACCTGGTTTACAATTCATTTTAATAGCCGTTGCAGTAGTGTGGTTGTATGCATACCATGAGCTACTTATGTTAAGACTTTAAACAAATAAATTAATAATTGCATCTTTAGGGAGATGAGGTAGGGTATCACTGTGGGGCGAGCTCAGTTGATCCCAGTTGCATATGTTGGTAATCACTAGTGTGTGAATTTGCACATAAGCATGAAAACAAACATTCCTCTGCCAGCATTGTTGCCCTTGTCTGGGGTGCTTTGTTGCAGCACTGCATATAAAAATGATTTGGAGAAGACTGCAAGTGACTGGTACAAGTGCCTGCCCATATGGAAGATCTAGGGGTTTTTCTTTGGTGGCATTTTAGCTTATTTATTTGAAATGGTCTCCCATATTGCGCTTTTTACCATGCTAGTACTGTGAATAATTTCTTTCATTAATAAACTCCAATGAACTATTATGAAAGTAGTTCTTGCATACACTATAGGCTTTGGTCATCATACAAGTCTGGGTATGCATACAATTGTTTCAGTAAATTGTTAAGCTAGTTAATTTTCAATACATAAAGTCATACAAATCTATTTATCATATATTCTATTGAATGTATAGGTAGTTGAAATGTCAGATGAAAGGCCAGCGCAGTATTGTAAAAAATGCTGTTGCTCTCTCACGATTTCAGATCCTCTGCCGCTCTCTTGTGACGATACGATGTAATAGAAATTCATGAGCTGAATAGTTTATAGCAAATAGTATCTTATTTTGCATTATCAATTTAGCGTCGTTTCCATATTGCACAATTGTAAATGATTTTCGTATGATAAATGAGGCTATTAACTGAAGTGTTAATGACTTAAATATAGCTAACTGGCAATTATCATATGTTGACAGTACAATTGAATCATAACCTATTTGTATTCTAGGTTTATTTCGCGCCAGGCCTGAGCTATTTCACATTTGTTGCACTTGAGATCACAACTAGAAGTTTCAGTTGTTATCAAAATCCTTTAAAACATTTAGATAAAGCAGTTGTGAACACAGCTAAGCTTGTCCCTGATGTGTTGCCGTACCTTACATGTTGGACGCGTATTTTCGGGCACAGAGTTGACAGGTTTGTCTCTTAGGTCTAAAGACAGCTTCTACACCTGCACCCGGTTCCATTGAGCAGTTATACTGTATATTGAAAAAAATGGCAGGCAAACGTGCATTAGTAATTTTGTCAAAGGGTGCAGAGGAGATGGAAACTGTTATACCTGTGGACATCATGCGTAGAGCTGGGGTTTGTACAATACGACATTTATTCTGAAGCCTTGGTGTGAGCTAGCTAACTAGCAAACTGGCTAACACTGGCGAATCGACAAACTCTAATCATTATAAGCTGTAACGTAACTGTAATGCAATGCAATCCAATGCAATGCAGATACATGTGACCAATGCCAAGTTTTCTCTAACTGACTTTAAACAACAGATCCTCCTCAGATACTTTGTGCGTGTAGTGACAGTCATAACATTGTGGGAGCCATATTTTGGAGAATTTAAACTTAGCTAGTGAATTATAGCGTGCTAATGTTGGTTATAACACTGGAAATCCGAACTATTCCGAGGTAGCTTGTTGACTGGGTTACACACTGTTGTAGTGAAATGTTCATCTATTCGAAAATAAACATGAATTAAAAGTACAGTTATCACATTAGTTCATATGGTATGCACAATTATGCTCGAGCCGTGCTAATGGATCAGCGTTCAGTGCTCGCAGTTTGAAGCGCACTTGGCCTCTTCTGACACTGTAAACTGAGAATAAGGTCGCTGGAAATGTCAAAGTTTGCAGCTATGATGACATCTGAAAATGGTCTTTCAAAAGGAATATACTCTCTTTGTATGATGCAATGATGCATCATACATCTTTGTATGATTCAAACGTAGTCTGATGATATTATGCTGTACTTTATACTATACTAACATTATTAATAATATTAATATTATTTTTGTCATATGGTTTTGTATTCATGTGGTATGAGTAGATTGCAGTCACTGTAGCTGGACTGACGGGAAAGGAACCAGTCCAGTGCAGTCGTGATGTGTTCATCTGTCCTGATTCTAGCTTGGAGGATGCACGCAAACAGGTTAGTTCTTTGTTCCCTATGCCCCTTCACTCACACACGCACACACACACACACGCACGCACGCACACACACACACACACACACGCGCACGCACAAGCACACACATTCATACACTTTCTGTAATGTAAACACTGAAGGTTTTTACAGTAGGATACAGATGCCAGTTTTACAATGGGCATAGATAGACTTATTTTCCCCAGTAACCTTCTGCCAAACCACATACCACATTTATCAAGCACGGTGAAACTGAAGTCAATAATTTGATCCACATTGCACAAGCTATCATCACAGACAAACAATCCGCAACAATTAAAAATGAGGACTAATCAAAGTCAGAACACTACTAATGTCTGTCCCTGTATTGCCCCAGAATGGCAAAACAATCATCTGTGCATTGATAAATGTCCTTAATGGATCATACATGTCACACAGAACAAAGGGCACCTCTATCTGTCATCATCTCATAAAGCCCTATTATTTTTATTTTTTTGATCTGGCTTGGTCAAACTCGAGTTAGCCATCCCACCAGCAGTTCAACACTTACAGTTTTAATCCTCTGGGGGGCAATGAAGAGCTCTTATACTGCAGCCAGTGTAGCACATTCATATACTCTCTTTAGGATTCCAATACTGTAACAAAAATAACTCTGACTGTCCTTACCACAACAACTCTGTATTTCTGTACTAGTGAACAGCTCTAGATTGTGGTTGTCTTCTGTTAATCAACAACTGTGTTTTACCTTGTACAGCATATAACATATGATTCACACACAATCAGTGAATTGGTGCACAGAATGTGAACTGAATACAGTTTGAGGCTCAGTGGTCTGCACTTGCACCTCAGACAAATAAGCCTACCGGTAAAGCGATCAAGTACAAGTCTTCAGAACTAAGCTTTGGTTGGAATTGAACAGTGTCAATGAATTAAGCAATGGCTCGATTGTCATTGCAAAGTCCACATTAACAAGAATACGTTACTTCAGAAATGATTCACATTAGTGGCGACACAATGACTCTGCAAAACTGTCAATAAATAGATTCAAAGTTATGTATCAGTAATGTAGAAACGATACTGAGATTCTGCAAATGATTTACAAATGTTTAAAATATAAAATTATATTATATAATAAACACTAATATTAATACAAATATATCAAACTATAAAATTGGAAAGAATTGATGATTCAGAATAGAATCACATGTATTGCTCTAACATTTTTAAATGACTTAAAGATATACATAACATCGTATGATTACTCCATAGGATGGGTAGTATTGTAGAATGTGTTTTTTGACTGGAGAACATTGTGCTGTGTTTCCCAGGGCCCGTATGATGTTGTGCTTTTACCAGGAGGAGGGCCAGGAGCCCAGAACCTCTCCGAGGTGAGACGGTGCATCAGCATCAGCATCAGCATCAGCATCAGCACTCCTCCTCTATTTATAGAGGAGCTTTCAGCCGGCCATCCATTTACACAAACCAAATCACTTTCTCTCCTCTCTCCCCTCTCCTTTCTCCCCTCTCCTCTCCTCTTTTCTGCATCTTCTTCTTTATTTTGATTGCTTCCCCTCTCATGCTGTCCTTCCATTTGCTCACTCCTTTGTGGCACAGCCGTCTCCTTTATAGTTTTATTAACTCGCAAAACAGGCTTGCCCAGCAAGTACACCCACAATCAATATGCGCAATGATTTCCCCTTAATGCAACGGCTGCATAATTAATGGAGATTTCCACACTCTGGCCTTTTAGTGCAGAATTGGTGCAAAATAATGCTGAGCTCATTGCGAGAGTGTGTGATGACTCACTGCGCGTCTGGGCATGCCGGGTGTGTGTGTATGTGTGTGTGTGTGTGTTGTGTTGTTGTTGTCCTCCACAGTCTCAAGCTGTGAAGGAGGTGTTGCAGGACCAGGAGGGCAGAAAGGGTCTGATTGCAGCCATCTGTGCAGGTACTGGTACCTCTGTTGGACACTGCGGTT
Source organism: Sprattus sprattus (assembly GCF_963457725.1). Taxonomy (NCBI): domain Eukaryota; kingdom Metazoa; phylum Chordata; class Actinopteri; order Clupeiformes; family Clupeidae; genus Sprattus; species Sprattus sprattus. The sequence continues at coordinate 7,143,339 of NC_137908.1, read as the reverse complement.
GGCAAACACATCCACCATCACTTGGAATCACTTTTGCACACATGGTCACGGACACTCTACAAAACACTCTTCTTCTATTAGATTTGCTAGCAGTCAGCTTTTTAGAAAATCCAATAGTTTAAAGAATCGGCTCTTACAAAATAATGATAGCATAGATCTTTGATGGGATGGATTAAGGGGCGGCGATGTGGACCAGTGCTTCAACACAGACAAACATAGTCACAGTAAAACAACAATATCTTTGCACCTGTTCACATTAAAAAAGACCCAATAAAGAGATGTCAGTCAGCCATGGCATCTGCCGGCCTGTGTCGTCAGGATGCACTAACGACCATGATGGCTGTTAACGGAGACATGTGAGGCGGCGTCGGCAACGACAGCAGCGGTGAGAGCTTGGGTACGTTTGCCAAGGGCATTACAAGGACGCGGTGAATGAGGACAGAGGGGCCCATGCGGCATAGTCGAGCCGAGCGGATTGGAGAGCGGTGCGGGGAAGCGGAGCGGAGGAGCTGAGCGGGGGGCGTCCTAGAAAAATAGCTCGATGCCCCCCACAGGAGTCAATAATGAGGGAACTCACCCAGCGTCCAGCTTTATCCAGATCTTGCTAGTGTTTCTGCTCATTGATAATTACAACAGGAATACCACAAGTCAGTGTTGTTCTAAGTCACACTGCTCTTTATACTTGTCATACATGCTTCAAATACAAAGTATACAACCTTTGAACTTGTCTATGTTTAGTACATATTTCAACAGCCAAGCAATCAGGTGTAGTGGCCTGGCAAATAGAGGACAGCGCTTGAGATATTGTAATGTGCACTTGACCTTTTAGCTTTGACATTACCACGGGTCAATTCCTCCTCCTAAAGGAGATATCACTTCTACACAGGTTTATTTTAGCAGTGGAGCAGACTGCACAGGCCCTTGTGTTATTTTAAGAAAAAACGGTGATGACACTCGTCCTGACCCCTGTGACTTCTCCAAACGCCAGTCGTCTGTTTTCCTTCTGTTCAATTTGGCCTCGGCTGGCCAGTGCGGGTGGGGTTGGCGGGGGGTGGGGGGGATGGGGGGGTATGTAAGAGGTATGTAAGAGGAGAAGGAGCGGTTTAAACCTGCACGCCGCATCTGCTCTGAGTGGGTGATGTGTAATACAGAGACTGGACGGGAAGTCAGCCAAGCAGCATAATCAATAGTCAAGGGCCCCTCTATTCATTAATGGTCTGGGACGAGTTCGCTGCAGTGCCGGGTCGCTGCCAATGTATCTGCAGAGGCAAACAAAGTCTGTTATTTTTAGACCCCAAGTCTTTATTCTGTCCTCCTCCCCTTTTCTAAATTAGGAGGGCAGTGGCTGATGGAAACTATATATGCTGTTAATTTTAGATTGGGTTTTATGGCGGTGCTACGGTGATGCTAGTTTGGTGTGACAGTTATAGAGGTGACTTAGGGAAGAAAAAAACAAACCCACTTTCAAATAATGAAAGTCAAATAGTGAAGATTACAAAGTCTTTCGAAGCGAGAGGTTTGCTATGTCTGCAGAGCAGGAGTCAGCATTTGGTTAGCTATTCTGGAACTGGTGCAAAATGGCTGAGTTTGCTAAATTATGTGTGGTTGTAATGTTTCTTACCTTTCAGCTTTCGGTTCCCTAAGTGCTTTTTGTCCTGTTTTGCATAGGCATTTGTGTGTGTGTGTGAGTGCATACACATCTGTGTATGTATGTATATAAATGTGTGTATGTTTGTGTGCACACCTGTGTGTGTTTGAGTGAATGCCTAATAAATGCCCCCTGTGTTTTCTGCCCCCAGGTCCCACCGCGCTGCTGGCCCATGGCATTGCTTACGGCAGCACAGTCACCACCCACCCCGCCATGAAGGACAAGATGATGGCTGGAGGTAATGCCTACAGAGGAAGCCTGCAGCATGTAGGGCTCATGTGACACAGCACACCTTTTAGAGAGTGGGAAAGAGAAAGAAGAGAGAGAGGGAGAGAGTGGGAAAGAAAGAGGAGAGAGAGGGAGAGAGTGGGAAAGAGAAAGAAGAGAGAGAGGGAGAGAGTGGGAAAGAAAGAGGAGAGAGAGGGAGAGAGTGGGAAAGAAAGAGGAGAGAGAGGGAGAGAGTGGGAAAGAAAGAAGAGAGAGAGGGAGAGAGTGGGAAAGAAAGAGGAGAGAGAGGGAGAGAGTGGGAAAGAGAAAGAAGAGAGAGAGGGAGAGAGTGGGAACGAAAGAGGAGAGAGAGGGAGAGAGTGGGAAAGAAAGAAGAGAGAGAGGGAGAGAGTGGGAAAGAGAAAGAAGAGAGAGAGGGAGAGAGTGGGAAAGAAAGAGGAGAGAGAGGGAGAGAGTGGGAAAGAAAGAGGAGAGAGAGGGAGAGAGTGGGAAAGAAAGAGGAGAGAGAGGGAGAGAGTGGGAAAGAAAGAAGAGAGAGAGGGAGAGAGTGGGAAAGAAAGAGGAGAGAGAGGGAGAGAGTGGGAAAGAAAGAAGAGAGAGAGGGAGAGAGTGGGAAAGAAAGAGGAGAGAGAGGGAGAGAGTGGGAAAGAAAGAGGAGAGAGAGGGAGAGAGTGGGAAAGAAAGAAGAGAGAGAGGGAGAGAGTGGGAAAGAAAGAGGAGAGAGTGGGAAAGAAAGAGGAGAGAGAGGGAGAGAGTCTGAATCAGCACAGGACGAGAAAAAAAGTCCCTGACCCTATAGTAGTTTTGTCACATAGCATCTTGTAGTATTTGCAATAAGTGTCCTCGTACAGAAGGCGAGAGGCTGTGTTTTTAAGGGTGTGTGTGAAGTCTGGATGGGGTGGTGTAATCAGCCGGGGAGAGGCTGCTGGGATGCGTGCTGTTCCCATGCCGATGATTCAGCAGAGTGGACTCAAACAGGAAATGCAGGGGAATGCAGCAAACTGGCTGGCATGGAATGATAGAGCTCTCACCACACATCAGGGACAAGGGGGGGGAGCTCCAGTACACAGGGTTCACAACAGGGGGCGCTGTAGATGCCAATCCTGCAGTTTTTCCCATCAGTGTTTAGAGGGTTTAGGGTTTTTCCATAGGCAGAGGAGAAAGACATAATTATATTAACTGTTTCAGCATAATGAAATTGCAAATAAATCCTAACATATGGAGTGACAGTGTTAGATTAGTTGCACGCTTTTCAGTGTTAGATGAAAAGCGTGCAGTTAGTGCCCTGGGCATCTTTAACAAATATACCCATACACACATGTTAATTACACTGACCGCTGTATAATTATTCTGATTGTTTTCTCCCCCTAGATCACTTTAAGTACTCGGAGGCCCGCGTTCAGAAGGATGGCCAACTCATCACCAGCCGAGGCCCAGGCACAAGCTTTGAGTTTGCCCTGGCCATCGTGGAGGAGCTGATGGGAGCTGATGTGGCTGCGCAGGTCAAGGCCCCTCTGATCATGAAAGACTAACGTATACCCGCACCTGCCTCTAGCCACATTTACGCTAGCATCGCCAGGAGGTGGATCCACAGTCTCCCACTGCAGTGTCCGTGTGTGCAAGAGACTAGGGGAGAAATAACAGACACTGGCACAGTAAAGGAGGAGTCCAGCTTTGTGGTCATAGGCACAGTAGAACAGGCTTTGCACTTTAAAAAATATTTCAGATTTTTACTGAATGAAAATATTAAAATTAAGTAAATGGGAAAATCTGTGAACATCTTGGGAAATATTAGAAGCACTTAAAGCTATTGTGGATATCTGAAATGTGTTTTTCCATTTACGGCATCATGTATTAGGAACAAAGCTGCTGTGACATATTCGAGGATCATTTCCCCCAATAAAGTCGCTGTCAACCGTAAGCGTTTTGCCTATTGATACATGGTTGATGCACGCCTTTTATAAAGATACACTCTAAGGATATTAGCTTAGCTTTAAAAAGGCAGTCATGGTCAAATTCAAGAGTATTGACATTTTATGAAACAACACAATTCAGTTAACATCTAATCCCTTCAAGAACCTTATTTCTAGAATATGAATAAGAATGTGAGTATTTACATTTACATTTAGCAGACGCTTTTATCCAAAGCGACTTACAAGCAAATTGCATTTATAAATGTATAAATAAAATATAAATACATCAGGAGCAGTTAGGGGTTCAGTGTCTTGCTCAAGGACACTTACACACTTGGTAAGGAGGAGTGGGGTTCGAACTAGCCCCCATGGCGCCTGTAAGCATACTTGTAAAGGTACGGTCAGCTGCTGTCAGGCCAAGATTTTCTACTTTCTTTTGTGCAGGGGCAGGATTTGCGGTAAAACTGAGCGGCAACGTTTGAACGAGCCATCACCCTATCAGCACACCGAACTGCATTTTGTCTGGGAGGAACCGGTTTTCTCAACCTAACTGACGATTGGTCGAAATGTGATAATTATGGGTCTCTCGTAAGAGTGGCGTTAACATCAGCCAATGACCATATCGCCTCGGATAGAACTCCTTGTAGCAAACCAATGACGCTTCACCTCTGCAAGAAACGGGCGTGAGTGTGCGGTAGCGCGTGGTGGGGATGTCAAAGCGGTAAAAACAAGAGATTCTTAGTTGGCGACAATTAAAGTCCTGTGAGGAAATCTAAGGGTTGTTTCTATTCCCTCATTTATAGAGGACGTCCTTAGTCATTCGTCTATGTTCAGCGGCTCTGAAGTCTTAGGTAAGTTAAGCGCAGCCTGACACAAACCCTTCCAAGTTAACGTTATTGTTGTACAACCATCGTATTTAAATAGGTTGTTGTCGTTGCTGCGATGTTCTCAAATGTGCTGTTTTTAACGAGGAAGCAAGACGGCGTACTACTGTGTCAGCTAATTTTGCAATATGTCATATTTCATATGGTATTTAAGCCAAAATGATTTCGTTTGATCGATGTTAACCTACGTCCTTGATATGCCTAATTAAAGGATGTCCATCTATCACGACATGGTATAGCTAGCTGGGTTGCTCTATAAGGTAACATTAGTCATGATGTGTGCTCTGCCGCAGTCCTTTGGTGGACAGTCAAGGGCTGCCTATCGAAGCGATAATTAGCCCTCTTTCAACTTGATATCCGAGGAAATCATTGTCAGCGGTCAATTCCTTATACGTGTTTTTATGCGAAATGATATGCATGGGTATAAATGTAGTTATCTGTCTGGTTTCGAAAATTAAATTAGATTATACCTTTTGGTATAGCGCTGTCCTCTCAAGGATATGACAGGTCATTGGTGACTTCATCATAACTACGTCACCTTTGCAGATTTAACTTCTCAGGAAGGGCATCTGGACACTTACGTGGTCAGATGTCGAATAGTCATAATATGCTAGAGCTGAGTTTGCCTTATTCCATAGAGTCCAAGTGTGGTGTAACGTCAGCTATCTGCTGATCTGTGCAAGTGTAAAGTGAATTACTCAGAAACCATAATAGAAATGCACTTGAGGCATCCTGGTATGGTCATTAAGTCCACATTTAGTCCAACGGTCTTATCATGATTTGTTAAATATGATAACGCATGGAATCAAGAGTGAATTTGCTCAGTGATAAGTGGCTATTTGCCTCATGGCCATGGGAGATGTTGGTGTCTGTGAGATTGCTACCACAGCCTTTCACTATAGTGTAATTGATGAAGTGTGTAAAAGTCAGTCCAGTCCAAACCAGCTTGCTTATAATGGTATACGTGTCAAAGTAACCACGGACACACGAGTGTGAAAATAGGAAGATGAGCCAGAAAAACTGTGAGTGTGTGTGTGTGTGTGTGTGTGTGTGTGTGTGTGTGTGTGTTTGTGCGTGTGTGTGTGAGAGGCGAGTGAAAGGGGGAGTGATAGAGAGAGAAAGAGAGACTGCCGCTTCTGCGGTGAAGTTCACAGAGGCAAATCGTTGCATCTTCAACCCCCCTACTCTCTCTCTTTCCTCTGTCTTGGTCTCTGTTGCGTCTCTTTCTCTTCATCGTGTCTCTGGCTAAATTATATTCTGGCAAACTGCATCGCAAAGCCACTTCAAAAATAGACAGCATCGTCTTACTCATCCTTAAATAAGCCGTGTTCAGAACCAGAACACAGTCAGCAGGGCATCGGATGAAGGCAACAGTTCTTACACCTTTCCCCCCCCCTCCTTATAAAAATATAACAGTGGCCTAAAAAAACAACTAGACAGAAACCCCCTCAAGCTGCAGTGCTGGGAAAACACTGTCTAATTGTGGACTAGCCTGAGCAGAATGAACCAGTTCAGGATGGGCACATTTGACATGAATTCTTTTTGTGTATTTCCGTAAGATGAATGATATTTTGAAAGTGTGTCTGTGTGTGTGTGACAGAGAGAGAGAGAAAGAGAAAAGTGTCTGGAGAGAAACATATCTTTGCATTTCTCCTCACGCTCCTTGAAGGTCACCTGGCCAGCGCAATCTTGACATGTTAAAGTCCTTTTCTTTGCATTTGTTCTGCCAGCATTTTTTTAAGTTCACCCATAAGGCCTTATGCACTGGGCTTTAACTGCTTGTCAGCATTTAGCTGAAAGGACATATTTCACCTCGAGAACTGCTGCTTCAGGCAGATCACAGAAGAAGAAAAAAAATGCAAGGATTGGGTCCCAGAAACGACATTATGACATCATCTTTCTGCCCAGTTCTATATTGACCTGGGAAGCCGTTTGTCAAGCGTTTGTGTTCCTGATCAATTCAAAGATTTCCACATGGCACACTTCTCTCCTACAGTTTATTCGAACAATACCGTAACGGTCATGTTTACTTTAAGTCGAAAAAGAACAGCAGTAAATAAATATCCTTGTCATCAGTGAGATCTGTGCACTGTCCCGCTCAAACAAAGGTGTCGGGCTCCTCTCCATATTTGGGACCTCCTGAGGCTGCTCCATCCTTCCTGGCACTCCGACTGGAGAGATGACAGGGTTTCACTCCATCCTGGCCCCTGCAGTGGCACCAGCTGTCACAGTGAAGCCTGCAAACCTGTCTGTGACGCCTGATGCTGTGAACTTGTAGCGTGTTTCCTGTAAAGAGTGCAGAGAGAGGGTGTGAAAAAAGAATAGGCTAGACCCGCTCTGAACCCCCCCCCCCCCCGCTTCATGCACGTATAGAGGTGTTAGCTATGCTGCGTAGATCAGCTGGGTTAGCTTCAACCCTGTAGTCATACCCAGTTCTCAGTGCACTAGCTCGACTGTGAAGATGTGGTTTTCAACCGTCTGTCTGTAGGATGCTGTTTAAATTCTCTGCACGTTGAGTGGACATGTGTCACTGCACATTTATGGAAAAAAAAGTGAATTCTGTGGCACACACAGGATGTTATGTCCCTGATGTGGTTACTGTTAGTGCAGTAATAGCTATGGACCTCATTGACTGTTAGCCCTAGATATTCATTTGGGGTGTGCACACAGGTTAGCCAAAGAGCACCTTTTAACCATGCAATGATGGCTTATGCAGCTCCTTGAATTAGGCTATATGCAGGACCTTGTGCTGTGTTATTGGTATGACCATACATTTTAAATGTACCGTATCAAAAGTAGAACAAGGTCACTGTTGCCCCAGATGGCTGATGCCACTTTGCTAATTTGAACTAAAAAATGAAAAAAACATGGCTCTTAAAAATGATGCCTCTGGATTTGTAGATTTTGTTGACGGTAGTGTTTTTATTACAGCATTTTTATGTCATCTGCCATTATACTGATTGACAAACCTTAAGCTCTACATGTCACACAAATTAAAAAGGATGGTGAGCGCCACTGTGATGAGGTCGCCATCATCGCCCTCCCTGTCCTACCCAAGAGATATTTCTAGAACGCTAACGTGTCCACTCTGGCGCATAGCCTGAATGCCAACACACAGTATTAGCTGCCCGATCAGCAGCGGCGGTAGCGGCGGCGGCACAGCAAAGAGCTCGGGGCTGAGCGTCTCTCCCAGTCGGCCTGAGCTCACTCTGACTCATCCGCTAAATGATGCAATTACTGGACTCCTGGGTGCGTTCTGTGTTTCCAGCCTCCCTGTTGTCCCATATGCAAGGGAAAGCCTGTTGCTGGTTCAAGTGCTCAGCGGAGGGCCACTCAGTCCAGGGAAACATGGCCGTGGGCTGAACTACAGTGGCTCAAACAGTAATATGCGAGTCGGGTCACATATAAACTTGAGAAACCTGGTACTGATGTAAGGTTTGTTAGGTGGACCCCTGCATTTTGAATGAACTGTTATGGAGTGGCAGAAGCTCTTATTAAGCTTTTATTAAGTTCTATATATCAAGCTCTTCCTGGTTGCATCAGAAAACCCCCATTTGACCCCAGTGACAGGAAGGGTTGACTTGCATGGTTGCCCCAGCTGACTGTTGGTTCGTAAGTAGATAGACGTGAGACAATAAAGGAGAACTCTGGTATTTTTTTTTAAATCTGGGCCCTATTTTCCAATCTTTTTGGCTCCAGATTTTAACTAGGGTCCAAATAACCAGAATCAGTCCAATATTGAATTGGAATGCTAACTGCAAAGCAACTATACAATGTAATCCTAAATTAAACTGCTTGATTTTGCCACTGACAAGCTCGTACGGTTATTATAGGTGTCTGACAACATGCATGGAAATTATTCCTACAGAGAGAGACCTGTGTTTTGTTTACCTCATAACTGTAAGGAAACTGTAGAAAATGACTTTCATAGTTACAGTCATAGTTTTCTCATCTTCCGGATATATCATTTACAGTATTGTTTTTTGCAAAATTTTATAGTGTAAAGTGTTTAGTGAATTGTAATTCTTCACGTAGGGCCTAATCGCTGTTTGACCTTCATGAGGTCATATGGAAAGACACTGCCTTTGGTCTGATCAAAGTGTTTTAGTGACACAGATGATTTTTGACACCTGACGCCTTGAAGCTTTTAGTGATGATTTTTTTTTGTTTTTTTAGATCAAATGCCTTGTGCATTGGCTTTTATGTCATTGTCGTTACATTTCTGGCGAGATGCAGCATTTATTTTTGGAAATGTCACGGCAAGGTAATTGCCATGATTCATCAGAATGACTTCTGCGACATTTTAAATTGGAGGGGTTAATGAGAAAATGGCGAACTCTGTCTGAATGATGATGACAATAAATTCATAATTAGCTTGTCTCTCTACTCCTCCAGTAATCACGTAATTAGTATTTCCATAAACAAGGCCTTTCAGGATCTGGGCCTATTTTCGGGACTCATTAAGCTTGAGCCCAGTGATGGAGGGGTTTCGGAGATGGAGAGGTTCACTGGTCCACCTCTATGGGCTGTTATTTCATGCGTTAAGCTTTTGATGTGAAAAAGAGCTTTCGAGGAGTTATTGAGGATTTGTAAATTGGAATTATCTTTTGTTAATTCAGTGCTGAGGTAAGGTTGAATGAAATGTTGGCTTATGTCTGTCTGCAATTCCCAAAAAAACGTCATTAAACAGCTTCTGTTGTTAAACAACCACTGTTATTAAAGGATAGAAAGATCATTTTGAACACACTCTCTCTCTCTCTTTCTCCCTCTCTAATAATTTGAACACACTCTCTTTCTCACTCTCTTTTCTCTCTTTCTCTCTATCACACTCTCTCATCTCTCTCTCCTTCTCCCTCTCTAATAATTTTGAACACTCTTTCTCACTCTCTCTTTTTCTCTCTCTTTCTCTCTATCACACTCTCTCTCTCATCAATGATGCTTTCAGGACACGCACCCTAGGTATGCTCCATGCTAAAAGTCCTCTGTGACCTTGATCATGCTCTGACATCTTGGCGTCACAGCTTAATGTCCCTCATAAGTTCACACCTCTTGGGTGCCAAGAGGGCTAATTGACCTCTTTTGTCTCCCCTCTCGCGTCCCTGAGGAGACGTGATGATGATGCCGCTGCCATCAGGAATTACGTTCATCCAGTGGCTGGTCTTTAATCAGATGGCCCCACGCTAGACCCTCCACTGTCCCACACGTGACACCCGTCGTCACACATGTGGAATTTATAGAGCCTTCTATTTGTATGCTTAATACCTGTCGCTTTGTACAAAAAAAAATCCTTTTTTATAGTGTTATAGAGTTTTTTTGGTGACCTACTCAGGCAAATGGCTTCTTCAGTGCTTTGGGAGTGAGAAGCAGAAGTAGCAGCAGAAGCAGCAGTATAGGCTCTTTAACCGCAGTGGTTAATAGCATGTGTGTTTGTGTGTGTGGTTTGGTGTTTGTGTGTGTGTGTGTGTGTGTGTGTGTGTGTGTGTGTGTGTGTGTGTGTGTGTGTGTGTGTGTGTGTGTGTGTGTGTGTGTGTGTGTGTGTGTGTGTGTGTGTGTGTGTGTGTGTGTGTGTGTGTGTGTGTGTGTGTGTGTGTGTGTGTGTGTCACTTGTCCCTCTGTATCTTGTCCCTTCCAAACTGTGGGGCTCCAGCATCAGCGCTTTGTTGTGCTGTGTCTTGGGTTATTGAATCTCGTGGCTTCTCTGATTGGCTTCTGATTGGCTGTGTGGGGACAGACCGAGGGCATGAGCATCCCCAGTAATTGACTGGCCGCTTTAAACTGCCCAGCTGGTCGGGAGGCAGCCGTCTTTCCCTGCCCCCTGACCTCATGGCTCTGATTGGTCCAACCCATCGCTGTTTACCCAGTCCAGGGCCAGCCCTGGACCAGATCCTATCCGGATCTGAACCGGATCCCTTCCAGTGTCTGCTGCTTTCTGTGGTGGACCATTTGGGCCCATTCACTCCTGCTGCCTTTGGTCACTGAACCCTCTAAAGGAGAGCATGGAGCTAGCCGTTGGCCTCAAGAGCAGGACACACAGACACAGGCACACACACACACACACACACACACACACACACACACATACACACACACACACACACACACACACACACACAATATGTGTGACAATGTCTCCTGACCGGGCTGGGCTGGGTTGGGTTGGCGCTGTTGGGCAAGCAAGCATCCAAAGTCAGGGATGCCGGAGACGCAGCAGCCATGACGGATGCTGGCTCTCAGCCTGCGAGTGAGACATGCTCGCTGCACTGGTGCGCAACACTGCTACTGCTGCTGCTGCTTCAGTGAATCTCTCTCTCTCTCCAGCTACAGGCACCAGGGCCACATCCAGGCGTGCACTGATCTAAACAGAAGGGCGAAACTGAGAAGGACATTATAGTGTCAGCTATTTGAATATGCCGAAAGGGATGGTGGGATGCTGCACCGCTGACATGTCCGCGGCTTGCTCTGTATTTCAGGTTTCAGAAGGGCAGGTTGTACAGGTGTGTGTGACCTAGAAGCTAAGGGCTGGTCAGTTGCCTTGAAGTTCAGATGTCTTGAGCTGCGTGTCGACTGTCGAGTCGGCCGGTCAGTTGGTTTGAAGTTCAGAGATGTCTTGAGCTGCGTGTGTGTCGACTGTCGAGTGTTCATGCTTTCTTCCTGCATGCAATTAATGCTCCAGGGCAAAATAGCCAGTGGTGTTGAGGAAGCCAGAGAATCTTCTTGAAAGGTTCTTCTAATGATGTAGACACGCATGCAGAGTGCTCATCATCCATGTTCATCTTTAGCACGTCATGCATGCTTGAGTTACCCACAGTGACTGGACCACTGGTTTCCAGACCTCTGATGCTGATGCTGATGCTGACATTTAACTTTGGCTTTTGGTCAGATGTCTTGACTTGGTTCTCAAGTGAAGTGAGGCTACAGGAAATACAGTATTCAGTTTAATTCATAGAAACAGAAAAGTATAGGACTGATACTCGATTTCCCAGCAATTCTTCCATCAGTCATGGAATAGAGAGAAAAACAAACCAATCTGGCCTTGATCGTTTGGCGTTGATTTAAAAACATCGATAAATCAATATTTTGGTCAGTGAAAGATGATAGTTCAAAGGCCTAATGATGAAAGGTATCGTTAAGCTCCGTTTAAAGCTTGCCTTGCAGTAACCATCCACAGACGTCCATGCCAATAGATGAATCTGTAAACACATTGAGGCTCTCGTTGCCTTGTCTTTAGGACGTCAGTTTTCTTGGTTCAAGCTCTCCAGGAGCACTCTTGAAGAACCTGAGTGTGGCACCTCTGCCCAGGGTGTCGTGTGCTGTTAATAGGCTTTTGGTGGGCAGTCTGATGGGCAGTGCGGCACCTCTGCCCAGAGTGTCGTGTGCTGTAAATAGGCTTTGGTGGTCCATCAGTGCAGTGGTTTTAATGGCTTTAATGGTCAGCTTAATTTAAACTCATCCTTTTATGTACAGCTACTGGCTCAGGTACCCGAGTAGTGACTTGGCACTTTTTGAGGCGAGGTCAGCAAGTCCTGCAGTCCTTCATGAATTTTGAATGAGATGTGACTTGCTTCATGTGATGGCAGCTGAAGTGGATTAGATTCCTCCATATAAAAAAAGCTCCGTCATGGCCCTGCAGCTATTTTGACCCCCGTCCCTGTCCTGAAATCGGATGCAGCGCGTCCTCTTCGCATGTATTATCTTTCTGCAAAGGCAGGCAGAATCCAGTGTGCTGTGTTGCCTTGACAATATGGAATGTTTTCGTTTGGAATGTTCAAGGACTGCAACGTTCCGTCACGTGTGTTCCAGAACCCTTCTGAGGTTCTTGCTTTCGAAGCCTCTTGCAAGGGTTGGAATGGAATGGCTGCAGCCTGAAAGTGCAGTGTCACCTCGCTCACACACCTTGGAGAAAGGCCAAGGCTTGTGGGGCTTGTGGGGCTTGTGGGGCCTGTGGGGCCTGTGTGCCTGTGTTCCTGTGTGCCTGTGTGCTGGGTCCAGAGGGACTCTCAGCCAGGACACACTGCTCTTTCATTCGGCCCTGTGTGGCAGGTAGAGCTGGAGATTGAGGTCAGCCTCTTAAGATCGGAGCAGGGATGGATCTGTTTAAAAAAAGCACAGTGTGTGTGTGTGTGTGTGTGTGTGTGTGTGTGTGTGTGTGTGTGTGTGTGTGTGTGTGTGTGTGTGTGTGTGTGTGTGTGTGTGTGTGTGTGCGCAAGCATGCACACTGTGATTGGAGGTTGGATTCATATTCAGCTCTTTGGAGGGGGTTGCTGGGATCTAGAGCGGTGGGGTTTGTGTTTTCTTGGGGGGTGACGTGCTTGTGGTATTACAAAGAGGCCGGGCAGACCCCAATCATAAAACCTGTCCATTTGGGTGTTGCTTCATGCCCTGCCAGGAAACTCTCTGTTCACTGTTTAGATTGGTTTCCATGTCCACCCCCTCGGGTGAACTGTTCACGGTTCTGAACCGTATGGTTAGCACAAACCCCCTCCACACACACACACACACACACCCTATCTCCTCCGCACACGCACGCACGCACGCACGCACGCACGCACACACACACACACACACACACACACACACACACACACACACACACACACACACACACTCCTCTCCATCTCACCCTCCTCCACCCTGCCTTACCTCCACATGCTTACTCCTTCACTGACTGTGCAAAGTGTGTGTGTGTGTGTGTGTGTGCTGTTAATGCATCTGCTGTGTTCCGAGGGTTTCACTGCTTCTGCAGGCTCAGTGACAGTCAACACACCATCCGTTCCTTTTTCTTCCTCTCCTTCGCTCTCTCTCTCTCTCTCTCTCTCTCTCATGCTTTCTATCTGTGCTCCTCTCAATTTCTTTCTTGCTCCTCTCTCTTTCTCTTTCTCGTCTACACATGCACATTCCTCCATTCAAGCGCACACACACACACACACACACACACACACACACACACACACACTCACACTCACGCAGACACACACACAGACGTGGGGAAGCTGTCAGTGCAGAGGTGGCTCTCAATCCGCTCCGCTTTCTCTCTCTCTCTCTCTCTCTCTCTCCACTGCCTCTTTCTCTCTCTCTCGCTCTCTCTCTCTCTCTCTCTCCACTGCCTCTTTCTCTCTCTCTCTCTCTCTCTCCACTGCCTCTCTCTCTCTCGCTCTCTCTCTCTCTGTCTCTCCATTCCTTCTCTCTCCTCTCCCTCTCTCTCTGCGTGCTGGCGTGAGGTGAGTGTGGCTGCAGGCTCTCGGCTCTCTCCTCCAGGCGAGCTCCAGGACTGGCAGGCAGGCAGCGCTGCAGAGGCGCCCAGGCAGCGGAGTGCCGAGGTGGGTAGCACGGCTCCGTCAGCTCCCCATCACGCCCGCGCAACACATCATGGCTGCAGCCAGCTTCATCGCTTTCGCTTCAGATCTCCCCCCTTCACCTCCTCTCTCTGTCTCTGTCTCTCTCTCTCTCTCTCTCTCTCTCTCCGTCTCTCTGTCTCTCTCTCTCTTTCTCTCTCTCTCTCTCTCTATCTGTCTCTCTCTCTCTCTCCCCCCCCCTTTACCTCCTCTCTCTGTCTCTGTCTCTCTCTCTCTCTCTCTCCGTCTCTCTGTCTCTCTCTCTCTTTCTCTCTCTCTCTCTCTCTATCTGTCTCTCTCTCTCTCTCTCCCCCCCCCTTTACCTCCTCTCTCTGTCTCTCTCTCTCTTTCTCTCTCTCTCTCTCTCTATCTGTCTCTCTCTCTCTCTCTCTCCCCCCCCCTTTACCTCCTCTCTCTGTCTCTCTCTCTCTCTCTCTCTCTCTCTCTCTCTCTGTCTCTCTGTCTCTCTCTTGCCTCGCTTTTTACCTCTCCTCCTCTTTGAGTTGAGTCTGCAGCGCTGTGCTAGTGTATTTGGAACAGCAGTGTGTGAGTGTGTGTGTGTGTGTGTGTGTGTGTGTGTGTGTGTGTGTGTGTGTGTGTGTGTGTGTGTGTGTGTGTGTGTGTGTGTGTGTGTGTGTGTGTGTGTGTGTGGGTGTGTGTGGGTGTGTGTGTCTGTGTGTACGCGCCAAGGAAGCAGGGAGCGGATGCCTAGCAGTTGTGTAGCGTTAGTGAGCATTACTCAGCTGGTTGCCTCTGCCTCTCTCTCTCTCTCTCTCTCTCTCTCTGTACCACTGTCTGTTTTCCCTTTCTCATTCTCCCTCTCCGTCTTCTCCTGTCTCTCCCTTCCCCCTTCCCCTCCGTGTGTGTGTTGCTGTGTGTGCAGCTAGCTAGCTGGCTGCAGCTGCTGCTGTGTGGCGTGGCGCGGTGCGGTGCGATGCGGTGCGGTTCTCTCCGTCTGTGCATACTCACTCCATCACACAGGGGATGTTGGAGTCTGGCTCTCGCCATGTCTGCCATGTTTAATGCATACTCTGTCCTCATCCATTCAGATCCGAGACTAAACCAGGAGGGAGGGGTGGGGGAGGACGGTGAAAAAAAGAGATAAATTACCTCGCATAGCTGCAGTGCTGATGTTCAGGGGAATCAGATTAGAACACTTAGTTCTTCTCCTTTTTCTGCCTCTCCCTCCCCTCCTCTCTTTCTCCCTCTTTCTCTCTTCCACTATGCCTGTCTCTCTCTCTCTCTCACTCTCTCTCTCGCTCTCTCTCTCTCTCTCTCTCGCTCTCTCTCTCTCACTCTCTCTCTCTTTCTCTCACTCCTTCTCTCTCTAACTCTCTCTCTCTCTCTGTTTCTCCTCACCTACTGCTACTACGGTTGCTGCTGCAGAGTCCATCTGTTGCACATAGGACAGGCTTTTACACAACCCTCCACTCTGCCTTTTCTGATGTCTGATACCCCCCTTCAACACACACACACACACACACGCACACACACACACACGCACACACACACACACACACACACACACACACACACACACACACACACACACACACACACACACACACACACACACACACACACACACACCGTCTACCCCCAAACCCTGCCCCTCCTCCAGCTCTTAGTTCTGAGGTAGGTATGCAGCGGCTTTCTCTAATGAATATTTTAGGAATCTGTGCTGCTGGCTTTGCAGTGCTTAACAAGATTCTGCTGCACTAGCACACAGTCCTAGAAGAGGAGGTCAGCAAAGAGAACGTGTGTGTGTGTGTGTGTGTGTGTAGTAGTGTGTGTGTGTGTGTGTGTGTTTGGGGGGGGGGGTAGACTGCCTCTTGGCTCTTGTCCAAAGCTGGGTGGATAGGCAAGGGAGTGTGTAAGGGAAGCACGGATGCAGAGGGTCTGGTTTGGTGCAGTGAGCAGTTGGTTCCTGTGAGGAGGATGTGGAAGAGGGACTGGGATGGAGGGGGGGATGATGTGGTCCTTCTGCCATCTACTCCAGTAGAGCACAGGGGAAGGGAGGGGAGGGGAGGAGAGAGGATGAGGGAGGAGAGAGGATGAGGGAGGAGAGGAGAGGAGAGGGGAGGATGAGGGAGGGAGGGAAGGAGGGAAGGAGGAGAGGGCAGATGAGAAGAGAAGAGAAGAGAGGAGTGAAGAGAGGAGTGAAGAGAGGAGTGAAGAGGGGAAGATGAGGGAGGAGAGGGGGGAGTGTCAGTGGAGTGGAGAGGAGAGGAGAGGAAGGAGGAGAGCGGACATGCGGAGTAGGACACAGCTGATGACACAGCTGATGACAACATCCATCACACATGGGAGATGGCGCGGCCATGTGTTTATTGACTGGCGCGTGTATGGTGATCATGATGGGGGTCATATGTGACGGTCATAAATACGCTGCATCTGTTGTGTGCAGCGGGCTAGTTAGGAGACACCCCCAGACGGGCGACCATGTTGTTTTTAATGCAGGAATCCGCAGTAAAATGGCTAATTATGCTAACAGCTCCCAAGGCCACTAATTACAATGTGCAAACAGGGTTGTATGTCACTTATTGACATGACTATGTTAAGAATCCTTTACCAGTGTTGTAGTTTATCTGCGTCCGACTGTGCACAGTTGAGGAGCCGACAGAAGCCCAGTGATGTTGGTGAACGAGACACTTTATCTAGAACTTTCTAGAATTCTTTAGATTTTTCTCATTGAAGAACTCCAAGGTTCATCATGGACTCCTGACTTTCAGCAGAACGTGTCCTAAGGAGACAGCAAAGGTCCTGCTCCTGTGCACGCCCCCGTGAGTTAGGAGGAGGTGGAGGAGGTGTGTGTGTGTACAGATAACTGCTCCTGTGCAGGTCTCCCGTGAGTTAGGAGGAGGCAGGAGGTGTGTGTGTACAGATGAGTGCTCCTCTGCAGGTGCCCCGTGAGTTAGGAGGAGGCAGAGGAGGTGTGTGTGTATGCTGTGTGGTCTGATGCTTCATAATAACCAGCCCATCACAGTGTGATATGACTGCAATGCAGAGGTTCTCATTAATACGTGCAGTTGACGTTGGGATGATGATGATGATGATGGTCACCAAAACCATGACAAAATGGAAGGAGAGTTTTATAAACAAACTGCTGTCCCTTCACCAATCACATTGCCATGCTATAGGCGACATCCAGCAGTGTAATGTTCGTCTACATCCCTCCGACACCGATAGCTCTCATTCCAACCTTATGTTGTGCCTTTTGTTCACACTTGCTTAAAGATGGAAACTTTGAAAGGCCTTCTGTCTGCCTGTGTAAGTGACCACCACTGGTATGAGCTGAAGCCTTTTGATTTCCCCTAAAAGGGGTAATCTGTACCTACCGCCATGCCGTTGAGTTGCTTTTAATACTGAAGTCTTCATACTGTTGCATCTCTGCATCTTGACACGGAACAGCTTGTCACTAGGCTTTGTGTTTCAAGACCCATTCCCTGTCAGTGGAGATCGGTCTACCTGAACGTAAAGCGGCTTTCTCTTTAGCTCCAGCTAAAATGCTCGCTATAGACCCGACTGCCACACAGAACAGCTCCTCAGTGCGTTGTTTTAGGTGTGTGTGTGTGTGTGTGTGTGTGTGTGTGTGTGTGTGTGTATTGACTCAGGAATGGATAAAGGAACAGCTCCTCAGTGTACTCCTCAGTGTGTTGTTTTAGGTTGGTGTGTGTGTGTAATAAACGCAGGATAAAGGAACAGCTCCTCAGTGCGTTGTTTTAGGTTGGTGTGTGTGTGTGTGTGTATAGACTCAGGATAAAGGAACAGCTCCTCAGTGTACTCCTCAGTGTGTTGTTCTATGTCAGTGTGTGTGTGTAATAAACGCAGGATAAAGGAACAGCTCCTCAGTGCGTTGTTTTAGGTGTGTGTGTGTGTGTGTGTGTGTGTGTGTGTGTGTATAGACTCAGGATAAAGGCAGATGATCTGCTGCCATGTCGTAAGTCTCAACTTCAGAGGGTTTCAGCACCTTCAAAAGAAGGCGAGTTGCGTCTCTCTTCTTGTTGATTTAGAACTTGCTCACAGGTGATTTGGGTTTCATGATGAGGTGCGCGTGTGTGTGATCCATTTCAAAGCACCGTGTGTTCCCTGACCTTCTCAGAAGCGGTGACAGGCACACACACACACACACACACACACACGGGGTGCGCTTCCTCAGAGACAAGTGTTCTCTCTAATCATCCTGTCTACAGTCATTACCTCTGTGATAGGCATACTCACACACACACACATGCACGCACGCACGTACATACACACATGAACACCTACACACACACACACACACACACACACACACACACATACATACACACTTACACAGGAGGACATGCTCGGACAGGTGTTGGGTGCACTAGGTTTTATCCCAACTGTGTGTAGAAAATGTATGTGCTGGTTTTTGGTTTCATGTGTGTGTGTGTATGTATGTGTGTGTGTGTGTGTGTGTGATCCTCTCCTCCTACGGCTGGGCCTCTCTGGTGCTCAGAACTTCACTCCACCTGTCCTCCGCTATGCTGCTGAGTCACTCGTGTCGGAACAGAGTGTGTGTCGCAGGGAGGCCATGAGTTTGGAGCTGCGTGTGTGTGTGTGAGATTGTGTGTGTGTGTGAGAGTGAGATTCGTTCAATTCTGACCTACATTCCGCAGTTTGCTTTCCTCCTCAGCAGCATGTTAATGATGTATCTAGGAGGACAACACACATCTCTTTTTGTCTGTCCGTGTGTGTGGTGTGTATGCTGTGCGTACATCTGTTTGTGTGTGTGTGTGTGTGTGTGTGCTGTACGTACATTTGTGTGTGTGTGGCTGTGTGTTTATCTCTCCGTGTGTGTGTGTGTGTGTGTGTGTGTGTGTGTGTGTGTGTGTGTGTGTGTGTGTGTGTGTGTGTGTGCGCACATGCACGTGTTTGCGCACGTCAGCCCCAGCTCTCTCTCCTCTGCCGCAGGTTTACTGCAGTGTAACTGTGATTCTCCTCTCCTCTCCTCTCCTCCTGTCCTCTCCTCTCTCCTCTCTCCTGTCCTCTCCTGTCCTGTCCTGTCCTCTCCTCTCCTCTCCTCTCCTCTCCTCCCCTCTCCTCCTGTCCTCTCCTCTCTTCTCTTCTCTTCTCTTCTCCTCTCCTCTCCTGTCCTCTCCTCTCCTGTCCTCTCCTCCTTCTCTCTCCTCTCCTCTCCTCTCCTTCTCTCTCCTCTCCTCTCCTCTCCTCTCCTCTTCTCTTCTCTTCTCCTTCTCTCTTCTCTTCTCTTCTCTTCTCTTCTCTTCTCTTCTCTTCTCTTCTCTTCTCTTCTCTTCTCTTCTCTTCTCTTCTCTTCTCTTCTCTTCTCTCTACTGGTCATGCATTTCAAGTCTCTCTGATGGCTCTGTGGGGACCTGCATATAGAACTACCACTAAGCACTTTATGCCCCCACAATCTACTTCACAGCTTATCATTCTTCCAGTTAGGCCTGTTTGTGTGTATTTGTGTGTGTTGTGTCCTGTTATTTAACCTCACCAAAAAGATAGGAGAGTAGATGGTCTTTTCACTATTTATCTAGGTTTTGTGTGTGTGTGTGTGTGTGTTTGTGTGTGTGTGTGTCTGTGTGTGTGTGTGTGTGTCTGTGTTTGTGTGTGTGTGTGTGTGTTTTGTGTCCTGATGCAGCTGACTGAAGAAAGCTGAAAAACAAAGAATGCACGTGTGTGTTACTGTACCTCATACTGAGAGTTTGAGTGTAAGGTGATGCTCGGTAGGCTAGTGCAATGCATTTTGCACCCGTGCCCTCACTCACCTTCCCCCCCTCCTCCCGGTCTCTCTCACACACCATTTCGCTCTCTCTCTCCTGTTCAGTCCCTCCTCTCTCGCTCTCTCTCTCCCTCTTTTCTCTCTTTCTCAGCGGTTGTAATGGACTTTCTTCATTTCTGCTCCACAGACGAGGCCACGTGGCTCAGTGCCTGAATTAGTCCGTCTGATCAGCAGTGCAGTCTTCCACCTCCCATTACTCATCCCCAGTCAGCTGTTAGCATGTTAGCATGCTAGCACGCCTATGGGCCAGCGTGTGGTTCGGTCACACCCAGCTGCTGCTGCTGCAATGCAGAGAGGCTGATGATGAGGAGGAGAAGGAGGAGGAGGAGGAAGGGTTTGTTGAAATCAGATGGCAACATAGTGAAGTACTGTAACGTTATTATGCCATTAGTTAGCATTGATGTAACGGGATGAACTTTTTGGAACAACACCTCAAATTGATTAGTGTTTGTTAAAAGAAAAGTTCACGGTTTGTTGTTTTAGGGTCTGAGCTCACTGAAGGTATTGGAGAGCACCTACATATCATGTGTCAATCAATTAGTAACACAAACGAGCTGTATACTTCAGTTGGTAGTCTAACCCATGGACTATTTATTATGGAGTTAGCGGTTCTTGCAATATCTTAATGCGACTTAATTGCGAAGTGTAAGTTGAAAATTCACCCTAGTTATCTCAGCACTCCGGAGCTGCGTATAAGTATATTTATTAGACAAACAACAACAACAATTGCAATCGGGCTCACTCCCAGCACAAGGCTGAAAATGAAGCAAGGATAAACACATTGCACAAGGCCTCTACATAGTGACGGGAATGTGTTGCTTTTTCAAACGGAAAATGTTGATGTCCAGATTGACATTTTCCAAATTATAACGATTGTAACCTACTTACTGGCTATGATTGTGTCCATTGATTCTTCCTGGGATTTGAAACTATGTACATGTGATGCATGATGTCAGGTTGACGGGAGAACCTGGGCTGCTGGAAGGAAGAATGAGATGCTGAATGTGCTCTGTGGTGCTATTAGTGCTATACAGGCTGCAGCCATGGTTGTATTGGTTAGAGGAGAGCCTGGTTGGTTAGGTGCCATAACAGGCCGAACTGTAAGTAGGCTACATCCTGCTGCCAGGAGGTTAATCTGAGTTAGTCTTCGGAAGAGCCTAACCGCTGATGGTCCGGCGGTGTTGGGCAGGTTTATTGACTTTGGGCTTTGACTCTGATCTTTCCTCCGATGAGATTCTCTCTTAAGTAATCACATCAGAAGCCTGAGGCCAGTGATGCTGGACACGGTTTCAGGTCCACATACAGGCTGCTCTGTAACCTAGTGCACCTATCACACAACCTTAAAGATGCTGCACATGTGTGTGTGTGCTTAGATTGTGTCAAAGATTGTGTCACAGACAATCCCACACATGGCGCACACATACAACATACAGGAATGTATTCACAGACACACAGACACACAGACACACAGACACACAGACACACAGACACACAGACACACAGACACACAGACACACAGACACACAGACACACAGACACACAGACACACAGACACACGATGGGCAGTCCCAAATGCACGCAAATAGCACACACATGAAAAACAAATATAAATAAAAATACATTTATTTATATAAATAAATCCCTGACACAAGCATAACACACACAGAGCACACACACACAGAGCACACACACACACAGCACACACACACACACACACACACAGAGCACACACACACAGCGCACACACACAGAGAGCACACACACGCAGAGTGCACACACGCAGAGCGTACACACACAGAGCGCACACACACTGATACACACACACACACACTGATACACACACACACGCACACACACACACACACACACACAGCACAGCTGTATAGGCTGATTCACTGCTGCACTTCCTCATGAATCACATGAAGGGCCGGCAGTAGATCTTTTGAATGTCTCTGTGATTGGCTCTGTCAAGGCTTTTATGCTGGAACATGTGTGTGTGTGTGTGTGTGTGTGATTGTGTGTGTGTGTGTGTGTGTGTGTGTGTGTGTGTTTGTGTGT
This sequence comes from Sprattus sprattus, assembly GCF_963457725.1. Lineage (NCBI taxonomy): Eukaryota > Metazoa > Chordata > Actinopteri > Clupeiformes > Clupeidae > Sprattus > Sprattus sprattus. The sequence goes on along the minus strand of NC_137908.1, from coordinate 7,121,506 downwards.
GTGTTTGTAGGGTTTGGGGGTAGAGGTTAATGTTACATCAGGCTGCTGGAAAAAAAAAAAAAAAACAGATGCTCCAATCCCATCATGTACGTGCGTGTGTTGGGTATTAGGG
>NC_137908.1:7108894-7111394 GCF_963457725.1 Sprattus sprattus | reverse complement strand
TGAGCGAAAGGGAACCGGGAAGATGGTGGGAGAAGGAGAGAGAAAGAAAGAGAGAAAGACAGAGAAATAGGGAGAGAGAGGGAGAGAGAGGGAGAAAGACAGAGAAGGAGGGAGAGAGAGGGAGAGGGAGGGAGAAAGACAGAGAAAGAGGGAGAGAGAGGGAGAGGGAGGGAGAGAGAGGGAGAAAGACAGAGAAACAGGGAGAGAGAGAGGGGGACAGACGGAAAGAGGAAGGGAGAGGGAAAGGCCGAGAAAGAGGGAGAGAAAAAGGGAGAAAGACAGAGAAACAGGGAGAGAATGGGAGACCGACAGAGAAAGAGGAAGAGAGAGGGGGAAAGACCGAGAGAAAGAGGGAGAGAGGGAGAAAGACAGAGAAACAGGGAGAGAGAGAGGGGGAAAGATCGAGAGCTAGAGGGAGAGAAAGGGGAGAAAGACAGAGAAACAGGGAGAGAGAGAGGGGGAAAGATGGAGAGAAAGAGGGAGAAAGACAGAGAAAGAGGGAGAGAGAGAGGGGGAAAGATGGAGAGAAAGAGGGAGAAAGACAGAGAAAGAGGGAGAGAGAGGGAGACAGACAGAGAGAAAAAGGGAGAAAGACAGAGAAACAGGGAGAGAGAGAGGGGGACAGACGGAAAGAGGAAGAGAGAGGGAAAGACCGAGAAAGAGGGAGAGAAAAAGGGAGAAAGACAGAAACAGGGAGAGAGAGGGAGACAGACAGAGAAAGAGGAAGAGAGAGGGGGAAAGACCGAGAGAAACAGGGAGAGAGGGAGAAAGACAGAGAAACAGGGAGAGAGAGAGGGGGAAAGATCGAGAGCTAGAGGGAGAGAAAGGAGAGAAAGACAGAGAAACAGGGAGAGAGAGAGGGAGAAAGATCGAGAGCTAGAGGGAGAGAAAGGAGAGAAAGACAGAGAAACAGGGAGAGAGAGAGGGAGAAAGATCGAGAGCTAGAGGGAGAGAAAGGAGAGAAAGACAGAGAAACAGGGAGAGAGAGAGGGAGAAAGATCGAGAGCTAGAGGGAGAGAAAGGAGAGAAAGACAGAGAAACAGGGAGAGAGAGAGGGGGAAAGATCGAGAGCTAGAGGGAGAGAAAGGGGAGGAAGACAGAGAGAAAGAGGCAGAGGGAGGGGGAAAGATTGAGAGAAAGAGGGAGAGAAAGAGGCAGAGGAAGGGGGAAAGATTGAGAGAAAGAGAGAGAGAGAAAGGGGAGAAAGACAGAGAGAAAGAGGGAGAGAAAGGAGAGAGAGACAGAGAGAAAGAGGGAGAGAAAGGAGAGAAAGACAGAGAGAAAGAGGCAGAGGGAGGGCTTCCCCAGAATCCAGTGAAATCTGGGACACACTGGCCCTCAGATGCTGCTGCCTGCTTTTCTCATGTGTAGAGGCTGCATCCAGCACTTTGATCCAGAATAACTGTATCTACATGCCTCTTTGGAATCATTGTTGATATGATCATGTTCTTGGATACGTGCTGTGTTGGCCACGCATTATATTGCATAACTAGTTTACAGTGTAGATACACCATGAAGGACAATGTAACATTGCAATACCACCCCGTACCTGTATAGACTTCAGTGTGTAAGGTGGGTGTGTGATAGTCTAAGGGTTAGTGTGTAAGGTTGGTATGTGAATAAACTGTGGTTAACACACTGCTGGGGTCAATATGCGGGTTTGTTTTATAAAACTACATAAAATACTGGTGTGCAGTTTATCTGGTGTGGTTACTAGTCAGGAAAATATGATAAGTATCCCACCTCCTCCCCGTTCTCCTTCCTTCCACTAGTAGCTCTAAGCTCACATTACCCCTTAGGGCTGAAACACACCAAACGCGTTTATAAAAACACGTACGCTTCAAAATCGCCATGGCAAAGAGCGGCGGGCAAAACAGCCGCAGGGGCACCAGGCTGTTTTGCCCGGTGCCTAAGAAGCGGAGCTGCGTGCGCAACTTGGCTGGGCTGAGTGTGACATTGAAGAGCGGTGTGCCTCGTCTATGACAATATTTCAACTTTTAAGCGCACCTAAAAAACGCTAGAAAAGACGCGATGCGCGGTGGATAAGAGGCGCGCACGAAAGGCGCACCGTACCATAGAAAACAATGGTTTTGTTAGCGTCACGTTTTTAGAAACACGTTTGGTGTGTTTCAGCCCTTACGGTGCATTATCCATAGATGGTGCATAGCTCTTAGCTCACACGCATTCTCTGCTATAGGCAGTCTAGGACCACGGACAGCTCCCGAGCCAAACAGACTTTTATCAGCACTCTGAATCAAGCATGCCGATGGCCAAACTAGTGAGATGGTGTTAAGGTTTTGTCTGTGTAATAGTGTGTGTGTGTGTGTGTGTGGCGTTAACAACTCCTATGGTCTTAAAGCGGTGAGCTTTAGAACACTTCATTTCCTGTGTTCATGCGCGATGTGGTCTCAGTTATGTAAGAGAGCACGTATTCACACACACTCACACACACACACACACACACACACACACACACACTCACACTCACACTCACACTCAC
>NC_137908.1:7101394-7103894 GCF_963457725.1 Sprattus sprattus | reverse complement strand
CTCTGTTTAAGAATACGAGGATATCTTTGGGAGTTAATATGATGTAGAGTATCTCTCTCTCCCTCTCTCTCTCTATCCCTTCTTCATATGTATTTTTCCCCCTGACAGTCGAGAGTCTGCTCAATCTGGCTCTATTGTTTATTCCCCCATGGTAGATGGGCACAGAATTAACCTGAGTGGCTGGTAAATGGGTACAGTATTAACTTGTGTGGCTGCCATTCTGTCTACATCTTCATCTCTCTCTCTCTGCCATTCTATCATCATCTTCATCTCTTGCTCTCCCTCCCTTTCTCTTCCTGTCGGTGGTGGGAGGGTGGTAAGAATTCTTAGGTCTTAGGGGGAAAAAAACTAATTTCAGTTGCATCCATGGCTGCCTGACTGTGTGTGTGTGCATGTGTATGTGTGCGGCACACACGTCAGTGTGTCTGTGTGTGTTTGTGACAAGGAGTTTTCGAGTGTGTCTGAATGTGGTCAAGTGTGTGTGTGTGTGCAGGCGTACATTTGCATGTTTAAGTGTGGGTGCACTAGTGTGTCTGTGTGTGTCTGAGTATGTGTGAGTGTGTGTGTCTGAGTATGTGTGTGTGTCTGAGTGTGTGTGTGTGTGTGTGTGTGTGTGTGTGTGTCTGAGTATGTGTGAGCTGCTGATTGATGTGAGGACAAAGTCACCTTGATCTGAAAGGAGGACTCGTTGCCACGCCGACACGCCTGATGGCTCTATTAGCGCAGCTGTGTCCCCCGAGTTAAACGAGCGATGAAATAGAGAGAGAGAGAGAGAGGGAGAGAGAGAGGGAGGGAGGGAAAGAGGGAAAGAGAGAGGGGTGGCCACCACGGTGCCTGTGTAAGCTTGAGGACCCCCTCTTTCCCTCCGACTGCAACGAGAGGCACTCTCACAGTGACCCGCCTCTGCTGGTGAATAATTCAGCTTTACCCAAAAAGACTTCTGCACGAGGCCCAGTCTCAAAATACCCACCGCAGCCCCATGCAGACATGCAGACAGCGTATCCCTCACGCCCCCACAGGGGGTTATATGTTATGGTGGCAAAGACAAGCCTTTTATGCCAGGTAGCCAAAAGGTCTTAACTAGATGTTCTCCATCATGGTGGTTCTGTATGTCTGTGTGTTGATTCTGTAGACTACAGTAATACTTGTTTCTCTGTTCCACTAAAGCCCTCTTCAGCTATGGGGCAGAATGCCTGCGTTTGGGACTTAAATACTTCCCTCTGCAGAGCCCGCTCTCATTTTCATTGGTTCAGCTTGTCAATCCGTCAATACATCGCTGTTTGCCTTGTGGGTAGTAGTATGCCAACATTAGATAGCTGGCTCAGACACCTGGCAAATCCCCTCAGACTTATTTTTCAGTTACAATAACACGTTTTTTTTACATTGCAGTGTCTATTTCTCTGTAACTTAAAAAAAATCTAAGCAAAAAAAAGTAAAACAAGCAACTTTTATGTACAAATAGGACCATGTACGGAGTTTGGTCCACCATCTTTTTTTTTTTGTATTGCTTTGCAACACCCACAACAGTCACAGAACCATAAATGAAAACAAGTCCGTCGAGGCAACTGCGTGACCACAGAGTAACGGAGCCGTATAAGTATCTTACGGCCTTTACTGAGTTCAATCCCTTCCCTGCTTCTCCTTCGCCCTCTGTCCGTCACATTGTCTCTTTTATGTCTCTCTTATGTATCTTCCTCTTTCTCCTATCAGTCTGTCTTTCTGTCTGCCTCTTCTGTCTGGTCCTCTTTCATTCGGCGTCCTCCAGCTTCCCCTTCTTTCACTCTTTCTACTCACTTCTTTCACTTCCTCTATTCAGCTGCTACTTCCTGTTCAAGCCCTCAAGAGGTCAAGGAAGACTAGCAGCACCCTTCACATTCTGACCATCAAACACAACCACAGTTCCAGTTTTACAATCCTTTTAGTGGTGTGTGTGTGTGTGTGTGTTTATGTATTTTTGTGTTTCTATTTTTTGTGCGTGTGTATAGTGTATGTGCATGTGAGTATGTGTGTGTGTGTGTGTTGGTGTGTGTGTGTGTGTGTCATACAGATGAATGACTCGTTGTAATGGCTTGAATGTGTCTCTCTATGCTGCTGCGTTGCTGTAGGATGTCCTCTCTGGGCACTAGCACATCATCAGGCCCACGGACTCACATTTGATCTCTCCCTCGTCCTCATCTACTTGCCCCCCCCCCCGCCCCGCCCCCCCCCCCCGCCGCACCCCTGCCTATCTCACACACTCGTCTTTGTCCTTTCTCTATCGCTCTCTCCTCTCTTTATCGCTTTGTCCTCTCTCTTCCCCTCTGTTGTTTTATCTCACCTCTTTCTTTCTATCCCTCTCTCCTCTCTCTGTCCCTCTCTCCTCTCTTATCTCTACCATCTCTTCTATATTTTTCCTCCCACACGTCCTCTCTCTTGCCCTCTCATACTCCCTCTCTCTCATTCTCTGCACTTCTCTCTCTCCCTCTCCATCTCCCTCTCTCTCCCTCTCACTCTCTCCCTC
>NC_137908.1:7073894-7093894 GCF_963457725.1 Sprattus sprattus | reverse complement strand
TCACACCCAACACAGACACATTGGGATGGTGTATGTTACTCCCTGTTCTGTCAGACTGTGCACCGTTTTGGATTGAGTTGAGCTGTCAATTAGAAGAACATTATTAGCGGTGTGCATTGTTAGCAGTGTGCATTATTAGCAGAGTGCATTCTTCCTGGGAGGACCTGCTGGTGTAGAAGTCCAATCCAGGGTAGTTGGTCATCGGAGGGAAAGTTAAAAGGAACATTTTGGGCCTAATTTGTAAGGCAGTGAGCTCCGCGTTAGGGGCAATTACTTCATGATATTGTTCTAAGGGAGGTGCCCTTCGGATGGATGCACACATAGGATAGCTGGTATAGAACAAAGCCTGTAGGGACTGGCCAAACGGAACGGTCATTTCTGTCGTTGAATTTGTCTCTTCTGAGCCAGTCATATCACAGGGATTTCTGATCATTTTTATATTTATTTAATTTTCATTTTTTTATGTGCTGTGATGACAAGCATACTTATAGCTTGTTTGATTCAGGTTCATCGCACCCGGCATATTTTATGTCAACTGTTCAATAACTATTCCTAGAGGAATCCTTTTAAGGGGGGAGGTGTTACACCCCTCTGCACCCCCACTGGCCTTGCAGTGGCAGTGCAGTCGCTTTTATAGGTGGCTAGTGCTCACCATGGTTTTTCTTTTGTGCTTTGCTTTTACAGTCCCTTGAAGTCAATGTATACATTGATTGAAATAAAACCTTGTTTTTGTAATCTTTGTGGTCTGGTCGGTCTCCACTTTGTGTGGCAGCCCTTGAGCCAAGTTGTAACACCTTGTGATCAAAATGGCTTTACTCGATGGCCGCCTTTGTTGCACTTAAGTACCCGAGGTGTGTGTCTTTTGAACTATGGCCGATAAACTGAGGGAATAGAACAGATGATCTAAATATTTTGGATGCCCAATACTGGGTTGCATTGTGCAGTGCAGTAGTCTTAGATAGAGATATCTGTGTGTGTGTGTGTCTCTCTGTGTGTGTGTGTGTGTGTGTGTGTGTGTCTTTGCGCGCAGTGACCTACTCACCGATGAGTCAGCTTGTCCCTGGTTGTGGAGCGATGGCTATAGGGCTCAGAGATGTTTTATCCACTCTGACTCACTGCAGTTTTCCAGGAAGTGAAACAAACCTACCACCTTCCACCACTAGCGCTGCAGCTGCTGCTGGACATTGATGCTAGTGGCTCGCCCTTTCCCCCGCCTCACCCCTCATCTTCCCTCCCCTGACCTGCTCTTTCACCCTTCACCAGCAGGTGGAGCTGCAGGCTTCACATGAACATGGGTGCTTGTCAGTAGTCACTCTCATGTATGCTGTGTAAAGTGAGTTTATAAAGAGAGTGTGGTCAGTTTGTCAGTGGGAGTTTCCTTACATCACAGTGTTGTAATGATGCATTAACACTAGGGGGCGCTACATTATAAGGGCTCTGTAGAGTGCTTTGTGACGATGCTTATTGTTAATGGTGCAATGTGAAGGTAGAACATCCTATTCAGCCTATTCTCTGTAGTGTTGAGCAGTGAGCTCATTGAGCTTGACACGATTCTTCCAGTTTAAATGAACAGATGAGACACAGATGAGTTTAACATTACCGCATCTGTCTCATATTGTGCGTACGAGCCGTGGTTTTTTGATTCTGCTTATTCATCTCAGGCACCGATTGGTCTGTATGTCTATGTGAAATGCACTGATTGGTCTGTATGTCTATGTGAAATGCACTGATTGGTCTGTATGTCTATGTGAAATGCACTGATTGGTCTGCATGTCTATGTGAAATGCACCGATTGGTCTGTATGTCTATGTGAAATGCACCGATTGGTCTGTATGTCTGTGAAATGCACTGATTGGTCTGTCTTTGTGAAATGCATGATGGGAAGCTGTTTGCATGAATGGAATTAACTCTAGAAAATGTACGCAGATGAGCAGCAAATGAGTGCCCTTGTGTGATGCAATTCATGCCCCAGATGTTAAGATGCTGAGCATGAAGTTACAAATGTATTTGTGCATTGATGTGTGTGTTTGTGTGTCTGTTGTGGGTATGTGCACATGTATGTGTGTGTATGCGTGTTTGCTTGGCATTGTTGGCTTTGTGTGTCTGTTGTGTATATGTGTACATATATCTATGTGTGTTTGTTTGTCTGTGTAGGGTTGGTTTGTGTGTCTGTTGTGTGTAGGTGTGTATGTGTACATGTATTGTTTATTGTTTATTTATTGGTTTATTTGATAGGGACCATGCATATTCATGAACATTGTATATAAAACACCATGTAAATATGCCAGAGTTAGTAAAAATAACTACTTTCCATCTGCAGTCCCTAGGCAGGTGACATAGGACAAACATATAGACAGCCAGCAGTCAGAAAGCACTCATACACTATACTCTTAAGCACAAAATGGTGACGTACATATAAACAACAGATAAACAGAACAGAAATACATGATGACAAGGACATGATTAACAAAAAAACAGAACAGAAAAACATGATGTGTTTGCTGTGATACTAATTGGTTCCTGGGTTTCTCCTTCTCTTAAATACACATTAACATGCATGGAAAACACACATATGCACAGATGTGCTCTCTTCTGTGTGTGTAGCCTTTGCTCTGCATGCTCTTGTGTTGTGTTGCGGGCGTGTCTGTGTGTGTGTGTGTTTGTGTGTGTGCGTGTGTGCGTGTTCATGTGCCGTGCATGTGTATGTTCTTTTCTCTTTTACATCTCACGGAGCTATCTCCTTTCTTCCTCCCTCTTTGTCTCTCTCCCCCCCCCCCCCTCTCTGCTGGCCGCAGTGCGCGCTATGGAAGTCCTAAACGCCAGCTGCAGTTCTACAGGTACAGCTCTGCTTACTGCTCTCTTCTGTGTGTGTGTGTGTGTGTGTGTGTGTGTGTGTGTGTGTGTGTGTGTGTGTGTGTGTGTGTGTGTGCGTGCGTGTGAACCGAACCTAACCTACCATCAGATAACTCTGTAAAACTGTTACAAAAACCGGTAGGTGGAACCACAGTAAGCTCCGAAATGCCATGTGGTGTTTAACGCTGTACAACAAACGAATGAATAAGCAAAACCCAACACAAAGGCAGCACTATCTCTGTGCTTCTGCGTGGGTCAGCTTGAGAGATTCCTCACGCCTGCTATTGTCTTGTTGTCAGATGTTTTTTGCACCACATCTTATGCGAACACATTTCCAGTGCTTCATTGTTAGACCTGCTTGAATAATAACTCACCCAAAAAATAAACCAACAAACATACAAATGACTCAATTGAAGGCTAATACCTCCTCACTTTTGCATCGACACATGGCTGACTCGGAGTCAGCTCTTTGGAGCCCGCTCTGGTCCAGAGTCAGTCGCTAAAGGCCTATTTATGCTTCTGTGCAGAATCCGTGTACCCGTAGCCTGACGCGCACCTCCCCAGAAATGTAAACAAACGTCACGAAAACACAGACCACAAAACAAACTGTGATTGGTCTGCTTGCCTGACGAGTGTGTGTTGATAATGCAGATGACAAGAATGAACAACTTCACTCACCAAGGTGTCTATTTTGTTGGTGGTTAGCTTACTATTGTTGCTAATGTAAAGACAGTTGGCTGACGCCTCACAACTCACTTCAGACTCATTTTTTGTTTACAATAATGAGGTAATTTATATACAAATGCGGCCGTATGCAAAAAATGAAATGGTCACAAGCACACTGTTTCCCCACAATATTATCTTAGGAAACAATCCACACACTCACACACACACACACACACTAAAAGCACACACTGGCACACACACACACACACACACACACACACATGCTGTCCCTGCTTGTGGTCCATGGTCAGAGCTGATATCATATTTTCATGGCTGGATATAAATGTGTGTGTGGTGCTGATGGGCCAGGTAAAAGACCTGACTCTGCTGGGTGTCTGGCAGTAATGAGCTCTCTATTGAATTTGGATTTCTCTGCTTTCTCTGCACATTTGTCTCCTTTTAAGCTCAAAGCGCTGGTCAGTCCTGCGTCGGACCGCTGCCGAGATCATCTGAAATCGATCTGCTCACACACTCACAATCTCTCTTTCCGACACACACACACACACACACACACACACAAGGACACACTACTTTGGCTGACACGTTGAGGGGGTATCGGGAAAGGCAGCTCTGCTGTTTTCGACCATTCTCTTCAAGAGGTTGGCATGTTTGGTTTTCAGGATTAGTTTTCAGAACCTGCACTCTAACTGTTATGGTGGTGATCTCACCTTCCACCTGCCATAGCCTACTTCTTGTTTGTACTTTGTTGTATGTGGAAAGTCATGGACACGGTGAATGTACGTGTATATACGAATTTGTGTTGATTTACAAACACAAACCGTTGCACTATCAAGCACTCGGTCCTCCTTACCCTGATATACTTTTGGTCCATGTGCCACTCCTCATTGAAGTGTTATAAGGGAGTTACAGGTACACGGGCCCCAGCCTTAACGTGTAGCCTATGTGTATTATACTGACTGACTTGACATGGCTGCACCCTGTACTGGACTGGTTTTGCTGAGGCCTATACTGCACTGATGCATTTCTAGTGTAGTGTGTGAAACATGTGTGTGTCATTGCTAGTGTAGTGTGTGAACCATGTGTGTGTCATTGCTAGTGTAGTGTGTGACCCATGTGTGTGTCATTGCTAGTGTAGTGTGTGACCCATGTGTGTGTCATTGCTAGTGTAGTGTGTGGACCATGTGTGTGTCATTGCTAGTGTAGTGTGTGACCCATGTGTGTGTCATTGCTAGTGTAGTGTGTGACCCATGTGTGTGTCATTGCTAGTGTAGTGTGTGGACCATGTGTGTGTCATGTAGTTGAGATATCAGGAAATCCAACATGATCTAATACAAATAAACGTCTTTTTTGTATTTTAAATCTTGCCGTTAGAAACTGAGATTTGTATTTTTCTGGGACAGGCAAAGACATCACGTTCCTCTTCCTTGAACAGAACCACTTTTACTATGAGCCCTACAGCACAACACCCGAACCCACAAACCATTCAAAACATACTTTCATTGTAAGGTTTAATAATTCATCTTTATGAGTTCTTACGTATGGGACGGGTTAAGGTTACGGTTCACATTTTCATTTATTAATTGTGTGAAAGGATTTTTATCTCATCGCAAGACATTGTGTCAGTGGCTTTCAACCGCAGTGGCCTTTGACCTTCCAAATGATGTCTTGGAAGTTCCGGCACCGGCCTAATCGCTTCTGAGAAGAGAGCGGCCCCCTTGACTGCCACTCGGATTGGCTGTCCAGCAATGCGTTGCAGTGGTATTGACTGCAGACATACATATTTAATGTTTCTGAACTCCTGGTCCCCCGGGAGAGATGTGGCCCCGTGTTTGTGTGGTTTGAGATGTATCTGAAGGCTTCACTGAGGTGAAGATGGACTATGGAGACCAGAGCAGTGGTTCAGGTCCAGCCTGTGTGTGTGTGTGTGTGTGTGTGTGTGTGTGTGTGTGTGTAAAAGTGTGTGTGTGTTAACGGGCTCCTGATGATCATGCATGTGATGGAGCTTACATGAGGCTATGTCATGTGTAGGGGAACCTCTGTAATCATTATTTATTTTATTATTATTATTATTTTGTTTTAATTAATCAGACAGGATGGTGAAGGTAGACAGAAAATGAGCTAGAGAGATGGGGAGTGGGATCGGGAAATGACTGCGGGTCGGATTCGAACCTGGGTCCCCTGGGGGTTCAGACCCATACATGGTCGGGGATGCTGCTTGCACCACAGCTCCCCCCTCTCTGTCATCATTGGGGACTGAGTAGGAGGAGATGGCTTCTAGGCCACACTAGGGCTGTGTTTGACTCGTCTTAAAATACTGTCTTACCACCTTCCCTCTCTTAAACGAGAGCGTAATCCCAAACAGGTGTAGGCCTACTCATCGTGGCATAGGCTGAGTCAAAGGAGATGTCCATTATATTGTTAGGAACACGGTTAGTCATGAAATGTAATGCTGGTATGGTCAGTAATTGTTGCTTTAGTTCCTGAGAGGATGTGGTAGATCATAGATGTGTTGGATTGGATTTGGAGTTAAGTAACTGCTTCAGGCATTGGCAGTAATCTTCTCAGTGGTTGAGATATCTGTACACTTGATGTGCGTGTATGTGTGTGTGTTTGCTCGCCTGTGAATTGGAATGTGTACAGCATGTTTCTGTGTGTGTGTGTGTGTGTGTGTGTGTGTGTGTGTGTGTGTGTGTGTGTGTGTGTGTGTGTGTGTGTGTGTGTGTGTGTGTGTGTGTGTGTGTGTAAGAGAGAGAGAGAGAGATTGTGTATGGATCCATATATTCTCACATGGGTCTCATTACTGCCTGCAGCGCCTCTTAGTGTCCTTTCCTGTGGAACAACAATCAAAAGCTTTTAGTCTAAAAAGCTTCCATTAAATAATTTATGCCTGGTAGTATCTGCTGTGGTTTGCAATAAAAAAGAAGAAGAAGAAAAAAAAGGTTGAGGCCCTTGAACGACAAATGAATTTCCTCCATAGATTCCGATAGATTCCGATAGGGATGGGGTATAGACAGGAGCAGGGGAGGAGTTACAGGGATAGTCCTGAGAGTGTTTGTGTGTGTGGTGTTGGGATGGGGTTGGAGCACTTCCTCTGTGCACTAATTGGTTTAGACGCGTCGGTCAGAGTAAGACACTCCCAGTATGGGTGGAGGGGAGCGGGGCTGACTGCAGGACTGTCTCTATAAGACCACCAGGAAACCCTTGTTCATGAGCCGACCTCCAAGACCGCGGGTAAGTTTTCAACTACGCGGAAACTGCGTGTGTGTGTGAGAGAGCATTAGTGTGTGTGTGTGTTTGTGTGAGACAGAGAGCATTTGTGTGTGTGTGTGTGTGTGTGTGTGTGTGTGTGTGTGTGTGTGTGCGTGTGCGTGTGCAGGCATGTCCATGGGTGCAACATTTTCGCCTCAGTTGTTTGTGTTTTTTGCTTCGCTTGAATCCTGCATGGTGGTGACTGCCTGGTCCTCTACCCACCCCTTCCGCCTCCCATGCCTGGCTGGTCCTCAGTAGGTGTGTGGACCTCGCTGGTCCTCAGTAGGTGTGTTTACCTCGCCGGTCCTCAGTAGGTGTGTTTACCTCGCCGGTCCTCAGTAGGTGTGTGGACCTCGCCGGTCCTCAGTAGGTGTGTGGACCTCGCTGGTCCTCAGTAGGTGTGTGGACCCTGCTGGTTGGACCCTGGTGATGGAGGTTGCTGGTGCTTGTACTCAGTGAATCATTGGCCAGCCATAGTTTACTTAATTAGGCTAACTTTGCAATGAGGTCAATATCTGCAATGTAGAGGAAAATCTATCAGTTCTAGAGTTGTGTTTGAATGGCATCAACTGGAAATATGACCTAATCCTTGACTTGAATTTTTCCCGTTCCTTTGTCGAGGAAGTGAACAGTTCATGCACTTCAGTCTGTTTAGTGTGTGTGTGTGTGTGTGTGTTCAGCTTATCCAGCAGTTTCTATTTGATCTGATGCACTCAGGCAGTCGGGCAGTTTAGCTGAGTGGTGCTGAGGTTTCTCCTGTACCCTGTGGACCTTCGAAGGATCAATACAGGCATTGTGATGTAGCCGCTAACCCTTCAGTGTGATGGAGCCGCTAACCCTTCAGCCTCAGCAGTAGCGACGCAGCCTAGCGCTAATGCAGCGGCTTATCCGCGTGAGACAGATGAGCGCTGTCAGCTTAGGGTGATGCTGTGAGAGTAAATGCAGAGTAAAGGCAGATTGCTAAAGGACTGATGAGCATAGGGTGTGATGTGTGTGTGTGTGTGTGTGTGTGTGTGTGTGTGTGTGTTGGGGGGTGGCTGCTGAAGGCTTGATGAGCATAGGGTTTGATTTGATGTGTAGGATGCAGCAGCTAATTAGTATTAGCATGTACACTAAGTGGATAGTCATTAGATGAAATGTGAGCACAGCTAACGGCCAATTAGTGATACCATGCAGTTTGTCTCGTGGCTGTATGGGAGAATTTCCTTCTTGTCTGAGGATAGATTATAAAGCAAACAAGGAGGTTGGTGCTCATACAACACAGAGAAGAACTGATTGATTTAGTCTGCTAGCATTTGTTGTTGGGTGTATTTTGATTGCTTCGATGTTGCTTTCAGTTTAGGGAGGCTAGCTGAAAGAGGTTGGTCATATAGTATAGTCCTAATAAAAAAAGATTTAGATTTTTAAATTGGAGATTATTCATTATATTTGCCGGACAGGTTTCACATGGTTTGACTGTCTCCATCAATCCTTGAGGCACATACGCACTTGGTCTCACGAGTGCTTTCATGTCTTGCTTCAGACATCAGATCCACTGCTATGGTGCTCAGTGTAACTTAATATGGTGCATTTAAAGCATCTGATGGCACCTGTAGGTTTACTTGAAAATAATTTAGCCCCATTAGTTAGCACAGGCTTCCTGTTGGCTGAGTGGTAGTGCTCTCTCCAGACATTAAGTGAGGCGGTAGACTTTCGCGGTAGATTTTCCCAAAACATTTGTGCCAAAATAGGAACAGAGATGATAATTCCCCCCTAGTGTTGTGATTGTCAACTTTGTACCCACAAGTCATCATCAATATTTAGTCAGATACGGGTCTGGCTTATAAGAGTTACTGTATTAATGGAACGGTATGGGCACTGTTCAAACAAACATTCTGAAACAAACATGTTCCGGACTCCAAAGAACAATTAGTCACATCTGATATGAATCCATCATAGAAGCGGATAACTTTAAACTAATTAAATAACAGTTATATATTGAGACTGCATATTTGAAACATGCATCTGAAAAAAAGCAATCCTTAGTAGACAAACATCTATCTAGTTGGCATTGTTGTTAAACCTGTTTTTTTTTTTTTTTTTTACCAAGAAACACATTGTTCCCTGGTGTGGGCAAAAAATAAATGATCGAAGTAGTAGTCTGTCTGTTGTAGTCAATGCATGCTGTGTGTTCCAGTATTGTCCAGCAGGAGGCAGCAGAGGGCCTTGGCTGTTCTCTATGGTGTACCTATGTGTGTCAGCAGCAGTGGGGATGCCTGGAGTGGGCACCGTTCTGATTGAGCGCCAGCCAGGGCACCGCTCCGCCCTCCCCACCCCACACACACCTAAACTCTCAATGATCCCTTTTCTTTTTCTTCGCTTGCCTACCCAAGTTTCACCTGCTGTGTGTGTGTGTGTGTGTGTGTGTGTGTGTGTGTGTGTGTGTGTGTTGATCTGTGCATGGTTGGGTCCTTAATCCCCTCTGCTGTTGTTATGCAAAACGAGAAGAGACCTTGCATGCATAGCCTGTTTACTCCTCAGCTTATCCACACACACACACACACACACACATATACACCTTCTCCAAACCACACACAGACACACAGATACGCACCTTCTCTCAGCCACACACACACACACACACAGATACACACCTTCCCTCAGCCACACACACAAACACACACACACACACACACACACACAGATACACACCTTCCCCATCCATTCCCCACCTGTTGACTTGTTGCTCCTAAAAACCCACCCTCTCCCTCACCTGAGCACACCTGTGCGTCTGCAATTGGATCCCAGAAAGAGAGAGAGGAAGAGAGAGAGAGATGAAGAGAGCCCGAGGGTAGAGGTGAAGAGAGCAAGATATGCAAATGGATAGAGAAGAGGGGATGTAATAGAGCCAGGCTCTAATTACAGAAGTGCACAGCTCCCCACTACTGGGACAGTCTCTCTCTCTCTCTCTCTCTCTCTCTCCATCTCTTTCTTCCCCCTTTTTTCCTCCTCCTGCCCCTCCTCTCTCTATCTCTCTCCTCCATCCCTCCATCCTGAAGCAGGTGCTATTTAAGGCTCCTCCTGTGCCCCGCTGGCTCCCAGTTCCGTGCTGGCTGGCCCCAGATAGCCCTGCCTTGCCTGAGCCTGCCCTGCACCCGTGGCTGCGCCCGTGACTGAGCTGAGACAAGGGGGGAAAGGGGAGGTGCAAGAGGGAGGTGCAAGAGAGGGGGGGCGGGAGGTTGGGAAGGGTGGAGCAAACAGGCGGAGTGGGGGTATACATGAAAGAGAGAGAGAGAGAGAGAGAGAGGGGTGTGTTTCTGTGTGTGAGAGAGAGAGACGGTGGAAGGGAGAGGTGTGTTGACGGAGAGAGTTCCCGAGAAGTTTGTGTTTGTGTGTGTGCTAGAGAGCGTGACGGTGTGAGTCTGCGAGAGAGAGAGTGAGCGTGACGGTGTGAGTGTGCGTTAGAAAGTGGCGGTGGTGTGTTCGTTGTTGCGGTGATGTTCGCGGGCGGCTATGGGGGTTCGTCCCTCACGCGGCAGTCAATGGGCGGCCATCTCCCCTCCAACAAACTGCAGATCCCCAAAGGCATCCGCAAGAGTAGCAGCAGCGGCGACAGCAGCGGAGGAGGAGGAGGCGCAGACGCAGGAGGAGCCAAGATGCTGTCCATGTCCTACAGCGAGAGCATCCGCTCCGGCATCAGCCGCTACCACTCGGACCAGGGCCTCAACCAGCCCACCGCGGCCTCGCGCCAGCTCGACCAGGCTGAGCTCCAGAGGCTCCGCGAGCAGCGCCAGGCCGCCCAGGTCAAGAACATGGAGGACTTCCTCAAGATGAACTGCCTGGCACTGGAGGAGTGTGTGTCCTTCCAGACAGGCATGAAGTACAGGTAAGGGTGGCAGCAGCAGCATGAGTAACAGGAGACAACAGAGGGTCGAGAATAAGGGTGGCAGCATCAGCATCAGGTGGCAACAGAGGATGGAGAGTAAGGGTGGCATTAGCATAAGGAGGCAACAGAGGGTGGAGGGTAAGGGTGGCAGCATCAGCATCAGAAGGCAACATAGGGTGGAGGTTAAGGGTGGCATCATCAGCATAAGGAGGCAACAGAGAATGGAGGGTAAGCGTGGCATCATCAGCATCAGAAGGCACCATAGGGTGGAGGTTAAGCTGAGCATTCAGACCGCAGAATAGCAGGGCACTATAAACGCCTGGAGCAGGTGATGCTTCTGGTACCTGAGCTTTGACGCACAGGTGAGCCTAGAAAAAGGCGTGGGAACTTTCAGTAGCGACGTTCTGTATCGGTGAGAACAGCTGCACATAGGATGGCAACAATAGGGTATTTTTCCCATCTTTTTAAGTCCAATATTTTTTAAGGGGCCGAAAAATTATCAAAACTGATCCAGTTTTGAGTTACAATGCAATAACTGGCAACTGCAAAACAGCTCTACAGTGTAAATCTTTGGGACAAGTATCGGTGCCCAAAAAACGGCTGGTTTCCGCCACTGACAGGCTCATAGAGTGTCAAGTGTCTGCAGAGGAACGGAAGTAGAGAAAGCGAAACTATATAGGCCTATAGCGTGATGGCTGTCGTAGCATTCTACGTCTATAGCTATACCGGACCGGTTTCCTTCCTGTGTGTCCATAGTAAAATGTTTGACCCAAAACTATGGGAAAATAGGGCCCAGATAAAAAACAATATCACCTTTTAAAAGTTTTCCTTTCAAGCTTGGAGTATAAAATGAAATGAGAAACAAAACACCTTTGTGGCTTTATGGATGGGTTGACGTGTGGCTGGAGGAGTGCATGACATCAATGTAGCTGTTTGGTTAGTACAAGTGTTTATGTAGTCTTTTTCAAGTTGGTATTTAGTGTGACTGAAGGCATCCTTTCCAACCAGGCAGCTGAGATGTTGTAAGTGCTATGGAGGGTGAAGAGAGAGATGGACCAGGTTTACGTGGAGGATGTGCAGTAGTTTACCTCATGTGAGTAGGATCAGGTCTGACCCTACATGATTGCATTAATTCGTTTTTTTTTTTTTTCACTTAATGTTTGGTCTTAGCTGTATTTGTCAATAAAAAAGCTGTTTGTGCCACACTTTGTGCAGAAGTGTGTCACAGTGTCCACACATTGAACTGGCGCTCGGGTGGACTGAGCTATCTCAGGAACAACAACCTCACTGCTGCTTGAACCAGCACAGGTGCACTCACAGGTGTGAACTACTTGCCGTGTGTATTTGTGTGCCTGCGCGCCCGCGTGTGTGTGTGTGTGTGTATCTGCCATCTCAGCTGGCCAAATGTGAGTTCAGCCGTCATGGTGAACTGGTCCAGAACTGAAACACATCTGTCTCTCTTGGGGCGGCAAAGGAGTGTCAGAGCTTTTCCATAGGTTGGTGTTGTTAAACACATCTCCCTGCACTTTGTAGAAGTTGTACCATCATAGTATAAATTGTAGTTGTAGTATAGAACCATCATAGTATAAATTGTAGTTGTAGTACCATCATAGTATAAATTGTAGTTGAAGTGTAGTACCACCATGGTAGAAGTTGTAGTTGAAGAATAGTACCATTATAGTAGAAGTTGTGGTTGTAGTTGTAGTATAGTACCATTATAGTAGAAGTTGCAGTTGTAGTACCATCATAGTAGAAGTTGAAGTTGTAGTACCACCATAGTAGAAGTTGTAGTTGTAGTACCATCATAGTAGAGGTTGTAGTTGTAGTACCATCATAGTAGAAGTTGTAGTTGTAGTACCATCATAGTAGAAGTTGTAGTTGAAGAATAGTACTATTATAGTAGAAGTTGTAGTTGTAGTACCATCATAGTAGAAGTTGTAGTTGTAGTACCACCATAGTAGAAGTTGCAGTATAGTATAGTACCATCATGGTAGAAGCCTGCAGCTCTGCCCCAGTAAAAGACTCTGCATGCAAGTGTGCTGCTTCCCCCTAGTCGCTCGTCCGGCTGCTCTGAAGCCACACTAGCAGCCCTCTGGTTTATTTTCATCATCTAGGTCGCGGGCAGCATGCGTTCGCATCCAACAATACGGAAGGGCAGATCTGTCTCCCAGGCAAACTATAAGGAGTTGGGCTTGCCGGTGTGGGGAACAGTTCAACTGATTCTCAAAACAGTGTCACCCAACCCTGCCCACAAGCCCTCATCTCGCACACTTGTTGACTTTGTTGTTGTCTTTCTGGTTACCTATAGTGGACCCTGAACAGGGGCAGATCCGCTCGATCCAGATTGTTCCCATATTCAGCCGTTCTGTAGGAACATCTATTGCCCCATCCCAAGTGGAAGCAGTGCAGTTCTTTGTAAGCATGGTGATGCTGCTGCTGTTTCTTTAGTCGTGTCTTTAGGTTGCCCCTACTCTGGGCCTACTCTGGGCCTACTCTGGGCCTGAACTGGGCCTACTCTGGACCTACTCTGGGCCTGAACTGGGCCTGAACTGGGCCTACTCTGGGCCTACTCTGGGCCTGAACTGGGCCTACTCTGGGCCGACTCTGGGCCGACTCTGGGCCTACTCTGGGCCTACTCTGGGCCTGTATTAAGTGTAAACAACTAACTCTTATAGCGACTAGTAGTAGCCCTGGCCTCTTTCTGTTGATTGGAGCAGACTAGCGTGTTAGATCATGTGTCACCATCTCTACAGTGGTACAAGAGGTAGAGAAGTAATTCAGTAATCAGAAGGTTGCTAGTTCGATTCCCTGTCGAAGCGTCCTTGAGCAAGACACTGAACCCCTAATTGCTCCTGATGTGCACTGTGCCATCAGTGTAAAATGTAAAAAAAAAAATGTGTATACATCGCTCTGGATAAAAGCGTCTGCTAAATGACTAAATGTACCCATCTCTACAGTGTTTGTACGCAGTGAGGTGACTGAGTTTTTCGCGTGGCTAGTTGAACGCTATCGCTGAAGGTTTCTCTTAGCCCTAACCCGCGTGTCCATTAAGGTCTGTCTCAGTCGGCCGGCCCCTGCTCCGCTATGCGTAGAAATGAGGCATTGTGTGCCGCGATGCGCTGGCATGGCCTGACTGCTGTTGTTTTGACCGCTGCTCCCCGCTGGCAGGTGTTGGATGACGGACGCTGCGGTTCGTCACTGTGCTGTGCGTCTCCGGTAGTGCGGCTCAGGCAGCCAGTCGACTGTGGAGATCATGGTCAATACACAGGTGGGCTGGAGATCGCCTTACAGAGGGGGTATGGGATTCGTCTGCTCAACCGCCCGTGTGCACGCACGTGTGTGTGTGTTTGTGTGTGTACCTGCGTGCTCCATGTGGAAGGTTCACCTGGTCATGTATCTGAATTTGAGTGTGATGGAGGATCTTGTTTATCCTCATTAAGGCAACCCAAGGACCAGTCAGACACGTGCTTTATGCTCCTCGGCCCAGCGAACCTTGGCTGACCAGCTGTCCATGAAAGAGGAGCCACCGCATCTGCAGTAACGTTAGCATTAGCGCGCACTCAGCCTAAAGGGCTGGAAAATTAGCCATACATTTTGAGATACTGATACATTTTTAACATTAATAATTATTTGATATAAGTGATTTACTAGTGATATAGAAGAATTAATAGTTATTCTTAATGTTCAAGGCAACATTCATTTGTCAATGGTTTCCAGGTAGTTTTCTTGTCCTGGGTTGGAGACAGTACTGTAAGAACAGCTTTTACCATCCAATGTTTCCCTATGTTTTGTCCCAAATGCATCATTAAGCGTGCTAGCGACCATTAATCAGTGACTGTGCTGTTGATGTTTGTGTGGTAGTAGTGTCCGTTGGTTGGCTCACAAGATTTAGTCAAACATTCTGCAAGTAATTAGCGTGTTTGACATTTGTTGCTGTCCGGGTAGCTGATTTATGTTCATAGTAAATCTCTCTCAAGTATCATAACGTCGGTGTGGGATTTCTCCCCGAAACACGAACTGCGGTGCCTTCGCAGGTACCATGCGGGCTCAGCTGACTCTAATTGACTGCCGTATCGCGATCGGTCCGCCGTTACACTGTAATGAAAGCTGCAAATCAGGTCAAGGACGGGCACGCACTTCCGATCGCCCTCATCATTATTTCAGGATATCAGGAGAGAGCGCCCTGTGTGTGTGTGTGTGTGTGTGTTTCTGTCTTCCGGCCTCCCGTGAATGAAGAATAGTGCCGCCGTCAAATATAGCCGCACAGGTAACTCTACCGGCCGCTCGTAACCTTCTTTTGGCAATGGCAGTGTAGCTTGGTTCTGTGATTGCCATGTAACGAGGCACACAGCTCCAGACTCTCCACTTTAGGACTCTCTGGAAGGTCTACAGGACATCCTGACTCCGCACTAGTGGCCTCTACAATTTGTGCACAATTATAAGGCAAGTTGTATTTTTGAGAAATCATTGTACCATTGAACAACAAGAGTGCTCTCGGCCAATCCAAAATGTCAATTAACTTCAAACCTGAATATTTAAGAAAGTAAAAGTGAGGTTTTGGCTTTCTTAGGAGAATATCTATATGTGCTCAATTATTGGGCAACTTTTAGTGTGCACAATTATTATGCAACTAAATGAAAAACGTAAAATGTCCCATCTAACTTAAACAAACAACTCAAAATTGACTCCCTTCACTACACAATGCAATAATCGATGCAGCTTGCATTTCAACACAAAATAGATGTGTAAAATAAAAAAAATTGATTGATTGAATATGAACTTTTCTGAATTGTTCTAGACAGAACCGAGAGAAAGTTGATTTTTTTCCCCCCACCCCGGGCTCACCTTGATATTGGGTGTTGATCTCCTTAGGCCACACCCTCCCTCATTACACAGATACACATCACCTGATATGTTTAAATCCAATAAGCATTCAAGTTTATACTTGAATGTAGAAAATATGCATAAAAAAGATGATATGGTCAAAATACTCACTTTGCTAATAATTGTGCACACAGTGTAGATGTAGGCTCTGGGTGTAGTTCAAGGTAAGAGACCAAGCTCATCTGTCTTAACCTGGGTCTGCACGTTACCAGATCAAGATAAAGGGCGATACCGGATGACTAAAAAGGCGATGGAGGAACACCCGCTAAGATTGGGGAGGATTGTGTTTCTTTTGAATTAAAGGGTGCAGGTCCCTCCAGACAGTTTTTTCAGCCACCAGATCTTACGTCATTGGGGATACCAAATACGTATTGCTTTGTGTGCTCCGATTCGGCTGAACCAGTCAGTAATGAGGATGAAAACCAGACGCCGAAAAAAAATGTGGAAAAGAGAATTTCTTTCTAATGTTCTTTTCCAACGATGAATAATTACTGGAGCTGATGTATGTTGTTGCAGTGGAAAGTTCTTCAGGTGCTGGTGTCGGCACGTATCTCTAGATCTCAAGTGCCTACTGTATAGCGTAAACACACACACACACAAACACACACACACACACACACACAGCCCTTGGCATGGCTCCAGGCTCGTCTCACAGGAGTGGAGCACTCTCCCTTAATTAAACGTGTGCCACCGCAGGCTAGGGCTCACCTGGCAGTGGCCTGACCGCCTGCCTTCTGTAGGGGTGTGTGTCTGTGGTCACAAGACCGCCATTTTCCACGTCCATTCAGAAGAGCCCCCACACATAAGTCACCCTTTAAGAATACATTCACATAAACGATTCAAATCAGTCAATAATCAATCTATGATGAATGGTCTATAGTCAATATTACAATCTAGCAGATCTGATCCAATCCACAGCATGTGTCCAACATGCATCATAATTGAGACACTTGGAATTGGCCGCAGGTAACCATAGATATCAAATGTATCTGAATGGAGCGGATCTGGCATGGGATCTAGGTAGCTGTCTCCGTGGTGTCTCCCTCCAGTTCTAGCAAGATGGTTGTTAGTGCCTGTATCATACACTGGCGAAGCATATAAAAGTGAAGCAACAAGTACAACATTGACATTAGTCATTGCTGTCCATTTACAGCCTCTAAACTCATCCCGTTATTGTAGCTTGATCGGTGACTAAAAGTCTTTTTGGTTGCCAGACAATCTTTTATGGAAGACTGAGGCAGCAGATGTTCAGGTGGAGTTTTAGAGCTGCTTTTAGTACCTTTAGCTAGTAACATTGGTTTCCTGTTTGTGTCACTGAAATTAAATGGTGGCTGTTTGATTGGCTGTGGGATAAGTGCTCTATGAGTAGCAAAGCACTATATGAATGCAGTCCATTTCCATTACCACCTAGACTTAATGCCAGCTGTATGGCATAATGTATGTGTCTAATGTATGTAGTCCTAGCCATGGTGGAGGAGTGGAGTCTGGTGCTGATGGGGACAGGCCCTCTGACATCACTCTACATCCCCCCCCCCCCCCCCCCCGTCCCCGTCCCCGTCCCCATCTTATTGATTTGATGTGTGCTTCCGATCACTGAGTGGTAATGACCATGGGGCCTGACCCCACCCTGTCTAAGACGTCTCTGATGGATTAGCTCTCTAATTATACTCATTTAATATTCAGGAGACTGAAGTCTAGTGTGGCTCTGGGGTGGTTGTTGTGCCACTGTCTACCACAAGGTGGCGCCAAAGTCTTACGAATACTGAAGTCTATTTTAGTGGAGTTGTTTCACCGCTGTAAGGCAAGTAAGCCACTAAGCCATTGTGTGTTCGCTCGCAGCACTTATCTCTGCTGTCAGACTTCAAAGTTCGCCTTGTATTACAGAATTAATCTCGATTAGCAGTTCTGAACAACAATTAATACCTAATTTTAAAATAAGAAGAAAATGTGGTTACCAAGTAAAAACTACACCCATTGAGTTCTGAAAAAACAATTAGTAGATCACACGATAGGTTCTTTTTCACGTAACACCAAAGAATCCATGAAGAACCCAGGTATGAATATGTTGGCACAGACTCATTTCAGTTTTTTTCCCTGTATTTTCTGATTAGTAAATCTTTATTTCCTACCCAAGATTCGCATATGTATTAACCTCCCACTCAAGATGTGAACAAGATTGACCATTTTTGCATTCTGGCCTTTTAACACTTTCTCACCACTAGGAGGCAGTAGAGTGCCAACAGTAAAGTTGCATAATGGAAACCTGCCTTCCTACACACACACACACATGCGTGCGTGCACTCACATACAGACACGCGACACCGTGATTGAAGCTAGCTTAAAGCCATCATAAGTTTTTCTCTCTAATTTGTGTGTGTGTGTGTGTGTGTGTGTTTGTGTGTGTATGCCTTAGTACTGTACTTGCTTCAGTGCTTGCCTGCGTGCTGGTCAACACTGGGCTGCTGGCCATGCCGGTGTCTTCCGGAGCAGCCTTGAGTGGAAAGACAGGCCTGTCAGGTCTCCTTCTGTCAATCACATAGACTCGCATATATACACACACACACAACACACACACACACACACACACACACACACACACACACACACACACACACACACAACACACATACAAACAATCACACACACACACACACACACACACACAATCACACACACACACACACAATCACACACACACACACACACATACAAACAATCACACAGCCGCCAGCAGCATCACGGCCTACACATCACTCATTGGAGGAGTCACCAGCCTGACTTATACACACACACACACAACATATACATACACACACACCCTCACGTTATTGCATCATATACATAAATGCATCTGTTGTCTCTTACAGACACGCTCACACCATATCCCCTCATGAATACTCTCTGTTTCACACATACACACTCACACACTTGCATACTTGCACACACTCACTCACAAACTATGTTGCGGTTTCTTTGGCAACTAGTTTTTACTGTGCATGCCGTCCTTGCTTCTTGCACACCAGCCTGCTTTTTAATGAGCTCATCCATCCCGAGTGACGTGTCTTTTTTTCCCCCCCATACTCACATCGCACATCACCTCCTAAACATCTGTTCCGCCCAGCCAGAGTGATAAAGCACATCCCCGGATGATGCATGGCTGGGTTAACTCAATGGCACAGACGTCTAAAGGTAGTGTTCCCGCTATCCTTGACGTTGTAAGGTAGTGTTCCCGCTATCCTGGACATTTAAAGGTAGTGTTCCCACTATCCTTGACGTTGAAAGGTAGTGTTCCCGCTATCCTTGACGTTGAAAGGTAGTGTTCCCGCTATCCTGGACATTTAAAGGTAGTGTTCCCGCTATCCTGGACATTTAAAGGTAGTGTTCCCACTGTCCTGGGAAAAGCTGTTGATATTTGGGCTCAACAGCCAAACAGGTTATACCCCTCCCTGTTACACGTGCTCCTGAAGCAACATGCTGATTGGCTGGAATTGTTGATTGCTCGATCCGAGGCCATTGTGTTTGTTTCCCATTTACAGGTCCAGAACTGTGGGAAGACTAAAGTCTTTTTGAGCACACACACACACACACACACCCACACACACACACAACAGTTCATAAGACTTTATAAGATAAGGGGAGCAATTTGATAATTTGACCAAGAATGCACTGGTCTAGAATCCCAAACTGCTCCTTAAACCATGTGGCCGTGACGGACAGACAGACGGATGCTGTGTGACGCGGCCGATGCGGTGGAAACTGCTTTAGCGCTCCCAGAGCTGAGTGGATTGGATAGCGAGGCTCGCTGTGGCGGCGGGGTTTTCCCCTCTGTAAGCCCATTAACAGAGTTCCTAACTTCTTTCTCCTCTGCGTCGCCGCGGCAGCCATGCGGCTAACTAGCTAATAATTCACAAAGTTTCACGGAGAGACGAGGATTGTTAACTCTCAAAGGGCGATTCGGTGTGGGCCGTTTAGGCTGATTCTAATTAAATTAGCGTGTTCATTTTTCGGCCGATTAGGAAGGCAAACTTTCTCACTTCCTTTCTTTTGTATCTCTCCGTCTGTCTGTCTTTCTCCATCTCTCTCTCTCTCCTTAATTCTTCCTTTCTTTCTCGCTCAGATTGAGGAGGTAGACTGTTCTTCTGCTCTACTTGCTCTTGTGAACAATCCTCTCCCCATCTCTCCATCTCCCTCCCCTCTGTGTGTCTGTGGCAGTAATGGGCATTAGGCCTCTGGGGGTGGGAGGCTGGATCCAGTGTGGCAGCGTGCTCGTCAGACGTGGCCTTGCGTAACCCAACTCAACTCAAATGGGCTTCCACACTCCTCCTCTCCCCTCCCCTCCTCTCCTCTCCTCTCCTCTCCTCTCCTCTCCTCTCCCCTCCCCTCCCCTCCTCTCCTCTCCTCTCCTCTCCTCTCCTCTCCTCTCCTCTCCTCTCCTCTCCTCTCCCCTCCTCTCTATCCTCTC
>NC_137908.1:7063894-7066394 GCF_963457725.1 Sprattus sprattus | reverse complement strand
GCAAAAATATAGTTTTATTGGTTCAATGATTTTTCAGTTGGGGAGATTTGTGAATTAAGAAGCACTGAGGGAAAGGTACATCAGTATGCATGTTCCAGTGTCCCAGCTTAAGCTCGAGTTATCTCACCTGTTATTAAACACTCAATATTAGATAAGTCATCAAACACCTTT
The DNA here is from genome assembly GCF_963457725.1 of Sprattus sprattus. Classification (NCBI taxonomy): domain Eukaryota; kingdom Metazoa; phylum Chordata; class Actinopteri; order Clupeiformes; family Clupeidae; genus Sprattus; species Sprattus sprattus. The sequence goes on along the minus strand of NC_137908.1, from coordinate 7,066,223 downwards.
CCACTGAAGGTAAATGATAACTGTGGTTTAATATAACGCAACGTAATGTTACCTTATATTACATTGTAATGGAAAAAACTTAATGTTATTTCAGTATTTTAAAACCAGCATTTTACTCTAATGTTATTTGAACATGTAAACTAATGTTAAAAAAGGCCTACTGCCAAACGTCACACGCAATATGGTGTTTGGCCTTTATTGTGGTTGGGCTTGTAGTGTTTGTTTTTCTTTGACTTACGGGCATGAGAGAATTGTGCCCTTAGACTAAGCACAGCAGTCTTGTTCTCTCTCATCAAACACAGGACCATAAATGCACCCACACACACACACTCTCTTTCTTTCACGCACACACAGACACGCACACACATATGTGCACAGACACACACACACACACACACACACACACATTCAGGCCTGATGCTGACAAAGTGTGACTGTGTTAGCTGAGCTAGTGGTGCTTCAGATTTGTCATCACCGCCTCCTCATGTTTCTTCTTTCGTTATCCCTCTCTCTTTGTATCTATCTTCTCTCTCTTCTCTCTCTTATCCCTCTGCAATCTCTCAGTTTTAACCTCTTTCTCTGCACAAATACTACCTCTCTTTATCCCGTACTATTCTCTCTCTTTTACTTTCTCTCTCTCTGTATAGCGCACACACACACACACACACACACACACACACACACACACACACACACACACACACACACACACACTGTCTCTATTCTCTCACACACACACACACACACACACACACACACACACACCATTTACTTTCTATCCCCTCTTGTATTGCTTTTGCTTTTCACTCTCTTTGCCCTCACCCCTCTCTCAGAAGAAGCGAGTGCAGGACGATGAGTTCTCTGATTCACTTTCTATTTGCAGAAGTGTGCAAGCCAGCTGTGAACAGGGCAGTGTGGTTAAGCCTGATTAGCACCATTTGCATAATGTGTTTCGTGCAGCTGTGTGGCTAAGCATGTAGAGAACATATGGGAGCATTTGTGTGCATGGGAACAGAGGGTGTGTGTCTGTGTGTGGGTGGGTGTGTGTGCGTGTGTGTGCGTGTGTGTGTGTGTGTGTGTGTGTGTATGGTTGTGTGTGTAAGGCACTAGATAAGGCAGTGAAATCCCCTCATCATGTCCCACTGGTATTGATTTGACTGTAATGAGTGATGGACACCTCAGCCCACGCTGTCATCAATGTCACATGATTTTATCGACCTATCAGCCTCCTCCGCAGCTGTGCCCCCGTATCAGGGGAGAGAGCAGGCCCGACGAGTCGTTAATCCCCTCCATGGACAGGGAGTATGGCTCTGGGATCGTTAAATAATGTCTCTGTCATTCATTGTCTTATGAAGTAATTCTCCGTGCCACAGGATCAGGCTATGAAATATACACACTCCGGTTGTGGTAATACTCGAAACTCACACACACACTCACACTCACAAAGAAACCCTGCGCATACCCATAGTTTAAACACAACTCCACAGGCTGATATCTGAACACACACATTTGTGCGTGTGCACACACACACACACACATCCACTTATGGTGTTAAAAATAGATGATTGTATTTCCTATATTTGTATGCTATATGCAATTATATGCTGTTATCACACACACACACGTACACAAATACTTATTGGGCCTAATCTTTTACGTTACCGCAAAAGCTAGATTTATAAACGATATTATACATGATCCATTATCCGTACATGTACATCCGTACACTAATGCACACACACACACACACACACACACACACACACACACACACACACACACACACACACACACACACACACACACACACACACACACATATACACACACACACACACACACAAACACATACACACACACACACACACACACACACACACACACACACACATACATACATACACACACACATATACACACATAAACACACACAGGGCCACATGTATCAATGGAGCGTATGCTCTAAAATCATGCTCAGCACTTTTCTACACATTAAAAGGTATTTATGAAAAGACACCTGCCAGGAAAATTGCACACCTCTGTGCATAGTCTCGATGTGGCGTATGCATGATATTTGTAATTTGCAGTTTGTCAACAACAAGACGAACCAACAGTGATGCAAGTAAGCTAAGCGGTCTATGTATCACAGCAGTCGGCAGTTTTTGCTTACATTATTATATTATTAAAGCCCCATTATGCAACAATTATACTTCAGGATTAGGGTTAGGATAAGCAGTTTAACCTTAAAATAACAGCTTAAAAAAATGAGGGCGCTACAATGACTTTTAATATGGAGAATCGCCTCTGTGCCATTGCCATATCAGGGTCC
>NC_137908.1:7053894-7056394 GCF_963457725.1 Sprattus sprattus | reverse complement strand
CAGAACTTTTAAAGTCACCTGGCGTGTTTAGAATGGCAAACGGTTTAGTGTGGAGCCACCGCACAGAACATTTTAAGTCACCTGGCGTGTTTAGAATGGCAAACGGTTTAGTGTTGAACCACCGCACAGAACTTTTAAAGTCACCTGGCGTGTTTAGAATGGCAAACGGTTTAGTGTGGAGCCACCGCACAGAACTTTTAAAGTCACCTGGCGTGTTTAGTTCTGCTTTGGGAGAATGGCAAACGGGTTAATGTGGAACCACCGCACAGAAGATTTTGAAGTAACTATAGTTATTATTGTTATTATTATTATTTATTAATAATTATAATATAGTTATAAAGCTTTTATTGAGCAGACTCAAAGTCAAAAGTGACTTTTAAAACCATTTGATAAAAAAAGAGTGAAAACAATGAGAGAGTTAAGTAGTAAGCGTAATGAAATGGAATAAAAGGTTGTCTCTGGAACAGACAGCACTAGGTAGGTCATTCCACCACCGAGGTACCACCAACAAAACCAGTCTTGATTGTGATGTCCTGCTGCTGAGAGAAGGCAAAGACTACAGGCGCTATTTTATACATAAAACAGTTACTAAACTGCACGATGCACTCGTACAGTTCTAAAGGACCTGAATGAGAACCTATATGCCAGAACCACACCACAGAACATTTTGTTTTTTTAGTTGAGTTTCTTTTAGGGTTGGTAGGGGATGTGGTTGTCTTCACAAGCATGCAGTCTCTCCCTGCAGTCTCGGCCTCAGCCACACCACAGACTGTGGAGTGCTCAACTAAACCACAGACTGTGGAGTGCTCAACTAAACCACAGACTGTGGAGTGCTCAACTAAACCACAGACTGTGGAGTGCATCGGAGTGCTCAATTAAAGATAAGTCATTATATCTCCCCTCGTACCTGTCCTTCCACCAGCTATCTCAGCAAAGGCGCTGATTTTACCGGAGCATTGCTATAGTTACCAGCCTTGCAGGGCAGAATAAGACTGACTGACAGACAGACAAATGGACGGACGGACGGACAAGCGGTTATCAGAGAGGGTCTTTAACCGTGGCCCTTTGCAATCAACTATGCCTGAAGTGAGACAAGAAGCGTCTCTAAATGCTAAAGTATCACAGCCAATCAGAGTGCAGGGAATGGTGTTTGGCCCCCGGACGTGAAGTGGCTCTGCCAGAAGGGCCTCGTGATGCGAGCGGCGGGTGCGGCCGCCCCTGTCCTGTGCTGCGGAGTGGAGTGGAGTGCAGTGATTGTGTGAAGAGGCTGCTGGTGAAATCAGGCCGTGGGAGGCCATTACGGCTCACAGCGGGGCATGGAGGTGCAGGCCGTGCCAGGGAAGATGGATGCCGCTTGTGATGAGCAGCAAGCAGTGTAACCTAATTGTCACACTGAGAACACGCCCCAGAATGCGAACTCACACACACACACCAACACACACAAACACATGCGCACGCCCAAGTGCCAATCCATATCAATAACCTCTCAACCTGACTCATGTGTCCCTCTCTCTCTCTGTCCCCCTCTCGCTCACCCTCTCCCTCTTCTATCTTTCTCTTGTTCTCTCGCTCAGAGCAAAAGCCCAGAGCACTTACCAGAATCACTGTTTGTTTTAATTCATTTGTGTTTATCATTCTTCCGAGACAAATACAGGCTTATGCCAGAACACAAATGAAACATAATCGCTCACAAAGTATAATTGTACTTCTTAGCGAGATCTCATTGTTTCCCCACTTGGTATTGATGTTTCATTGTGTCAGATGGCCCCATATCCATATGCAGTCTTTGCCTGAAGTTTGGCATCAGCCGGCTTAGTATTGTGTGTGTGTGTGTGTGTGTGTGTGTGTGTGTGTGTGTCTCGGTGTGGGTGTGTGTCTCAGTGTGGGTGTGTGTCTCTGTGTGTCTCTGTGTGTGTGTGTGTGTGTGTGTGTGTGTGTGTGTGTGTGTGTGTGTGTGTACAGTAGATGGGAAGCTAACACCGCCGGGGTTCCAATGGAAAATGACTTACTGTAGGCCACAGCGAGTCGAAGCGCTCTCTGAGTGAATGCAATCTCTTTCAGCGGTGTCCTGTTACCAGATGATATCCACTCAGCCCCGGCCCTTATTGGAGATTTAAACAGGCTTTTGTGGGGTCCGTATCGCTGTCATCTTTCATCCCATCAAGGGTTCGCTCACACCGCGCAAATATTATTCTAGGGATATTTATAATTTAGAGATCATAGTTACATGCTCCATGTCTCTGCTGGATTCGCACACACACACACACACACACACACACACACACACACACAAGCATGCGCACGTGCACACACTCACACATCACACTCACACATCCTCGCACAGATTGCATTCTCACAGTGCATATTTAACGTGTGAAGCTGCCGTGAGATTTTGGATGAGGGTGGAAGAATGGTTACCACTAGAGCCCTAATGAGGCCGTCATGATCAAACCCTTCTTTCCTGGAGAGTGTGTGTTTGTCTATAGCTGTCTGTCTGTCT
>NC_137908.1:7046394-7051394 GCF_963457725.1 Sprattus sprattus | reverse complement strand
CTATTCTGCAAAGTGAAGCCCCTATTCTGGCACGCTTGACATCGGCAGAACACAGGCAATTTCAGCCACTGCCAGCCCAGTCGCACACACACACACACACACACACACACACACACACACACACACACACACTGCCAGCCCAGTCGGGCTGAAGCTCGCTGATCCCATAAATAGGCACTTTGGATGCTGTTGCAAAAGTAAAGCCCCCGTAGCCGTGGAGCGCCATCATCACTGCCACTACATCTCTCACACACACACACACACACATGCACACAGACACACACACACACACACACACACCAATGGCATCAATGAGAGGTGCGGCTGCTGATTCAGTCTTCAGGGGAAGTCACACTCTTTGGGGGGAGTGCTGTTTCTCTATTAAAACACGGATGTCCTGTTTAGGGATAGCCCGCTTGATACCTACATGTTGTGTGTGAGCATTTTTACTGGACATTTTGTGATGATGACCAGTTTTTAATGTATCATTTTTTTTATGAATTTTACCAGGGAAAATTCAGTCATCTAACTAACGGAAGCTTACCGAAACCCTGGTGTGTGTGCGAATGTGTGTGTGAGTGAAGTGTGTGTGTGTGTGTGTGTGTGTGTGTGTGTGTGTGTTTGTGTGTGAAGAGGAAAGATGCAACCATAGGCCACCCTTAGACTCCTGAAGGCTGAGGCCACACGGATCTCTACCAGTTTCTCACGGTTTTGGAATATGTGTGTGCGAGTGTGTGTGTGTCTGCGTGTGTTGCCTGGTGCCGGTGGGTTTGCCTGTTTGGGGCGTTGAGCCTGTGAAGCTATGCATCTTATTTTCAGACTCAATCATCGTTGAGTTCATGTTTGGTTATAGTGTCTTTAGGGGTTTGTGTGATCGTGCTGTGTATTTGTGTTTGTCACATGAGGTCTCCATCAAGACAAACCTAAAGAAGTCAGTGACTTTTTGCTGAGCTAACTGTATGCAGTGTAAACACGTATTTTAAGAGGCAGTTAGACACATTTTAGTGTGAGCATCCTCCGCCTTCAATCCTTTACTGTATTTGACTGGACGCCCCGGTCCCTGTCCTGCATGTAATGATGACTTCTCCCAAGGAGGACAGCATCCCTAAACACCACCTTCATCCTTTGGTACCCATGCTGTACAGCAGTCATCCTCACGGTTTTGAGAATGCACACATGATTCCAGGCTCATTAATTTGTAGAGAGAGCTGTTCTCCAGAAATAGGCAGATTGGTGTGTGTGTGTGTGTGTGTGTGTGTGTGTTTGGGGGGGGGGAGGAAATGGGAGTTGAGAGAGTGGTTTTATTGCTGAGGCTTAATCACTGACACACACACACAAACTCACACACAAACTCACACACACTCACACACACTCACACACACACACACACACACACACACACGCCTCTGTCAGTTTTGACAGCAGGCAGATGGTGTGTAAATTGCAAGGCGCATGCTGTCGTTCTGCGCTCAGGCACAAGATTCCATACCGAGATTGATCCATGCATCACCATTCTTCTCTTCTCTCTCTTCTCTCTCTCGTTCTCTCTCTTCTCTCCTCTCCTCTCCTTTCTTCTCCCGTAGAGCATCCCCTCCTAATTGTGCAACAACAGATGGGCACATTTACTCACATCGCCTCCAACAACTGGCTTGAGAGCTGTATTTATTCAACGTGGGCTTTTGAGTTTAAGCAAACGTAAAACATGATTGATTGGTGCCTCTTAATCAAGTTTGATTTCCAATAGCGTCAGGAGGGCAGCTCAAGCATCTGACGGTTGTCATGGTTATGTGTGTGTGTGTGTGTGTGTGTGTGTGTGTGTGTGTGTGTGTGTGTGTGTGTGTGTGTGTGTGTGTGTGTGTATGTGTGTGTCTGTACTGACACTCAACATTACAGTTACATTATCTGCACTAGTCTGCAGAAATGATTGCAAGTGTTAGTGATGGGGAATGTGTATGAGTAAGAGGTAGGAGTAAGTGTGTGTGTGTGTGTGTGTGTGTGTGTAGCTTGTGTTTGATGAGATAGAAGGTGTGTTTGAATGTATGCATAGTAAGTGGGAGAGAGCGTGAGTGTGTTTGTGTGTGTGTGTGTTTTGAAGGAAGTACTTGTGTGGGATCGTAATGCTAGACCTTCAGAGTTCTATCCCTGTGTGTGTGTGTGCGTGTGTGTGTGTGTGTCTGTGTGTGTGTGTGTGTGTGTGTGTGGTGACTGCCTTATGTAGGCGAATTTTGAAGTGACTCTCAGACACACACACAAACACACACACACCATACGCCATGCGACAAAGCCACTTGGTTCATCATATTTACAGTACTGCAGTATGGATTCAGCTAAATAGGATCAGTGCTCGTCTGTTATTATGTGTGTGTCTGTGCTGGTGTGTGTGTTGTGTAAGCCCCAGCTCTGATGAGAGTGGTGTGTTTGGTGAAACTGAACATGACTGCACTCCCCGCGTCTCTGTGTCCGACTGATAGGACTTCATTAAGCCTCCGCATGTTCAAAGTGAGGCAACATTGAGCCTCTTTCTCTCCCTCTCGCTTTCCCTCCCTCTTTTACACTTTCTCTCTCTCTCTCTCTCTCTCTCTCTGTCCTGTCTTTCCCTCCCTCTTTCACACACTTTCTCTCTGTCCTGTCTTTCCCATCCCTTTTTCACACACTCTCTCTTTCTTTCTCTCTCTCTGCCCCTGTCTTTCTCTCTTGAGGCAGAGTTACGTACGTTAGATGGTGCAGCCTAAACAGCCACTTGGCCAGTCTACAGAAAACGCTTGCTGTGTGTTCTTATTTTACGTTGAGTGTACTAAACCTGAGGCTGATTGCGTAATCTAATCGTAATTTGCGCCACTAGCAGGGAAACGGCATGATTTAATCACAGGGGCAATTGACTGAAATCAAGGACCCAGCGCCCAGCATTAAAAGGCATCACGTTTAGCAGTCGGGAAAAAAATATACATGCAAATAGGGTGTCAAACAGAGAGATAATACAGGGCAGTAATTGTACACTCCAAAAAATATGCTTGTGCGGCTTTAACAAACAAATTAGTATAGTGTAGCAGTCGTCTATACATAGGGAAGTGGATGAAGTGAAAAGGCAATAGCATGACATTAGAAAGTAAATAAAAGTAAAAGTCGCTTTTAGCAAACTGATGCTCAGAATACTGATTCCATTGTTTCTGGAAGATTTTCCTATTTATGCATCTAGGTACCAAAGCTACCAGCCTCACAGGGGCACCAGAATAATTGTCCTCGCAGTGGATGCCAGAATAAGACTGGTGTGGGTACGTGTTCTGTGAGCGACTTGTGGCCTTGTCCACCAGGTCAAGGGGCGTAGTTCAGGTGACATTAGGTTACAGTGATTGATTGCAGGAGAGGCATTGACCATTTACACAAGTTTCTGATTAAACCACACCTAACATCCTGATTAAATCCCACAATGAATGTACTCCAGGTGTACCAACAACGCAATGCCTGAATACACCTGCTTTGAAAAGGTAGAACATTTTCACCTCAAAACAGGTGTGCACTGTGCCCCGCGGTTTACATGCAATAAAATAAGTAATCAGTTATTCCTTGCACATCTTCTCCCATTTTTTTGCCCAAAACTCCCACTTTTCTCATGAAATCAGATTTTTTTTTAATTCCGTGCTTCTGAAGCAAGCATAATGCATTTTTGGTCATTTTGGCCATGTGCAGTCTGTTTGGACGTAGCATACCATGCCATGTTCGAAAGGAAATGTAGCCAAAACGGGGATAATGACTAATATTTTAGTACACCTGCCCTTCTTTCTCCTTAACTCTCTCTTTCTCATCCCTCCGCCATTCTCTCTCTCTCTCTCTCTCTCTCTCTCTCTCTACTCTCTTTTGTGAAGGGCCTCTAGAAATAGCAAATTAATCTTGTGATGTTCTGCCTGAGAGAAACGTTTAGCTTTCATTACCTTTCCCATTCCCTCTTCCTCATTAGTCTTGGCATTGGGGCTGCGCTTTGGTGTGTGTGTGTGTGTGTGTGTGCACGCACGTGTGTGTGTGTGTGTGTGTGTGTGTGTGTGTGTGTGTGTGTGTGTGTGTGTGTGTGTGTGTGTGTGTGTGTGTGTGTGTGTGTGTGTGTGTGTGTTTGTGTGTGTGTGTGTGTGTGTGTGTGTGTGTGTGTGTGTGTGTGTGTGTGCTCCTGTTCCGCACACTCAGGGATTTGTTTATGGGATTTTAATTTGAATTTTCTCCCTGAGAGGGGAAGGCTGAGCACTGCAGCACTGAGCATTATGGAGAGGCTCAGGGATACCAGACCCAATCAGAAGAAGAAGAAGAAGGGGACAGAACAGAATAGAGAACATACACATTCACATCACACACGCTAGTGTAGAGAAGAGAAGAAGAAAGAACAGAATAGAAAACAGACACATTCACATCACACACGCTAGTGTAGAGAAGAGAAGAAGAAAGAACAGAATAGAAAACAGACACATTCACATCACACACGCTAGTGTAGAGAAGAGAAGAAGAAAGAACAGAACAGAATAGAAAACAGACACATTCACATCACACACGGTGGTGCTGTTCAGTGGCCATCGCTCTTCAGTGTGGCCAGCGGGTGCAGGGTCGAACCCGTCTGGACGCATCTCCAGTGGGTGTCCGTTGACCAGTGCATGAAACTGCCCCTTGCGTAACGCCGGGAGAGGAACTGGTGCAGAATCAGACACATCTCCAGGGAGAAAATTCAAATTAAAATCCCATAAACACTGACGATGGCGTAAGGCCGAAACGCGTCTGTACCAAAATAAACTGGTCTTATTGTTAAAAGAGAAAAGCTTGAGAGTGCGGTTTTCATTCTACCACTCTGGTTCTAGAGTCAGAGCCCATGTAGTCTGGTTCTGGATATACAGTCGTGTTACACACTCTCTCAAGGCGCTTTGCACGCTGTGTGAAGGTGCTGCTTCTACGATTCCATCTCCCTTCTGTTTCTTTCCACAGCTCTTTAGCACTGTGCTCTACTTTCACGTTACTATGTTTTC
>NC_137908.1:7033894-7041394 GCF_963457725.1 Sprattus sprattus | reverse complement strand
AGGACTGTGCATTTAACCTATATATCAAAGACGTGTTGAAATCGGCATCTGATGGTATTACAGGAGACAGGAGACTTCTTTTGATATTGATACCAGGGCGGAGAACTCTCTTGATACCGATACCAGGGTGGGGAACTCTCTTGATACTGATACCAGGCTCGCACATCTGTGTACTTCCAGTCTGCCTCATAAATCGCTCGGGGGTAACAGCATCTCTCTAATAGGCAGAGCGAGTGGGGAGGTCATCGGCCCCAATGAATGGATGTAAAAGTTTTATAAGCTTAATGAGTAGATACATCCCTGAAAACAAACCGTGCTCACGTCCCAGAATAGCTTACATGGGCATCGAGAAGAGGAGGAGAGCCCGGGCGGAGTAGATGAGGAGAGGAGGAGCGGACTCCGAGGAGCCCTGTGTTGGTGCACACATTGTGCCTGAGGGCAAACACTCACTGCCCAACACTACTGAGGGGGTAATAAGCCCTCATGGGGGCATGAGTCAGCAGCAGTGCCCCCCCTCCCCCTCTCTCTTTCTTTCTCTTTCTTTCTTTCTCTTTCTTTCTTTCTCTTTTGCTATCTGTGGCGATTCGAAGGGGGGAAGAACGAGGGTAAAGAAACTGTCCTCTGCTCATTACTGGCTGGAGTTGGTCCGCATCCTTCACTTTCAGTCTCTAGCGTGTGCTGGGCTGCCTCTCCCCCCCCCCCCCACCCCACCACCACCACCACCACCATCAACTCTTCTCTTACTCTCTCTTTCTCTCATTTTCTCACACACTCTCTCTCTCTCCCCAACTCTCTCTCACACTCTCTGCAATTTCTCTTCTCTCTTTTTCCGTTGTGTCTCTCTCACTCCCTCTTTCCTTCTGATTTCCTCCTGCTCCTCCCTCTCTCTCTCCACCGTGTCGGGAGGAGATTAAAAATGAACCCGATCTGGCCAGCTCTCTCTCGCTCCTCCGCTGGCCTGGCCTGGCTCACTGTTGGCGTGCCTTGGCCTTGCGGACGATGGCCCTTGTCCATCATGCAGTATTCAGGCTTTGGGCTGTGAAATATTCAGCACGACACACCGCTGACAAAGGGCTCAGTCCCCACACACACACACACACACACACACACACACACACACACACACACACACACACATTTACAGCAAGCGAGAAAGAAGAGAGAGAAAAAGAGGATGACAGCTCCCAGTCCCTCTTTCTCTTTCTCTCTCTCACTGTCACACACACAGACACACACACACACACACACTCAAATGAGTCTCATATGTCAAGTCATGGACTCCTCAGTAAGGAAAGAGCTTATGTTTGCAAACCTGGGAGTGTGGTTACCTGGGAGTGTGTGTAGTAGATTTTCAAGTTTATCCAAGTTTTATCAACTTTGTGTCCACCAGGGGTGCACTATTCCGAGCCTAGACTGGCCCACTTAAGCCAAAAACATAGCCTACTTTTTTTAGGCACAGCTTCTGGAGATGTGTAAAAACTGAAGCAGAAGAACACCATTTTTCCATTAGTTTTAAACGGCATACTTGAAGCGTGCTATTTTTGGGTTCACGTTTGCTCTTGAATAATTCTGGCTTCTGATTTTTGGACTTCTGGCTTAACATACAAGCAATATAGTTTGTTATCATAATACATCTATAATCATTGTCAAAATCAGAATTTCATTTTATATCAAAATAAATGTAATAACACATAAGAATCACAGAAATAAACTCAGCTTCCACAGTACTATATATGGTGGCAGCATACTATTCTGAAATAAACAAGCTCTGATGCTCTGATCGTTTTCTTTACTGAAAGCTGCTTGTCAGTGTGGGAGAAATGGGCATGACACGTGGACATCAATGGAGCCAGTTAAAGCAGCACAACAGAGGAATCGCTCATCGCTAACGAGATGCTAGAGGCCAAACCTAGCAAAACCTGTTGAAATTTGATTACTTTGACACTATGTCAAACTATTGAGTCAAAAACGTTCCTAACACAGTCAAACATCAAGCAAGTGCAACACAAGACAAAGCAAGATGGCAAATAAGTGACGTACTAGTCCGACAGAGAGTAGTACCCGGGCAGCTTTCAGAAACCTACATAGCGCAGTAATATGCCTACGGACCCTGGTATGGCAATGGCACAGAGGCCATTCTCCATATTAAACGTCATTGTAGCGCCCCAATTTTTTTAACTGTTATTTTTAGGTAAAATTGCTGTTCCTAACCCTAACCCTGAAGTACAATTGCTACACACCGTTACTTTAAAGGAATGTGCCAGAACTCAGTCAGCAAAAGCTTTAAGACAGATAAGGGTGTTTTGAGATGTCAGGAAAAGCAACAGATCGATAGGGGGTGATGCCGTTGGTGTTTTTCACGGGGCAAATGTGTTTGCGTCACTAAGCCGGGTCGACCCGATTCTGTCTTGTTCATTAACGCCAAACGGGGAGAATGCTGCAGTTTGAGTTCCATCTCACCCCCGTGGTCACCTGGAGTATTTGTCACATGTCATGTTCTCTGGTCCTGCTGAGAATATGCAGAGGTGGGGGAAAGCTCAGAGTCGGCACCCACAGACAACAGCGCTACTGTCATGTAGCCTAGGCATCATTATATAGCTGTGACATGGGTGCTGTTTACAGACACACGCAAGGACTGCACTACTGCAGCACCGAGACATATATACACACACACACACACACACACACACACACACACACACACACACACACACACACACACACACACACACACACACATACACACACACAGGCTTGAGCCTACACATAATTTACTGTGTTTGGTTTAGCAATAAAATAAGACTGGTATGCTGATGCTTGCATCAAATTAAAGAGCTCCTTTTGCTGTAGTGCCAGAAATCACAGCCGTTTGTCTTCCCTACTGAGTCCCCCCGCAACACTCCTACACGATAATAACCCTAACCACACACACACACACACACACACACACACACACACACACACACACACACACACACACGTGCGTTCTGTTTTACACACACACACACACGTGCGCTCTGTTTTACACACACACACACACGTGCGCTCTGTTTTACACACACACACACACGTGCGTTCTGTTTTACACACACACACACACACACACATATACACACACACACACACACACACACACACACACTCCCTCGTGCGTTCTGTTTTACACACACACATATACACACACACACACACACATATACACACACACACACACACACACACACACTCCCTCGTGCGTTCTGTTTCACACACACACACACACACACACACACACACACACACACACACACACACACACACACAACTGGAATTCTGTTTGACACACACACACACACCACAAGCACACACACACACCACAGGCACACATGCAGGAACACCATACTCTCATCTCCCACAATCACATTGCATACATAGGCACTCTCATACACACAGACAGTCTGTTACATCATCCTTAATCCCTTTGCGCAATGGGCATACATCGGATTTATCTGTGAACACACACACACACACGCACACACACATACTTGCAAAAACTAAAATCATACACATATTATCGGCTCAAGAATTCTGTTTAAGGTATTTCTGTGTGTGTGTGTGTGTGTGTGTGTGTGAATGTTTGTGTGTTCTTGTGTATACTTTTCAACAGTCCTGCTCTTTATAAAAAAATCAGAGTGTTACTTTTGCACACCATGCCACCTCCAGATCGCTGATGAGTGTGTGCTGTCACTTATGTCTATGACTCATCATGTGCCAGTGGTACAGGAGGTAGAGGAGTCGATTAGTAATCAGAAGGTTGCTAGTTCGATTCCCCTCTCCTCCTAACCAAGTGTGTAAGTGTCCTTGAGCAAGACACTGAACTTGCCCTTACTGCTCCTGATGTATAAAATGCAGTTTCCATGTACGTCGCTTTGGATAAAAGCGTCTGCTAAATGACTAAATGTAAATGTAAATGTTATCAGTGTTGAATCAGGAGTTTGAGAAGGCTTTCTACCCATTTAAAGTGCCAACATGTCAAAGAGCCGTGCTGCATCAAATAAAGTTGCTGGACTGAAGTGGTTCCCTTTATGGCTTGCATTCACAAATGCACTCATAGAAAACTCATAAAACACACGTACACACATACATATATTCATACACACATCATAATAAACATCATACACACTTACACACATCAATATACACACATTGACAGTCACATTAGCGTCAAAAAGAGTTGTGCCTTTGGTTCCAGTGCTTGTGTGTCACTAATGTGCTTCTTTAGGCTATACTTAAAAGTTTGTCTGTGCGTGTGAGAAACAGCACCATACAAGGCATCGACACACACATACAAGCAACCACACGCTCAAATACATACACACACATACAAACTCGTGTGTGCACACACACACACACACACTCGGACACGCACGGTGGCTGTCGTGCTGTTTAAGAGGGTTCACAGAGGTACTGATGGCCTGGAGGTTCATGTTCTTCCTGCCGCTCTCTGTCTGTCCCCTGTCCCTCTCTCTCTTGCTCTGTCTTTTTTTTTCTGCTTTCTGTAATTCTCTCTCTGTTCTCGGCTCTCTCTCTCTCTCTCTACTCTGCCCTCTCTCTAATCTGCTCTTTTTCTCTTCTCTGCTCTCTCTCTCTTTCCTCTGCTCTCTCTCTCTACTCTCTATATCTCTTCTTTGCTCTCTCTCTCTCTACTCTTCTCTCTCTCTGCTTTCTGTTTGTTTCCCCTCATCTTTCCCCTTCTTTATCTGTCCCTCTCTTTTTCCCTTCCCTATACTTTCTCTCCCCCTTTTACCCCATCTCTCCCCCATCCTTGTATTCGTGGTCCTTCTCTTCTTCTCTCTCTAGCTCTCTCAGACCCCTCCTGCAAACGTCCTGGATAACCATGCCATCCCCTGGCAACAGTAACCAGGGCGATCTCTAGGGCGATGCTGGGGGGCCTCAGTGCCTGCCCATACCCATATCCCCCATACGCAGGCAGGGGAAAGGTCTCCAAATCCCCCTTGAGTGGTTGCGCACACACTCATGTGTGCTTCCAGACACACAAACACACACACACACACACACACACACACACACACACACACACACACACACACACACACACACTCTCTCTCTCTCTCACACACACACACACACACACACACACACACACACACACACACACACACACATACACACAGAAACAACCGAAAGGCTGCACGTTTAAGAGCTCCAGTGCTGGAGAAGTGATTGAGATCATTGTAAACTGAATTGCGTCTCTCATGTCAACATCTGAAGCTCACCCCTTCCTTTGATTAGACGTGAGTGTGAGAACATGTGAACATGATTGTAATGATCTCTTCTCTTCTTCTTCTCTTCTCTTCTTCTCTTCTTCTCTGACAGAAACCTGGGGAAGTCGGGGCTGAGAGTGTCGTGCCTTGGGCTGGGTAAGTAAGAGAGAAAGAGAGAGAGAGAAAGAGAAGGAGAGGGAGAGAGAGCAAAAAAGAGAGAGACAGAAGGAGAGAGAGAAGGAGAAAGAGAG
Source organism: Sprattus sprattus (assembly GCF_963457725.1). NCBI lineage: Eukaryota > Metazoa > Chordata > Actinopteri > Clupeiformes > Clupeidae > Sprattus > Sprattus sprattus. The sequence goes on along the minus strand of NC_137908.1, from coordinate 7,035,879 downwards.
AGAGATAAGGAGAGAGAGAGTGAGTGAGAGAAGGAGAGAGAGAAGGATAGTGAGAGAGAAGAAGAGAGAGAGAGCGAAAGAAAGAGAGAGAAGGAGAGAGCGATAGTTCTGCTCCCCTCCACAGAGGCAGCAGCTGCAGATTAGAGGGCCTGGGATGACGGGCTTAGGAGACGACAAAGTATGTTGTTACTCGAATTTGTGTGAAATCGTCTTAGAAAGTGTCAGTCCTGATGTCAGCGTCTGAGATTCTCACTTGTTCTTGTAGGAGCAGGAAGAAATTCCATGTGTCTGTCTGTGTTACTGTCTCTTACAAGTGTGTTGTAGCTCGTTAGCGCTTGTTGTTATGCCTTTTGAGTGAATAGTGAATCAGACGGTCTCCTAATCATCTCTGCAGTCTCCCTGGGGGCCTAATCTTCATCTTCATCTTCATCTTTAGCATCTTTGAGAACTGTGAAAAGCGCTACATAAATGTGATTTATTATTGTTATCTGTATCATGTGCCAATCAATCTGACTGGTTTTTCATCCATACTCCTCTCCGCAGCAGCACACTAATCACATAGTCTCTTTTCACACACACACAGACACACAGACACACACACACACACACACACACACACACACACACACACACACACACTTCACTCCCATTTGATTCTCTGTCTCTCTCTCTGGTAATGAGATATGTTACTAAGATACAGCACTCACGTCTTTCGTCTTTTTTCCCCTCACTGTCTGTCTGTCTGTCTGTCTGTCTGACTTTGAGTGTGAGGGCAAGAGGCAGACAGACAGACAGGCTGTATGTGCACTGCTGTGTAACAGTATTGCAAAAGTACTGCAGTAGACATACAGTACTGTGCAAAAGTTTTAGGCAGGTGTGAAAAAATGCTATGAACTAAGAATGCTTTGAAAAATGTAAACAATAAATGTTTATTTTTTATCCATTTACATGGTAAGACTGAGCACAGCAACAAGACACAACGTAGTTATACTGCATCAGCAGGGTCTCTCCTAGACAAAGATTTCAAAGCAGACAGGGGTTTCAAAATGTGCAGTTCCAGCTCTTTTGAAGAAGACGTTGAGGATCGTAGACGCAGTGTTCAGCCAAGGAAACTTAATGCAGCTGATGAAAAACACATCAAGCTTATTTACCTTCGAAATCGGAAGATTTCAAACAGTGGCATCAGCTCAGAACTGGCAGAAACCAGTGGTACCCAGGTACAGACATTTACTGTCCGGGGAAGTCTGGCCAGAAGTGGTCTTCATGGAAGAGTTGCAGCCAAAAAGCTCTACCCCGACAAGGAAACAAGGCCAAGTGACTGAACTAAGCACGTAAACATAGAAACTAGGGTGCAGAAACATGGCAGAAGGTGCTCTGGACTGATGAGTCAAAATTAGAAATATTTGGCTGTAGAAGAAGGCAGTTTGTTCGCTGGAGGCTGGAGAGAGGTACAATAATGAGAGTCTGCAGGCAACAGTGAAGCATGGTAGAGGTTCCTTTCCAGTTTGGGGCTGCATTTCTGCAAGTGGAGTTGGAGATTTGGTCAGGATGAATGGTGTCCTCAATGCTGAGAAATACAGGCAGATACTAATCCATCATGCAATACCATCAGGGAGGCGTATGATTGGCACCAAATGTATTCTGCCGCAGGAACATAACCCCAAACATACAGCCAATGTCATTAACAACTATCTTCAGCTTAAAGAAGAACAGAAAGTCCTGCAAGTGATGGTATGACCCCCACAGAGCCCTAATCTCTACATCATCGAGTCTGTCTGGGTTTACATGAAGAGACAGAAGAATTTTAGGAAGCCTACATCCACAGAAGATCTGTGGTTAGTTCTCTAAGATGTTTGGAACAATTTACCAGCCGTGTTCCTTCAAAAACTGCGCAAGTGTATCTGGAAGAATTGATGCTATTTTGAAGGCAAAGGGTGGTCACACCAAATATTGATTTAATTTTGAATTTTCTTCTGTTCCTTCAC
>NC_137908.1:7026394-7028894 GCF_963457725.1 Sprattus sprattus | reverse complement strand
CGAAGTGTGTTTGTTTGTCTGTGTGTGTGTGTGTGTGTGTGTGTGTGTGTGTGTGTGTTTACCTGAGCTAATGAAATATTTGTGGATGACAAGGGCAGGCAGCAGCTCCAGTGGTTTGCACAGGCACCAGCCTCCTGTTGACTTTACGAGAGAGGGTGTGTGTGTGTGTGTGTGTGTGTGTGTGTGTGTGTGAGAGGGTGTGAGGGTGTGAGGGTGTGTGGACGTGATAACTGCGTTTGTTCAGCCAAGCTTCTACACAACCTGCTGGGCGTAATTCCAAATTCCACATGGCGAGATTCAGATGCATACATACAGTGCCTGTGTGTAGGGATGGGAACCGAAACCCGGTTCTTGTTTAGAACCGGTTCCTAATGAGCCGAATCTTTGGAATCGTTAGCCAAATTCATAACCGGGTCTGTAAACGGACCTCTGTGCCGTTTGCGCATGCGCGAACTCTTCCTTTAAAAAATCAGACCGCAGCAGAAATGGCAACTAGACAGAAGCGATCTAAAGTGTGGCTTTATTTCACTCGAACAAATGCAAACATGGTCACTTGTAACGTCTGTAAAACATGTATTTCGTCAAAGGGAGGAGGTACATCTACTCTGAATAAGCACTTGAGCACACAACATGGTATTAAATTACAAGATTGTCATGTTTTTGATGCCTGCAGCAGCTCAACTAACGACGGCGCTTCATCCCTAACTTACCAAGGTAAACTCCTAAAAATGTTTTATCATAACGGTGTGACTCGTGTGTTATCAGCAAACGTTTGCGTTGTCGTGTTAACAACCATAACTAAACTTAGCATTTAATTGCTTAACAGAATGGGCGATGTTGGACATTGTCATAACGTAGGCTAGCTTAGCTGTAGAATCTTCTATTTTCAGCCGTTGGCTTGAGGCAGAGGCAGTGCTTGCCTCCCCTCTGTTGGTTCTAGAAAGTTTGCTGATAACACACGAGTAACACCGTTATGATAAAACATTTTGGGGAGTTTACCTTGGTCAGGGATGAAGCGCAAAATACTCCGTTAATAATGGCGTTGCCTAGCAACGCGTGCAGCTCCCTAGATATGGATAAGTTTCTCTTTCAATTCAGTGGCAGCATTCTAGAAATTTATATAAAAGAACATTAATGTAAAAAACCCGTTTGTGCTCTTTTTTCACCCCTTACCCAATAAGAATCGATAAGAGAATCGATAAGGAATCGAATCGATAAGCAGGAATCGATAAGGAACCGGAATCGTTAAAATCGTAAAGGTTCTCATCCCTACCTGTGTGTCATGTCACACACACACACACACACACACACACACACACACACACACACACACACACACACACACACACACACAGTTTTATTCAGGTAATAACAGTGCCCGTGTGTCCCCCGCAGTTTACTACCAGTATGTCTTGTGTGGGTCTCCTCCATTAGTGAGAGGGATAGATACATAGACCAGAAGACGAATACAAATATGCAAATGTTGTAATAAGTCTTCTCCACCTACCGCTTGCACTAAGTTCCCCATGCATGGTTAGTCTGGTGGTTACATCGATTGATAGCGTGGCTCTCACTTCTTCACTGGGCTTATACCGTAGCCATGAGTAGCAGGCTCGTTACCAAGGAAACTGCAAGCCACAAATGATTTCCAGATAGCCACCTAGGTTTCGTTAGCGTTAAGGTAAAGAGGCAATATGTTGGTTTTTACTGTTTCTTTTTTATTTAAAGGTATTTTCTTTTTGGCAGGTAGTTTTTATAATGATATATCCTATATAAATATAACCATAAATAGTATATTTTCATACACAGTCATAGAAATATGATAAACACACTAGCCTCTTATATAGCCGATTTACTATTTCCTTCTGCTAGTTAGCTTGCTTGGTAAAAAAATAAATCCTTACTACCTCTATAACATTTTGGATTATGAGTGAGTACTCTTACTTACTGTGACACACACACACTAACACACACATGCATGCACACACACACACACACACACACACACACACACACACACACACACACACACACACACACACACACCTTTAATGGTAGGAGTTGTAGGTCAGGATTGCCTGGGATCAGTTTCATATCAGTGACCTGCCATCCATCAGCCCACCCCTATGGAGCTCACTGGCCAGTAGCTATGCTTACACTACTATACAGCTGTGTAGACATGCAGAGACAACACACACAGAGACGCACACACACACACACGCACGCACACACACACACACGCACGCACACGCACGCACACGCACACACACACACACACACACACACAACACACACACACACACATATGTGTGTGAATTCATGTACTTAACTGCCTCTCCACTAGCTGGCTTCCCTTTCAGCTGTTGATTATCTCACATGCAGATATTCACACTATACACTACACACACACACACACACACACACACACACACACACACACTACACACGGAGAGGGACCTGCATCTAAATAATTGCCTCTTCATGAGCTAAAAGCTCTTTT
>NC_137908.1:7016394-7018894 GCF_963457725.1 Sprattus sprattus | reverse complement strand
CACCCATGGAAGGTAAGAGTATATCTGTCTCTCCGACCCCATCCCCTCTCTCGCTCTCTCTCTGTCTGTCTTTCTCTCTCTCTCTCTGTCTGTCTGTCTGTCTCTCTCTCTCTCTATCTCTCTTTTTCTCTCTCTCTCTCTCTCTCTCTCTCTCTCTCTCTCTCTCTGTCTCTCGCGGGATGCCCTGCTTGTGATCTTGTTGTGTGTGTGTGTGTGTGAGATGGATGGACGGACAGCTGGACAGATGGACAGCTATTTGTCAACGTTGGATAGAAGTCTTGTGTTGTGTATCCTTTTCTCTGTTGTTATATATGTCTCCCACTGATGACCTTTAGGAGTTAACGCTTCTCACTGGCCCACTGGCCCGCAGTTCTGTAGCCATCTGCTCCGTCTCCTCCTCCAAAGCCCCAGGAGCACACACACATTCACACACACACATTCACACACACACGTGCATACAGTCTCACACACACACATACTCACATTACTACACATACATGCTTGCACTCGGATTCTCTCTCTCATTCACTCACTCACACCCCCACACACACACATGATTAGACAAATATACTCTCCTTCATGCACACACCTCTCTCTCTATCTCTCTTTCTCGCTCTCTCTCTTGTTCTCTCCCTCTCTTTCTTACACACACATAGACTCTCACACACACACACTCTCTCTCTTTAACAGACACATAGACTCTCTCACACACACAGACCCACTCTCTCTATCCCTCACACACATACACAGACACACTCACACACTCTTGCACACAGATAGACACTTTCAAACACACACTCTCTCTCGCAAACTCACTCATACCCACCCACCCACCCATACACTAACACACACACACACACGAAATGGAGAGAGAATGCTACCCTCAAATCCATCTGACAGGCCGTCTTAAATTATCTCTCCATCTCTCTCACTCGCATTATTGCACTCCCTCTCTTTGTTGCTATGCCGCATCTCTTCTGCGGTTCCTCTTTCACGTCCCAGGGAGCACACACACATTCACACACACACACACACACACACACATACACACACACACACACACACACACACACATGCCAGCGTATCGCTTTCTGTGGATTTTCTCCTTGAGGACATTATTTCCGAGCGTAGTCTTTTTATTTCATGTTCTTTTTCCCCTCTGTGGTTGTCTCCCATCTGGTTCTCTCTCCTGCCATCTTTTCTTCTCCACTCACACGCCAATGCTGGACCAGACCCCAGTGAGGGTCCGCATCCATGAAACCATCCTCTGATTCAGAGATAGTAACTGTGCTTTTAATGAAGAAGATGAACCAGACGTGCCATTAGGGAAGAAGCGAGTCCTGTGGACGGATATAGCTATTGACGTATTTATTATATCCTGTTAAATGGTGAGTGGAAAAGGAAGTGCTCATTTTCTCCATATATACCAAGTCATGTATAACTTAGAGTATATAGGACTCTCAGAGTTTATGTACTCAGATAGGACTCCTATAGCTCTCGTGTAGGACTCTTATAGGACTCGTTTTGGACTTGTGGAGGTCTTGGAGTCACACAGGACTCTTCTAGGACTCGTTTTGGACTTGTCGAGGTCTCGGGTAGGAGTCACAAAGGTCTCATATAGGACTCAACCAGGACTGAGACTGGTCTGTTTAAGCCCACTCTCCTGCAGGAGCACCTGATGGCCCCCGCCGTAGTGAGTCTCTGTGACTGGTCTGGTAATGGCCACTCTCCTGCAGGAGCACCTGATGGCCCCCGCCGTAATGAGCCTCTGGTGTGTCCCCGCCTGACTAATGAGGAGATATTTGGGCTGGAGTTTGGAGGCAATTAAGGTCTGACGGCTGATTTAAGGTTCAAATTGCTGGAGATGGAGGTCGTCCTGTCTCTCATTGCCTCTCCTCTCGTCTCCTGACTTCTCGTCTCGCCGCGTCTCGCTTGCGTCTCATTACGGTGTCTGGACTGGGCAGAATTGGCACACTCCTTGAAGGTTTATAGATATGTTGGCACTTTGTTGACATGTGATGTTAGTGTTATGATTATGGTGGGGTTATGGGCAGAAGGTGATAGTAGAGCAGTTGTTGAGTTGTTGGGGCTAGTTTGTAGATGTTTGATAGTGTTAGGATTTATTAACTGAAAGAAAGTAAATCCAGGTTTCCTTATTGTTTTACGGTTACTTAAATTAAGAGTTACCTATTCAATCTTTCATCAGTTAGGTTAACTAGAGGTCTCGTTGGTTTTGCCTTTGCGGTGCTGTTTTCATAATATTATAAATCCTTGTTCTAGCCTTCTTGCATCCTCTCTCTCTCTCTCTCTCTCTCTCTCTCTCTCTCTCTCTCTCTCTCTCTTTATCTCTCTCTCCCTCTCTCTCCCCCTCCCTGCTCTGTTTGTTTTGTTGATGTCTGACCCAATGATGCTCATTAAACGTGTCTGTGAGTGAATCCCTGAGTCATTCAACAGGAAATGACTGTGTTCTCCTCCAGCGCTTATTTACATAAACACACAG
>NC_137908.1:6993894-7011394 GCF_963457725.1 Sprattus sprattus | reverse complement strand
ATTGTGCGTGTGTGTGTGTATGTGTGTTTGCAGTGCTGTGTGTGTGTGCGTGTGTATGTGTGTTTGCTGTGCGTGTGTGTTTGCTGTGCGTGTGTGTGCGCGTGCGTCTGTGTGTGTGTGTGCAGTGCTGTGGTCAGCGGGGGCTGTGTTTTTGAGCAGGTGTGCTGTGTTGTGGTCGGCAGGGCTACCAGTGGCTGAAGGACAAGATCTTGAGCGAGGAGGGCCGGCGCCAGCAGGCGAAGCTGAAAGAGCTGCAGGCCATCGCCGAGCGGCTGGGCTGCACACTGCCGCAGCTCGCCATTGGTACGCGCTCAACACCCCCCCACCTACCCCCACCCCAAACCCCACCCCCACACACACACTCAAACACACACACACACACACACACACACACACACACACACACACACACACTCAAACACACACTGACACTCAAACACACACACACACACACACACACACACACACACACACACACACAAACACACACACACTGACACTCAAACACACACACACACACACACACACACACACACACTGACACTCTAACACACTCACACACACACACACACACACACACACACTGACACTCAAACGCACACACACACACACACACACACACACACACACACACACACACAAACACACAAACACACACACACACTGACACTTTAACACACACACACACACACACAAACACACACACTGACACTCAAACACACACACACACACACTCACACACACACACACACACACACACACACACACACACACACACTGACACTCAAACACACACACACACACACACACACACTGACACTCAAACACACACACACACACACACACACACTGACACTCAAACACACACACACACACACACACACACACACACTGACACTCAAACACACACTCAAACACACACACACTGACACTCATCTCACAACCCCCTCTCCCTCCTGAGTTCCCCCCCCCCTCTGCACTGCCGCTCTCTCTCTTGCTGTCTGTCTGTCCGTCCGCCCGTGCCTCGCTCCTCCCCGGCCCCCACCCTGGACCCTGCACACGCCTCTGAAGGGGTGGTGTGTAGGTGGGGTGGGTCGGCTGTGTGTGTGTGTGTGTGTGTGAGTGAGTGAGTGTGTGTCTCCTCTGTGCTGTCCTGTGTCTGTCCTCTTCTGTATCTGTCCACTCCTAGCCTGTAGGAGCCCTCCCCTCTTTGATCGCCCCCTGGTGGTTGAGGGACGCGCCTGCTATGAGCTCTCAGCGCCCGGCTGTGGCAGAGGGGACATGAGAGGAGGAAGAGGCGAAGCTGCAGGCCGTGTGATGAGCTGTTCTGTTTGTGTTATGCATCCCTGTGTGCGTGTGTGTGTGTGTGTGTGTGTGTGTGTGGTTTAGTGTGCATTCTTGCTTGTGTTGAAAAGTAATACTTTATGGGCTTCCCCTTCTTAACTCCATTGGGTATTAAAAGTGTGTGTGTGTGTGTTGGATCCACGTGCGTGTGTGTTGGATGCGTGCTTACTTTGACATTTTGATTAATGCATTAATTAATTAAATGTGCCCTGCGGTTAATGGTTATGGTGTGAGTGTATAGGTTTTAGTTTATTTGTGTTTCACTGTGTGTGTGTGTGTGTGTGTGTGTGTGTCTCATGTGTGTCTGCGCTGTTGATTCATGTCCTTCATGATGAGTATAAATGTATGCACATACACAGGCGTGTGTGTGTGTGTGTGTGTGTGTGTGTGTGTGTGTGTGTGTGTGTGAGAAGGGGAAAGGATTGAAGATGATTGAGGTTAGTTGCAGGGTAATGTGGTAATGGGAAGCTGGCAATCTGATCTCTGCGAGGACATCGGAGCACAGGTTTTGATTGACAGGCTGGAGCCTCTTTTTAATTTCACAGGAAATGGACTGGGTGCTGTTGACCCGCCCTTAATATGTTTATAGCCAGCGTTTCAGTTTAGAATGCAATCGGAAGAGGAAGGGCTGAACACACACATGCACGCTCTCATCAGTGTGGCTTCAAAGTACTTAAGAACAGTGTGTGTGTGTGTGTGTGTGTGTGTGTGTGGGTGTGTGTGGGTGTGTGTGGGTGTGTGGGTGAAGGTATCACACAAGTTCCTTTCACTAAGACAAGAAGCTAAGACCCTGCTCCACACACTCTCATCCAACCTTGTACTTAACGTCCATATCTCGAGGAACTAAACAGAACACACACACACACAACTTCTGTGAGGAGTCAAGGGCCTTGATGCAGGCTTAGCTAAGGCCCTTGACAGTTTGCACAGCGTTATGGGTGCTGCCGTTGGCACTGTGATGGGTGCTGCCGTTGGCACTGTTATGGGTGCTGCTGTTGGCACTGTTATGGGTGCTGCTGTTGGCACTGTTATGGGTGCTGCTGTTGGCACTGTGATGGGTGCTGCTGTTGGCACTGTTATGGGTGCTGCTGTTGGCACTGTGATGGGTGCTGCTGCGTGGCCTGTTTGGGCAGTGTTGGCACTGTGATGGGTGCTGCTGCGTGGCCTGTTTGGGCAGTGTTGGCACTGTGATGGGTGCTGCTGTTGGCACTGTTATGGGTGCTGCCGTTGGCACTGTGATGGGTGCTGCTGTTGGCACTGTTATGGGTGCTGCCGTTGGCACTGTTATGGGTGCTGCTGTTGGCACTGTGATGGGTGCTGCTGTTGGCACTGTGATGGGTGCTGCTGTTGGCACTGTGATGGGTGCTGCTGCGTGGCCTGTTTGGGCAGGGTTGGCACTGTTATGGGTGCTGCTGTTGGCACTGTTATGGGTGCTGCTGCGTGGCCTGTTTGGGCAGGGTTGGCACTGTTATGGGTGCTGCTGTTGGCACTGTGATGGGTGCTGCTGCGTGGCCTGTTTGGGCAGGGTTGGCACTGTTATGGGTGCTGCTGTTGGCACTGTTATGGGTGCTGCTGTTGGCACTGTTTGTCAGTCTGGAGGCGTGGCATGTCATGGCCACAGCAATGTAAATAAGTACAAAGCGTAAAGCGTTTTAGTTTCAACACTGTCCTTGGGAACCATGGAAACAGCAACCTGCCTAACAGGATCTGGTGCATGTGTGTGTGTGCGTGTGTGTGTGTGTGTGTGTGTGTGGTGTGTGTGTGTGTGTTGGGGGGGCTTAGGTGTTTTTAGAACTGTGTGGGTGCGCAGGTGGGTGGGAAAGGCATAACCACATTCAAAAAATGTAATTTTGGGTCAGCTTGATTATGTGCTGTACGTGGCATAATAGCAGGTTTGGAAATGTAACTGATTGATTGCATTGATTGATGTGTGTGTGTGTGTGTGTGTGTATGTGTGTGCGTGGGTGTGTGTGTGTGATTTGGTGATGTGTAAGTCTGTCTATAAAGTAGAGATAAAGAGAACTGAAATATAGATGGCATATGTGTGTGTGTGTGTGTGTGTGTGTGTGTGTGTGTGTGTGTGTGTGTGTGTGTGTGTGTGTGTGTGTGTGTGTGTGTGTGTGTGTGTGTGTGTCTGAGGGAGAGTGTGGTGTACCTTTCTTGTGTGTTTGTGTGCACACATGTGAGTGAGTGAAATAATCTTGTCATTGCTTCTGTGTGTGTGTGTGTGTGTGTGTGTGTGTGTGTGTGTGTGTGTGTGTGTGTGTGTCAGAGAGTGAAATAGGTTAGTGCAATTTGAGTGAAAGTGAGTTTTTTTTTCCATATTATGTATATTGTGTCTGTGTGTGTATGTAGCCCGGTGTTGTTGTATAAAGTAGTGTGTGTGTGTGTGACTAAGAGTTCAGAGTCATGCTTGTATACTGCCCCCTCTGCAGCGTGGTGCCTAAGGAATGAAGGAGTGAGTTCAGTGCTGTTAGGGGCTTCCAACACAGACCAGCTCATGGAGAATATAGGAGCAATACAGGTGAGACTACAACCTACAGTGTGTGTGTGTGTGTGTGTGTGTGTGTGTGTGTGTTGGTGTGGGTGTGTGTGTGTGTGTGTGTGAGAGAGTTTCTCTGTGTGTGTGTGTGTGTGTGTGTGTGTGTGTGTGTGTGTGTTTCTGTGGGTGTATGTGTGTGTTTGTCTTTGTCTTTGTGTGTGTGTGTTTGTATTTCTATGTGTGTGTGTGTTTGTGTTTCTGTGGGTGTGTGGGTGTGTGTATGTGTTTGTGTTTCTATGTGTGTGTGTTTCTGTGTGTGTAAAAGAGGGGAGGGGGAGAGCATGTGTTTGAGACACATCACACAGTGTGAGGGAGACTGCCATCGTGGCTCTTGTGTGTTGGAGTGTGTGTGTGTGTGTGTGTGTGTGTGTGTGTGTGTGTGTTTGTGTGTGTATATGTACATATGCATATCTGTGTGATCACAAGTCTCTCTGTGGGAGGCTGGCTCGTCTTCATTAGCACATAGCACACACACACACACACACACACACACAAACACTGATGAGCCCCTGTGCTTGGCCCTGCCTTCAGTGAGAACACCAGGCGTGCTCTGAAAGACAGTACATCACCTAGAGTTCCTCCATGTCGATGAGCACCCATGATGGTGCTTGGCCTTAGAGAGGCAAGGCGTTGTAGGGGGTAAGAGAATGCCAGGCTGGGTTATTGTGTATCTCCATGGAGATAGGGTGAGAGATGCACAGGGTGGTCACCTCGCCTCCCTCCATCAAATAAAACACAAACCCTTTGTTGAAAATGTCTTTGTTTTTTGTTTCATTCTTACTTTATCTTGTGAGAGTGGGGTATAACAATAGTCTTTGAGCTTCAGGTATCCCCCCACTCCATACTCCCAATAGTCTTTGAGCTTCAGGTATCCCCCCCCCCACTCCATACTCCCAATAGTCTTTGAGCTTCAGGTATCCCCCCCCCCACTCCATACTCCCAATAGTCTTTGAGCTTCAGGTATCCCCCCACTCCATACTCCCAATAGTCTTTGAGCTTCAGGTATCCCCCCACTCCATATTCCCAATAGTCTTTGAGCTTCAGGTATCCCCCCACTCCATATTCCCAATAGTCTTTGAGCTTCAGGTATCCCCCGACTCCATATTCCCAATAGTCTTTGAGCTTCAGGTATCCCCCCACTCCATATTCCCAATAGTCTTTGAGCTTCAGGTATCCCCCGACTCCATATTCCCAATAGTCTTTGCGCTTCAGGTATCCCCCCACTCCATATTCCCAATAGTCTTTGAGCTTCAGGTATCCCCCGACTCCATATTCCCATCTCTGTTACCCCATCTCCCTCAGCCTGTCCACAGTACTGTTTGGGAGTCGACCTGTTCATGCATCTTCTTGCCAGCCTCCATAATAAGTGGGAATACATATCTGAAGGCAAAGCAGCTGTGCTTCCTCTTCCACATTCCCTGCATTGATTTGAGAAGGAAATGAACTAGTGCCCCTGTTTGGCAGTAAATCCACCTCTCATCATTTGTGTTGTCATGGTGTCATGCCATCCAAGAACAGAACATCAACCAGGTAGCTCACGTCACTTAGCAACGAGATAGAACTTCGTTTAAACTAATGGAATTATTATGGTCTGAGCGTTGAGGTACGCGTTACTGCTGCTGCTTCTTATATTCAGTGTGATCCCTGCCATAGAGAAAAAGCTTCTTCCAGGTTATTTTGTCACTTCTTTTTTTTTTTTTTTTCAAATTAGTTTTTATTGTTTTCTTGAAGTAGCACACATGAAAACATAAAATGTGACTGATTCAAGTTTTACAAAGACTTCTCCCTTCCCCCCTCCCCCCTCCCACGGCCCAGACAGCAACCCTAAAATAAAGACAAATCATAGTCTGCACATACATATATGTATATACATTATTTTGTCACTTCTGATTTGTTTGTTTGTTTGTTTATTTATGTGTTTACCCGGCAGGTTCTTCCAAAGTTGTCGTCCTCCATCACACACGAGGTGGACAGCATCCTGGGGAACAAGCCCTACAGTAAAAAGGATTACCGCTCCTAAACACTCGGATCTCCAGCTCCTGGACTGCACCGCGTCTCCAGACCCACCCCCCACCCCACCCTACCCCCCGCGTCCCATGCCTGTTCCTCTGCCCGCTTGAGCTACAACTGAATGACACCCAACCGGCGCATGAGACCGCCCCCTTCCCCTCCGGAGGGGAACTACGCCATTTAGAAAAGAAAGAAAACAAAAACATCTGGAAGAGAGAAGGGATTCAAAATAAAAACATAACATGTATAGCTAGATAGTAAAAGCATAAGAAGCGTTTTAAGAGTTCCATCGAATGGCAATATTACATCAACACTGGCAGAGAAAGTGAAATGAATGATGGGATGTATGGTCATAGTAAAAAAAAAAAAAACACATGCATACAAATCTCTGCTGAAACATTTTTAAAAAGGGGATGCCGAAAAAATGGAGGAAAAAAAGCACACGCTTGCTTGGCTGTTGGAACTAACTCGTTTTGATTTTACTCTTTGCATCATATATTTTTTTATCTTTTTTTATTAATTTTCGAAATACTGAATGCATACAAGTGTAACTTACATTTGATAATAGGTGTAACGTGGGGATCACACTGAACAGCGGGAGTAGCAGCTCAAGACTGGTGGATACTGCTAGCATAACTGAGGAACATTTCAGGCATTCTGACCAATTTTCTAAAAATCAGCAAGATTCTTTATAGAGGCGGGTTGTCTTTTTTCCGTTAGACAGAAAATAGTAAATCACGTCACTTAGCAATGAGATAGAACTTTGTTTAAACTAATGGAATTATTATGGTCTGAGCGTTGAGTTACGCGCTGCTGCTTCTTGTATTCAGTGTGATCCCCGCCATAGAGAAACTAACGCGTCGCACATGTCTCTTAGCCAGCCATCAGCTTCCGATGGTTTCATATCATGGCTGAAAATGCCTCCATCCGCTTGCATCTCTACCGTTGAAACGGTTCTCCGCGTAGTTCGTTTGTTCGCATCGCACGTGTACAGAATGCAACTCTTCAAACCTGCACTTTAGGAACATAGCTCGCGCGGAGGTGCTATGGGAGGCGCTCTTGTCAGCGGTATCTCCCGACCCCCCCACGCAGGGAACCAGGTGGAGATATTAGCGTTAGCATGCTAATATTAGCATTAGCATGGTTTTTTTTTACATCGCTAACCACTCCAGTGATTCCCGTCGGCTCTGTGCAGACTGCAGAGCCCTTGTCTAACCTGTCTGTCTGTCCGTCTGTCTGTCAATCAACCCGTTTCCCCTTTGACTGTCCTTACACAACAGTGGCAGCTCTGCAACAAGGGGCAAACAAAGAAACATAAAACACTGATGGGTGGACTGTACAAGCTCATTTGCCTTGGTCTGACCCTATGGTGGCTGGCTGGTGATCCCTCATCCCTTCCTCGACACCCTCTCTGTTGGGCATTCAGCTGAGGCCGTCTGCTCCCAGCACCCTTACAGACTCACACGTTTACACGGAGACGGCTGCCAACGCCCTCCAAACCTAACCGAACTGAACCACGCTTGCATCAGTCATGCCAGTTTATGAGGCTTCTTTACAAAAATAGCAGAGTATATAAGTACATATACACCCACATACACACCACACTCAGTATTTATGAACTGCAGTATACTCCCATGTGTGCATTTATTGCCATGTATCGCCATTGATCATATTTCTTTGCATGGATTAGTATTTAAGGAGCTACTGAATAACCTAAATGACAGCGAAACACCATCATCTATTAAGGTGTTGCAACACTGAGCGAGTCACACTGGCACAAATTGCCCCGGGGGTGAAATCACACTCGTGAGCGGGTGGCTGGGGGCAGCAGCCCTGCAGCTTTTGTCACCAGTGGCCTATAAGAGTAGAGATAGGTGTGATTGGCAGCTGTACCTGACCAGTAGGATCACAGAGACTGTTCAATGGCACTCATCTGCCCATCCTGTCAGAGCTCAGGGATCAGAACAGAAATAAAACTATAAAAAAAAAAAGCCTGTGAGAATTTCTCGAGTGGATGAGAGAACAGCAAAAAGAAAAAAAAGAAATCACACAATAAAAAAGAAACATAGAGTGAGAATTTCAGCGTGAGAGCGAGCCTATTTAGTCTTACACGGTTGGAACGCCGTACTTTACTGTATTTATGATCCGTCATCTCTGCACTGTGGAGAACCAGTGACATTTCCACGTGGCTTAAGCCAAAGATACCCCCCCTCTCTCAACCCCCCCCCCCCCCCCTCCCTCGCCCCTCTGCCCAGCGACCTCATCCACGCGCTGACAACAAAAAACAAAAGAGCTCATTTAACTAACCGCATGGACTTTCCAGCCTTTGAACCACAGTATGCAACATATGTATTCTCTCAACACCTGTACAGTCTTTCTGGTCAAGCCTTTTATTGTGCGCAGTCCTGAACAGACCCTAATGTATACATAAGCGCACCCCTGTAAATTGAACGACAAGCTGACGCTAGTTTTCTTTTGATAACGGGTCATTCTGTTGCAGTTTTCGAAAAGTATGATTTGCATACGAGCGAGGTTTGGATATTCTCCCCTATCAGTATTTTGTCTGTTACTTCCCCCCTGTCAAGCCCAAACCAATCGCATGACATCTTGGGAGAGCATGACGCCTCCCCTCACTATGGGGAGCCAATAGTATTAATTCCTCTAATGTACCCTCTCACATAATACTTTGGGGGGGGGGGGGGGGGGGGAGACGAATCTAATGGTCATCATGGCACTGTAAGGTTAAATAAACGCATACATGAGAATCAGTAAAGTTTCTCCACACAAGTTCATGCATTTAGGAACAGACCCATTAGTTTGGAGGGTGTGTTGTCCCGTACTTCATTGGTGTTGCCCACTGTGGGTTTAGTTCCACTGTTGGACCCTTGCTCCTCCTTAACTTCGGTCTATATTCGTGTGTTGAGAGAGTAGTCAACCATCATAGAAATACCCAAAGGGCCCAGTTGCTAAGCGATCCGAGCAATTATGCAATGTTTTCACCAAGCTCTTTGATAAACAGCGCCACCATGTGGAAGAGCATCATAGTGAAAACATGCAGCGTAGCACTGCATCCCATAACACCGTGGCAGTCATCACTGAAAAGCATTCAGACCTGTATGGTGATGCATCAGATTAACCTTGTTCTGGTATTGTTGATTAAAAAAATAGTCTAAATTAAATGTATGTTTCGTGTGTGTCAGGGCTGAATCAAATGAACTAAGTCTAAATCAAGTCTACATTTCCACATAAAGAAGTGCAGGTCCTTGGTGACTTTTAAGTTTTTAGTTGATCTTGCCTTTAAATGTGTGAATATTCAGGTGTGAGGTAGACAGTCCTTTGGGCATCTCTGGGTTAAGGAACAGTGTGGCCATATTTACCAACCCTCAACCCTTCCGTGCCCTAATAATTCCTTTACACTAGTAATTTCTTCCTTTAACATGGTGCTTCACTGTAAACAGATCTCTCTCTAGAGTGAAACAAAGTCCTGACACCAGACCTGTGACCGCTCAACCCTCTCCGGCTCTGCAGCAGAGCCCTTCCAGAAGGCAGGCAGGTGCAGGCGACCTGTTAAAAGGTCGTTGAAGCGCTCTCCGTTTCTTTAGGCCGTTTGTGAAGCGTTCTCCGTTTCCCTAGGCCGTTTGTGAAGCGTTCTCCGTTTCCCTAGGCCGTTTGTGAAGCGTTCTCCGTTTCCTTAAGCCGTTTGTGAAGCGTTCTCCGTTTCCCTAGGCCGTTTGTGAAGCGCTCTCCGTTTCCTTAGGCCCTTTGTGAAGCGTTCTCCGTTTCCTTAGGTCGTTTGTGAAGCGTTCTCCGTTTCCTTAGGCCGTTTGTGAAGCGTTCTCCGTTTCCTTAGGTCGTTTGTGAAGCGTTCTCCGTTTCCTTAGGCCGTTTGTGAAGCGTTCTCCGTTTCCTTAGGCCGTTTGTGCACGGTCACGTCCGACTCAAATCATCGTCAAGTACAGTTTCTGGAGAAGACACATCCAGGCATTAGTTAATAGAGCTATATTTGGGTTCCTGTGGCAAAGTCCCTGAGTATGTACCAAGGAATATCCTCATACTTTATCTTTTTATTGTTTCATGTCTGTGACCCTTAAGGAAACGATGAGAGGGTATTACTTTCTGTCATTGGTTTGATTTTTAAAAACATTAAAAACTCGTTTCCCTGGGATGGTATTGTCATGGTGATGGTAGTGATGGAGGTGGTGATGATGATGAGGATGATGATGATGAAGAGCAGTTATTTGCACTGATTATGCATTGTGAGGCTGTGAACTGAACCCCACATCAGACGTTACATCTGTTCTCAGCGCTGAGAGTCAGATATCTTCTGTATATAGTTTGACCTATGTATATATATAAAAGTGTATATATACATACATACAGCCGTTTCTCATCACTTTGGCCTTTCTTTTTTTATTTTCATTGACAGGCATTGCTAACTGCATTGTGCTTGAATCTGAATTTAGATATATGTACAGCTTCGGTATCTATGAAATGAAAAATTACATCTATGGATAAGAAAAAAACTGCTCCTGTTGTCCTGTCATCTTTTATTTTTATTTATTTTTTTACGCAAATGTAGGGATGTGCCATGATTTTAAGAATCAAATCTTTGAAAACTGAATATCTGTGTGCTGGACCTTTATTTAAATCCCGTATTATTCTATAGGACTGTGGCATAGAATAGGGAATTAGTTTCCTCGGTGAAACCAAGAGTACCTGAGAGTTAAAAAAAAAGAAGAGGTTTTTAAATCTTATTAAAAAAGATAAAGCTTAATCTTTAAATGATTGCTAAATTAAATGAATCTTTAGTTCATCATTACTCAGAAGTCTGATTCAATTCAAGTCGACGGTATAGAATCCTTAAGTGTGCCGTGTACCTTTACCATGTAGCCACGTAGTCCTTAGTCCTGAAATACTGCATTTGGGGCTCGACACGGCAAAACTAAAATGCCAAGGTTACACAGCCGTCAAAGGACACACAGAATTACCCAGACACTTCACATTCCTCCTCATTCAGATTTTATATCATCAATGTGCTTAGATTAGAGTTGGCCGATCATTCAAGGTGTAGATTTCACATAAAATATAATACACTCATCATCAGGAATATAAATACACAACGCGACTATTTATACAAATATGTAATTTGAGAAGAAATATAGAAACATAGATGCAGAGGAGATGATGGGGGAGTTGGTTGCCTTTAGTGGTAATGTACTGTAGATCGAACACATCCCTGATTAAACATGAAAAATCTTTTCTTTCTCAGTACATGTAACTGCATTCGGCAGCATTCGTGTGGTAGTTTTCTCGTAAAGGGAAATGAATTTTGCTTCAGTCACAGTCTGGGGCATGACGTACTGCTAAGGCAGTGAACTATTTTCTATCAGGCGGGGGTGTTCACTGGTCCAGAGTATTTCTCTGTAGATGTGGGTCATTTAAGGAAGGTACACTTCAGTGTGTAGGCTCAACATCAATTATTACAAACACTTTTTCCAACTTGATGAATATCTAAATGAAGATAGTTGTAGGAATATTGGCATTAAAAAAAAGGGCCACAATGAAACTGTGATGAAACTGTCCTGTAAACTCCTTTGTATATTAATTACTTAGAGTGCATTGATATCCGCTCTACATCTTAAAATCTGCCGATAAAAGAAGTTTGTGTTGCATCAAGTATGCTTGAAAAGAGTCCAGAGGGAGCAGTGTGTTTGGCTGGACGCGCTGTAGGTCATCAGGTGTGTGTGTTTGGCTGGACGCACTGCAGGTCATCAGGTGTGTGTGTGTGTCTGTGGTCAAGGCTCCCTGGGTAAAGTGCTCCGTGTCTCCAAGCGTGGCTCTCCGGGATGGAGTCTCCAGCAGCTGGACATGCAAGGAAGCCCGGGAAGAAGCGGACTCCAGAGAAGACGTGGCCCACATCTGGGCCAAATCTGGTCTGGACTCTGGTCTGGCTGCTCTGTCCGATCGTGGCCCCCAACGGAGAGGAAGCCTATACCTGACCGCCCCCCAAAACTGAAGTTGTTGATGCTGCCTGGGTGGCTGCAGTTCATAGTCCGACCTACAGGGGGCAGCATACTTTTAGAGCTACACTGAACCTGAGCACCGTGTTCACTGAGAGAGCGTCCTTCATCCAGTCAAAGGGGAACCAGCCACAAGAGTTTAACAGGCTGTGTGCAAATATGCACACACAGACATACACATAAATACACACACATCACGTAGAACAATCCCTTCTCATCTGAGTGTCAGTGTGTTCCAACATGGTTCCTGCTGAGGGTGTTTGACTGGCAGGCGATCGCCCAATGAGATCCTGATGAAACTGATCTTCTCCAGTCTCTTCCTGGGTCAAGCGGCTCATGCTGCCCTCACATTGGTGCACAGAAGGAAGGGGTGGGTGTCCAATCAGTGGGTGGGGCTATAAAGAGTTGCTCTGCTGTGATTGGTCCTCTGTGTTTCTCGGATGATGTTTGGGAGGCACTCCTGTGGGTTAAATAAGTAAATCATTATGTAAACAATCCTGTACAAAGGGTCTATTTAACAGCCTTCAGTATACATTGTGTAGAAATATGATTTTAAAAACAACTTTACTTTAGTATCTATGGGCAGGGGTTAAATAGGGATATATAATGTGAGGGGTTCTGTGGTATAAAGTATCACATCAGGTACAACAGAATGTGGCGGTGTGCAACACTAGAGCTGAACCTATCCTGTGTATCAGTGTCAAATACTGAAATTTGGGGTGTTGGCTACCAACAAAAAAGAGAATATTCATACAAATGAATTAATACGAATGGACCAGTCTTTTAGCCTGGTGACACCAGCCTACGTATTTCCGCCTGAATTGATTTCAAGCTCATACTCAGTCTGGCCCAACCCCATTGACAATCGTCTCCAGAACTCAAAATTTTGCAGGACCAATCAACGAACAGTTCAGAGATGTGACGCAAAACTCGCCTTGGACGAAAAGACACGAAAAGCTATCGGAAAAGTTGTCTCAACTCTCGAGAACATCAGAAAATTAAAAGGAGAACAAGAGTATTTTCTTGTAAGTTTTATGATTGGAAAGGACGTCGTAGCTCTTCTCCCAACTGGCTTTGGGAAGAGTTTAATCTACCGAATGCTTACTAAACGTTGCTGATTGGTTAAGGGAACTCCAATGATTTTAAACCTCAAGATAAGCACCCGCCGATCTCGGAAACCAAAATGCATTGGGTTGGCCCAGACTGAAAGACGGAATGAAATGGGCTGGTAATGGCCAGGCTACCAGTCTTTAATAATTACATTAAAATGGAATACATTTACATTCTATGATATTAAAATACACACAAACCATAACATTGTATTCATAATGAAATGAAGTTATAACAAGGAAATGAGCAGACTGCCTTGCATTACCTAGCCTTGGTGTAATTAGAGTTGCTTCTGCCCAAACCACGCTTGCTAGCTTGACATTTAAACTTGAGTTTGCCAGCTCGCATAATAAGACAGCTATCTTTCCACATAATTGAACATGAAGATTATATTGGAAAAGATAGCTGTGGTGAGATTGAACGTCCCCTGATATCAATGAATACCATATGTTCTGACCCCTGGACAGACCCTGCCAAATGTAACCCCTGTCTACGGCTGCAGATAACCTATTTCCTGGCCTTTCAATGATTGAAAGCGCTCTAATCTATCTATCTAGGGAAATGAGATGAGAGGAGCCGTTACCCTCCTGACAGGTGAGTCCGATCCAGCCGCTGAGGCAGGTGCACTGGCCGTTCCTCTGGTCACACTGGGCGCCGTTCTCACACTCGCAGCTCAATGCGCAGTCCGGCCCATAGAGGTTCACTCTACAGTCTGAACACACAACACACACACACACACACGGTCAGTAAAGCGCCTACAGGCAATTGTATTGTTATGGTGCTATATAACTAAAATGTAATTGAATTAAAGGTTCTCTCTGCAGTCTGAACACACGACGCACACACACACATTCACACACACACGGTCAGTAAATTTGGGTTTATAATCTGTTGCATGTCACGGCACAACCTGCCTAACCTAATGGGATTTTCGCAAAATACTGGACTGGACACACAAACCCACGGGTGAGGCATAGATTCAGGTAGAGGTAAGATAAATATAACTATACATTTTCTCTTATATTTGCTTACTTCTTCCTTGTGTAAATTAATTAGATTAATTTAATAACAGGAATTAAATCAGTACCAGCCTCCAGTGTGATCCACTGTGTCTTGACTCACCTGTGTCACACCTGGCCCCTGTCTTCCCCGCGGTGCACAGGCACCGGCCTCGGACCGGCTCGCACGGCACTCCCTCCTCACACTCACACACCTGAGAACAGCTCCGCCCAAACCTGCCCTGATCACAGTCTGGAGGAGAGATAACAACAGCCATCAGTATCAGGATGAGAGCCAACACAACCACCAGTATAAGAACTTCGCGTGACAGCACAGCCTGTTTATAATGGTCTCATATTAATAGCCTGTTTATAATGGTCTCATATTAATACCCTGTTTATAATGGTCTCATATTAATAGCCTGTTTATAATGGCCCCATATTGATAGTCTGTTTATAATGGTACCATATGAATAGTTTGTTCCGCTCTCGTTAAATTCTACAGTAATGATCTGCACTAGTTTCTCTTTTATAATGACAGAATTAGTCAAACTCTATTCCTGAGCAATCTATTGTAGACACTTCACTGCATTACACTTCCACCCATCTGATGTGTACGAGCTTCTGGCTAAGTAAGTAAGTAAGACTTTATTTATATAGCACATTTCATACACAAGTTGCTATTCAAAGTGCTTCACATAAAATCAATAAAAGCAAGCAGCAGGAGCAATACATGGAGTGAAAGATAAATAAAAATGATAAAAGTGTCCTCGTGAAAGAGGGGTGAAGGGGCGGACGGGTCACCTTTCTCGCAGCGGGTGCCCTGGTACCCGGGTGGGCACACACAGTGGCCTGTGCTGGGGTGGCAACTGGCTCCGTTTCCACAGTCACACCGTAGCTGGCAGCGAGGGCCATGCCAACCAGGCGGGCACGCTGAAACACACCAAGCAGAGTTAAGCAGGGTACTGCTCTGTGTGTTATACAATAGTGTGTGTGTGTGTGTGTGTGTGTAAGCTGCCTGGTGAAGACAAGCAGAGTTAAGCAGGGGAACTGCTGTGTGTGTTGGAATGGTGTGTGTGTGTGTGAGCTGTCTGGTGTAGGCAAGCACAGACTCGAACTTCGGCCGCAACGTCGGCCATGGGAAGAAGGGCGTGCTAGCAAACAGGCTAAGGCACATGGGTGCTAGCATGTGTTGCTAGCACGTCTCTTAAAGTGCTGGGGATTGAGGTTCTCTCATTGCACAGCACTGTACCCACTGGCTATCTACCGTTACATGTGTTTGATTAGTAAGTGACTATATGTACAGGCAGAGTAAGTGGTATTAAGCTTCATTTTGTGTGTTTCTGTGGCTCAGCTAGCAGGGTGATGAGTTCTGAACTGCAAGTTGATTTGGATGAAAGTGTCTGCTAAATGAATTCACAGAAATAAACATCATACATGTGTGTGTGAATTTGAGTGTGGGTAACCATCTCACCATGTTCACAGCGGTGGCCGTAGTATCCTGGCGCACACTGGCACGTGCCCATGACTCTGTCACAAGTGCTGTTGTGCTCACAGTCACACCTGTGCACGCAGTTAGGCCCAAACGTCCCCTGTGGACACCCTGCCATTCAACAGCACACAACACTATGGTTAGCTTAGCACAGAATACAGCACACAACACTATGGTTAGCTTAGCACAGAATGCAGCACACAAAACCATGGTTAGCTTAGCACTGAATACACCCCCCCACACACACACACAATGCTGCCCTCTTGTGGCCATTTTCTGGAAGCGCCATTCACAGTGCTGAACAGGACATTTTACACAGAGCAATGTTTTTGTGCATTTGATTTGACATGGATTTCTGTGTATGATTGTTGAGTGTGAGCATGTGTGTGTGTGTGTGTGTGTGTGTGTGTGTGTGTGTGTGTGTTTCAGAAAGAGATTCTTACCCGTTTCACAGTGTGGTCCCGTCCAGCCCAGCTGGCAGGTGCAGTTTCCAGACACAGCGTCACACACACCACTATTACTGCAGTTACAGCGCAGCGAGCAGTCTAAGCCATACCAGCCTGGAGCACAGCCTGCAGCACACACACACACACACACACACATACACACACACACACAAACACACACACCGAAATAAAATATACAGGTGCAACCACATGTACATATAAACACAGTCTCCCATTCGAGTAAGATGCACTTATACTCTATAGCTGTACACACATACACATGCACACACACACACACACACACACACACACACACACACACACACACACACACACACACACACACACACATAAAAGATACAGATACGACCACCTGAATACACGTGTAAACAAATTCTCTATGTGTACATCACCTACAGTTCACATGTTTCTGCATATTGGCGCAAAGGGCATAAGATGCACACACAAACACACACACACACACCTTGTCCACAGTCCTCCCCCTGGCGGCCTGGTGAGCACACACATCTGCCAGTGACGGGATCATTCTGTGCCCCTTCTCCACACAGCGCCACGCTGGCACAGTCCTGCCCGTAGCGACCCAGCGGGCATGCTGCAACCAGGACAGGGCAGAGTTTATTCACACATTACAAAGACTGGTAACACACAACACACTTTCACACATTTTCACTAGAGCAGTCGTGGAGACTAGTTCATTGAAACATGAGTGGTTAATTGACATAATCGTTAATTAGCACATTGAATGAGTGAGGAAGCGGTGATAATGAGCTTAATCAACAGGCTTAGAGGAAAGCAAGATCAAAAACATGATTTATCCCCAGAACATGCATTTCATTTTTCAACTGCATTTCCCTGCTAGAGGCCTGACACATAGCTGTATGGACATATGGAATGTGTTTTATATGAGCCACTCCAAAATGAGCCCAAAGGATGAAGCAAGACCAGTGAGGGTTTGTTGAAGCCTGGTGTGGTTTACAGTGAATATATAACAGGTGGATATAACGGGTGAACCATAAAGGCTGATAACACAAACAAAAGGTAATCAAATGTTATGGTTGTACCTTTGCGCACACTGAACACCATACTGCACCATACACCCACAGTCATACGTTTCCTTATGTCTTAAACACTAGTAGAAGTACCAACTACAACCAACTGAGGCTGTGAACGGGCAGCATTGATGTTGGCATTAGTATTGTAGTGCCAAGCTGTAGATCAGTGCCGTACTTACAGACGTTGCAGTGGGCTCCGATAAACCCAGGCGGGCAGCGGCACGTGCCATCCGTAGTCTGGCACACCCCCCCATTCTGGCACCGGCACGTTCGCTCACAGTTCGGCCCGTACCATCCCTCCTCACACTCTGTTCAACACACAGGCTGGTTGGTCATGACAGTACATGTCTATGGGACTGCCTTATACGGAGAAGCTTAATAGCATTAAAATCATATAGCTCTGGGAATAATATAACTGTGCCATATGGTAGAGGTCAGAGGTGAAGATATACAGGTAGAGAAACT